>NC_079384.1:16778139-17091639 GCF_021018895.1 Seriola aureovittata | reverse complement strand
TTGAAAATGTTTCGAATAATAAATATCAGAGTAGAGCTGTAGTTCACACTCCTGATCAGTGGGTGGTGGGAATGCTCCGAAAGTTGTTCGCCAACCACCAACAAAATAAACAGAAGAAGCCGCAGTTCTGTCAGCGGAGCGTTAATGCTGAGTTGCACTTGAACGGGGGATAAAAAAAAAAGAAAACACAAAGATGACTAGCCGGGTGAGTTAATTTGAAAACAATAATAGAACTTAAACACCCACACACTGCTAACGGAAACTACTGAATGCTAAAGCTAATGTGTACTTGCCGACTACAGGCTTTCCTTTGTGAAAGTGAGCCAGCACAGCACTAGCTTGTGTGGCAGAATTACTTGTCATTCAAAACTTCGTAGGCAGCCCGGAAGACGAATGGAGTATCTTATGACCCCTCAGCTCGTTGCTAACAAGTAGTTGTCTTGTTTTGGCAGGAAACTAATATATGTTACAGCTGCGGTGTTTTGCCCACTGAGTGGCCAGGGTCGCTAGATTGTAAAGTGTAATAGTGTTATTGACTTCGGTGTAAACATGCTGCTCTGACTTCTACAAGCTAAATCGATGATGGCTCATAAGTGTAATGAAGGAAGTTAACAGCATTATAAATTGTTAAAAAGGAACAAGAGGAGAAGTCAGATAAACTGGACGGGGCTGATGTTGAATGCTCAATGGCCATTTTAAAGTCGCTGCAGTGTAAACAAAGCGTCTGTGTGTGTTTTTATGTAAATGCACTTTGAAGCTGTTTACAAATACAAACATTGCCAGTTTGTAGACATAACTAATTGAAAGTAAAAGTAATTAATGAGATCCATTCTTTATGAAGGGCTGCAACTAAAGATTTTTTTCATTATCCATCAATCTGCTGATCATTTCCTCAGTTAAAGTGTCCCACAGCTCAAGGTGGTGTCTTGAAATTGTTTGTTCTTAATGATTATTTTCATTATCAATTGAATGATTCACTTTTTATAAAATCAACCGATCACCAGTCCAAAATTTACAGGGAATCTCCACTTCTGGGAAGCTAGAAGCTGCAAATGATTACCAAAATAGTTCCCGATTCATTTTCTGTTGGTTAGCAAATTGATTAATCAATTAATCATTGAATCCGCTTCTTTTTTGTGACTGACTGCCTAAAATTTCATTGAATTATCCAAAATTATGTTGATTAGTTTGATATCACCAGAAAACATTCACATTCGTGAGATTGGCACTAGTGAAGCTTTGGTTAAAAAATGATGGTCAAAATAATTGCAGATTATTTCTGTGAATTGACTAATCAATGAATCAGCTACTTGTTTCAGCTTCAGGTTCTAAGGTTGTAATGTTCAGTTTTTTGTTGATAGTAGTTTAGAGAGTTTGACAAAATAGCCCTAATTCAAGGTCCACTTACTAGCTTCCAGAGCTTTCAGCAGCATCTAATGGTCTCCCTTGGCAGGTGGATTTGAGGAACAAGTGCACAGTCAGATAATGGTTATAAATGGGGATTTAGTCAAGGAAGAACTTTCATGCCTTCTAATACTTTAAAAGAGGTGTTGATTTAAGGTTGAAGGACTGTTGTATTAAGCTGTATTAGTTCCAACTAGTTGTCTCTCATAAATTGTGAACTGGGTGTACAGTTATGTGTGTTAGATTTCACTTTCACAATTAAAGCTAAAATATTTCTCTGCAGAACACTATGTTAATACAGTTGCCCAGATTATAAGGTGTTATAATACTGGGACCTTTCTGTACGTCATTTACACTTTACATTTGAGGCGATTACATGGGAACAATGCAAGGAATGCCCTTTACACAATCTCTGCTGCCTGGGAAAGTCTTTGGATTTTCTGTGCTCTTAGACTTTGACTTAACGGCAACAATTAATGGTTCACATTAATTATTTACAGTTATTCAAATGATTAGCTGAAATGAAAAATAATTCCTCTAAGGACAGGGGTATAAAATCACAAAACAACAGACAGAACATAAAAAGACAGACACAAAATTCAATAAGACACTGGAGTCAATTTCAAATGAATAATACGTTTTTATGCATTTTTATACAAGAACCCTGGATAACAATTTGACTGCTGTGTTATTTTCCTTTAGTGCTCTCTAGATGTCTTTATTTTCAGATTGTGTGTGTCCCTGTTTGTCAACCCACATTCCTATAGCAAGCAATATCTGTATCAACTGGCTCTAAATTATCTCTTCATTGATATGACCTTGACACACCAGCAACCTGTTTACCTTGAAAAGCAACAAGTTGAGATAATCAGGACGTTTCAGTGGCTCACTGTTAGCCTAGATATTGCAATGCTTGAAATAGGCTAAACTTTTTGATATGTAGGTCAACAAGGGATTCTCTGTTGGTTTGCTGCAATTTAATTTGCTCTTTGAAATGGGAGCAGGTTGTTTTTGTGTCTTTTTTCTTAGAAAGTTTTAATGAGTCTAGATTGACACTATCCTAGCCACTGGATCGTTGTCGTCTTTTCCTCACAGTATGAGGGGTTATATGACATATGTAACCCTGATCGAGGCAACCGCCAAAATGTATTTATGATGTACAGTACATCTGATTTCTATTACCCATCTAGCCCATCACGTATGTCAGCCAAACTACAAAATAACTGCCCTCCATCATGGCTCGCTTCCACCAATAAGTGTGCTAGAGATGTAGTTTTTAGGTGGTTGACACAAATGTTACTGTCACCACTTTATTCCAGCTTTATTTGGCAAACATACTCAATGCCCCTCACACTTATAATGTTACACTGACCATTACATCTATTATTTTTAATCAGAGTGACACTGAACAATTATGGGTATTTGGGTCATTTTCTTTTTTAATCCCACAGACATTTTCTAGTGGTTTTATTTGTCACTAAAAATGGGTTAGACAGTGGGTTAGTCTGATCAGTAGATGTATTTATAACAAGCACAGTCACTGTATCTACTTACAGTAGAGTTGTCTCTCACACTATGCCTAACTGAACCTTTAGCTGACATTTCATCACAGTGGATCATGAGGTTGCTTGCTTCACCATAACTGTGGGGATGCCAGTAGCTAATACTTTAGGTCTGGCTGTTATCAGACAATATCTCAAAGCAGTCCCATGATGATTTGCTACTGTCTGTTGAGCAGTTCAGTGTTAGGCAACATAGTATTTCACTGATGGAGTTTCTGGGAAGATGTGTTTCAGTCCAGAGCAGAGGTAGTAGAGCTACTGCTTTCCTGTAAATATTAATGATGTTTGACCCTTTAAGATGGCTTAAAATTGAAGTTACATGGGTTTGAACAATGTTTGGCTGCACATCACAACTTTGCAATGATAATAATTACCAACTGACTAAAAGTGGTTAAAAATATGACTATTTTCAGTTCAAATTTTATCTATAAAGCACAATATAATGCATCATAAAATTGGCCTCAAGGGGCTTAACAGTCTGCACAGCATTACAGCACCCGCTGTCCCAGCAGTAGACAAGCAGGAGGCAGGAGGACAAAGATCCAGATCCAGAACATCTGGAATGAGGCACAGAGAGTCAGGAGAGGGCAAGAGGTCCCAGGACGCCCGATGGTCCAGCACAGAGAGGTTGAGTGAAAAGAGAGGACAGGGAGGGGAAAAAAAGGGGGATAGAAAGAGAGAGACACCCTCTCTAAATGGGCACTAACCTGTTTCAGAGTGCTAATAAAAGCTAAATGCTTCTCATGGACAGAGGAAGCTGGATTTACACTCAAATACAGACACTTGACATTTAAACATGGTAAGAATTAAAATGTCAGACAGCTGTGGGAAGTTTGCTGGTGGAAAGTATTACTGAAGGTCTTTATCAGTGCTAAGACATCTCCATAGCAACATGTATGATATGGTGGTTTTGTGGGCGCGGGAGCGAAGCCTCATGAGTGCTGACCTGCACAATCTGCCTTTCTCTGTAGCTGTACAACTGTGTGGAGATCCATCCATATGGACCGTAAACACTGTGAATTATTATCCATAACTGTCCATAATAATGGCGTTTATATTTTTTCAGCAGTTGCACTAGCAGATCATGTGCTCCAAAAGAACCTTGCATGGCTCTTTCATTTATGCAACAATTACTCAATTAATCGATGAGCTGATTGACAGAAAATTAAACTGCAAAATTTTTGTAAATTGATTCATCGTTGGAGTCCTTTTTCAGGCGAAATTGCCAAATATTCTCTGGCTCCAGCTTCTCAGATGTGATAATGTGCTGTTTTTCTTTGACACATATGACAGTGAATTGAACATGTTAAGGTTGTAGACTGGTAGACAGGCAAAAAAAAAGGAAACTGAAGACATTAATGTGAAATTGTGAATGCATTTTTTCCCATTAACTTGAACAGTTAGTAATGGGGAGATTAATTGATAATAACCATAACAATAATAATATTGTTTGCATTTTCCTCTCTGCTCTCTTTTCAGATGATGCAAACGGGGCGATGCCCGACAGACGAACTGTCGTTGACCAACTGTGCCGTCGTCGGTGAGAAGGAGCTGCAGTTTGAACAGTGAGTGGGATTTCCTCTGATACATGGAACCGCCCATGTGTTTTATACCAGATCTCTCTATAGCTTTGTCACTCATATGTCTGTGTCAGAATCTGTGCAATGCTTTTTTGTGTACATTCATGTGGAATCCCTTTGGCGATTACTTTGTGCTGTCACGTTTTAGCACAATAAACCTGTTTTTGTGTTATGATAGTTAAAACAAATAATGAAAATGTATGTCACAGTCTTCATCGAGATCTGGTAGGAAGCTCAGGAAAAAACTCAGGAAATTGATGGTGCATTAAGAAAAAATTGCCCAATTACTATTTCCAACGTCAACAGTGAACTTTCACACTCCACAATACTGATTTAATTTTCGTATTTAAAATTTTATTCTTTAATTTCATGTTGCATTTTTCGTGTCTATCATTTTACATCCTGGCATTGATGTTGAAAAATAAGATTTCTCATTTTAACATTCCACAGATTCATTGAGTTTTGCAGACTGATAAATCAAATTTTGAAAAAGTACACACACATCACTGAGTCTAAAGGTCAGGCTTTAGGGTGCCATGAAGAAGAGATAGACACCCTCGAGTGTTTAATGTCAAGCTGCTCCAGTAAAACAAGACGAACATTAACTATGTTGACACTTGTTCCATCCTGCACTTAATCCTCTCCTCTGTCTTCTCATTATTCTTCTCAATGCAGCCACGTCACTGTGCGCAATTTAACCCACAAGTATGTGTTCACCTTGAAGACGCATCCGAGTGTCAGCTCCGGGACCATCGCCTTCAGTCTGCCACAGGTATCGTTCAGGTTTTAAGAGACACATGTTCTCAGTGATTGGCTGAAACAGACTGAATGAAAATGTTTTGATTTGTAGGCATATATATATGTATATTGAAGTCCAACCCATGTTCAGAGCCGCCGGGTCACATCCTGAAAGATGTGTCAGAACATTCTGTTTTATCTTTATTCATTAACTTACATGGCTAAGCACAAAGACATACAAACCATATTACATCTCATGTATTGCTACCTACCTAATGTCTCTGTGCTCAGCCATGTAAGTTGATGAATAAAGATAAAACAGAGAAATCTGACACATCTGTCAGTGTGAATGCGTCCCTTTTTTGACTTTTGGTTTTTTTACGCAGTGACCAGTTAATCGTTGATTCTTACTGTTTCCTATGAAATGAAATACGACTACTGTATATGTCTTAATAATACATTGAATAATAGGTGATATCCACAGTTTTCCTTTACAAAGCTCCCGTGAACACTTGCATGGTGCTGAAAGCAGCAGATTGCAGTATATATGTCGATCAGTTGTTTTTTTTCCTGCAGAAGTTATGTTGTGTTTTTAGCCTTGATAGCAGAACATGAGCTGATATTCTGACAAATGAACTTCTGAGCTTTCTTGCGTGGTTGTCTGTGGGTTCTTTGCATGGACCTATTTGTTTGTCTCAATCTGTCTGTCACTGCTTTTTCCTCTTTCACTTCGCCTGTCTCTGCCTGCTCTTCCTCCGTCTATAAACTTGGCAGCCGCAACAGCACACAGGTACTACTGTAACCTCCTCAAGACGGTCTTATTTCACCTCAAGATCTCATTAAGATTGACGGGTCAACTCATATTTGACACAGCAGCAATCAATAAAATCAATAACAAATAGTCCACTGACAATCAAAGATGTGTAAAATATGGAGTGTTGTTATGTAATGCTCAGTATAAAGAATGTTGTGAAATAAGACCAAGTTGCAGAGGAACGTTGCACTGATGTCTCTGTGAAACGCGTAGTGATGTTTATTTGAAGTGTAGTTGTCCTTCATCTGATAGCTCTGTTCTTCTGGAGAATGTCATTGCCTTATTGATGGCTAAATGGTAGCTCATTGCCTTGTTTTCTATACAATAATGTTTCGTAATACAAAGGAAATGATGAGACATGCAACTAAATCAATCACTCTTTATTTCTTTACAGAGAAAATGGGCAGGCCTGGCCATTGGACAAGAGGTTGAAGGTAAGCTACACATAAGACTGTTAATTTTCTAGGTTTTTCTTATTGTCAACAAATCCCATGAAAAGATCAAAACCAACTGTGACTGTATCCGACTAACAAATATCGTCTGTGTATCCAAAGCCTGATATATCGTATTCCTCTGTGCCATAGAGCTCCATCGTTGTCCATTAAAAACATGACATGTGACATGTTAAGTAAAAAGTAAAGCAGCAAAGTACTCCCGCATATCTCACGCAAGTTATGCTGTAGATTCAGTGTAAGCTACATGAGACTGGCAAATAAAGCTAACCACGTAGATACTCCTCCTGCTGTCAGGGTCGGACTGAAACAATAATTCAGGCCAGGAATTGGAGTCCATCCCAGGCCATCCTCATGCAAACCATCAGACTTCTAATTTTTTGTATTTGATGATGTAATGGGAACCAGACTAGTTTTTAATTTGGCCATTATGTTCATCTGAGCGGAAAATTATCCAGATTACAAAATACAAAAAATTGTGACTGACCAACACATTTTTTTTTTTTTAAACCATTTCAGCAATTGCATGTTATTACAGGAGAAAGTGGAGGCTTCATTTGTACTGTTTAGTCATAGCAGAAACCCTATGTAGGCTGTAATTATGTCAATAAGTTAATAATACATTAGGTGGAGGGTAGTAGTTTTCCAGTGTGCTCTCCTCTCTCTCTCTCTCTCTCTCTCTCTCTCTCTCTCTCTCTCTCTCTCTCTCTCTCTCTCTCTCTCTCGTAAACAAAAATCATGTGACTGCTTCCTGGAAGTCTTCACTCTCCCAACTGCTCATCAACAGTGGATACCTATTATTATTATTATTATTATTATTATTATTATTATTGATGGCCATCATCAAAGGCAAACAAATGTTGAAAGATGGAGCTAGCGGTATCAGCACTGCAGCAGCAACAGTGCAGACACACACTGTGAGCTGTGGCAGTTTAGCAAGGTAGCCGTCATAGACAGGAGACGTGATGCAATAGGTTCCTCAACTCATTCCCGCTTCACTGTGCAGGCCAAAACGACACATCTGATGCTTTGCGTAGCTGTAACAGTCAGCAAAATATCAAGTGTTAAGATTTGTATGTTAAACAGAACAAAAAGAGACGCATGCCGGACTGGGTGGTAGCACAATGCTCTAATATGCAGCTGTAAATAAACTGAATTTCAATGCATCTCAGCTGACAAAATGATCATTTCGACTTGAAATGAAACAAATGAACAAATTTATGTTGCCAGTTGCCATCAGGTAAGCAGTGCGTCGCGTGCATCCACAGGTTGCACAGATGTCTGATTGTTCAAGGACATCCATTCAGCCTTTTGTGATGACTGCCATTAATTTGTCATCCATTGATTAGCAGTGCTTGACAGTCTGTCTCTCTTATCACCGACTGCCTATGGAGTCAAAGACACCTTTCCACAGTAGAAACATAAGAGCCTCTGACATCAAACTCAGCCTCCAGACTTTGAGGGATTCATGCAACTTACATGTGACAGACTTTAAAGGCTGCAGTCTTTGTCTCTGCCAGAAAAACATCAGACTGTGCAGGCTTCTGATAGTCACATCCTGGAGATTACTAATTATACGTGGGGTTAGGGGGTTTAACCATTGTTTAGGTGTCACGAGAGGTGGAGGGAACATGATTTACCCGACAGAGAGAGAGACAGTCTAACAATATGGTCGGGAGGGTGTCACTGCACATCTGTCTCAGAAGCTGGCCAGCATCCAGAGAAAGAGAAGGCATGTTCTTTGATAAAAAATATTTCACTCAGCTCCCTTAGGCCACAGTGATGCCCAAAATGATGGGCTCTATTATGATACTGTCTGCATATCAGGAGTGAAAAGGAGGAATGAAAATATAATCTCATGATACCTTAATCATTCTCAACATTGTCTTGAAGAAGAAGAAGAAGAAAAAACAGCAAAGTCTCGTCTCTTTTTATAATTTGATCAAAGGTATGATCTTACTGTCCTGTCGGTCTGCCTGTTGAAACCTTCCATTGAAAAAAGAAAATGTATATATATACACAGTAGAATGAATAGTAATGGATAATGGAAGTTTTGGCAGTGTCTCCTGGCAACTGTGATATCATTCATGTAGCAGTATTGCGGGTGTAATTTTCTTAATTACCTGGTGTCAGTGGAAAATATCAGCACAATTTGAAAGTAAGTTGCTTACAGTTTATCTCATTTCCATGATGAGGCATCAGCAGCAGATTGAACACATGCAGACGATTTGAATAGTAAACGTTTCACATCCAACTCAGGAGCTGCCTACTGTGCTGCAGGTTTTATTTCTCACATCAAAGGATAAAGGAGTCACTGTTCAATCAAAACAGCCTGGTAACGGGGCATTTATGGATTTGGTAACCAGTCGAAATGCACAAATGATTTCAGACGCTGTTGTTTAGTTAGTGTGTAATTGAACATAATCAGACCAAAGATGTCAGACACGTGTAGATCTGCAGCACAGCTGTGTATGGTATTCAATTATTGTTTTTTGTTTAGAGGAAAAGCTCTGATAAACCCACTGCATGCTACCTGCTCAGCACCAAACCAGACAGACAAAGTTACTGACCAAAGAGAGAATAGTATTTGGAGTTGGTACAAATATTAAAGAAGAGTGAATATTTGAGCTAGACTTTCAAAGGGAAAAGCAAGTTCTATTCTCATGAGGACCTGCACCAAACACAGTGTGATTTAGTCAATTTAACTATCCTGTCAGAAATAATCCAGGACAGTAATAATCCTCACACCCTGTCATCTTTCCCACACCTATAGTAACAAACTACAAGTTTGACAAGTCCAAACAGTGTATCAGCACCATGACAGTGGAGATCGACTTCCTGCAGAAGAAGAACGTGGACAGCAACCCCTACGATTCCGACAAGATGGCCGGCGAATTCATCCAGCACTTCAACAACCTGGCCTTCAGTATTGGCCAACAGGTGCTTAAGACTATTAAGGGTTAATAACACTGGACAAGTTTGATGTAGAATTTAGTAGAATGAAAGATTTCAGGTTCATTTGGAGTTTACTAATTTGATTTAATGTGTCCATATGCTTTTTAATTATGATCAGTTTTATAGAGAAATTGAAATGGTGCTTGCCTCTCTTCTGCTCTTTTTTTTCCAGCTGGTGTTTAGTTTCTGTGATAAACTGTTTGGCTTGGTGATAAAAGATATTGAGGCCATGGACCCCAGCATCCTGAGGGGAGAACATGCCTCTAGCAAGAAACAGAAGGTACCTGGAGGATAATGTGTCAGTGTCCCCTGATTTTCACACACCTCCCCTCTGACTTTCATATATAGCATGGAAGTCATTTATTTTAATGAACACAATGTATTTAAACCTTCCCAATGCAGTTGAAGTGCTGAGTGTTGCAGATGGATGTTACTGTGATTTCTACCTTTCTTGCATATATATATATATATATATATATATATATATATATATACACACAAGATAACTCTTGGAGCAGAGTAAACACAGCTGCCTATTGTACCTTGACCTAAACCGATTATCATCTCTTCTGTTTGTCTTTCCTCAGATTGAGATTGGTTTGTTGCTGGGAAACAGTCAGGTGATTTTTGAAAAGTCAGAGAGCTCATCCATGACCCTGATTGGTGAGTGTCAGCAGCACGCATGGTTTTTACAGCAGTGAAAACATAAAGTCACGAAAGTGAGCTGCTGAAAGTGTCTTTATTTTCTGAAGGACGATTCCCTATAAGTCCACAAGGGGGCACACTCCACACATTTTATTTGGCTTGCTATTCCTTTCACATTTTGTTGGCAGTGGCACAGTATTAAAGTCCAGCTGTGCCAGTTGCCATCTGCTATGTATAATATGTATATGTAATATAATATGTTATGTTTTTATGAACATTTTATTATAGATACCAATAGAATATCTTAAAATATTGAAATCACCTCATGTGAAAGGGCAGTTAAAACTACTTTATGTGCCTGTTCAAATCAACATATTGTCAGCAGGATCTTTTGGTAAATGTATTAACTCACAGCTTCTGACTTATACAAAAATTGGTTTGACTTTATCTGGGGATTTGCAGAATCCTCCCCTAATGATTAATACTTCCAAGAATTAGAAATAAAGGAAAAAGAACACAGTGGTAACACAGATAGGAAGTGCTCTTTGGTTTTCAACATTTAGGTGATGTGTTTCATTTGTGTCACCCTCATCACCACCCCCCCACCCCCAGGGAAAGCCAAGACCCGAGAGTCTCGCCAGTCCATCATCACCCCCGACTGGAATTTTGAGAAGATGGGTATTGGTGGCCTTGACAAGGAGTTTTCTGACATCTTCCGTCGAGCCTTCGCCTCCCGAGTCTTCCCTCCAGACATAGTCGAACAGATGGGTGAGTCCCCCCCCCCTTTTTTTTCTGTCTATCTCGCCATCACTTATTCATTTGTTTGTGCCTGTTCTTCCGCTGTCTTTGTGGTGAGGACATTTTCATTTGCACATTTTCATCCATGACTTTACTGAAAGTCCTGCTCAGGTACATTTGAAAAGAATTAGCAGACCCAGAAGTCCATTAACCAAACCACAAGAATAAAAGATGTTGCTTAAAAAAAAATTCCTTTTCTTGATTGGAATTTAAATAAGTCTTTTGAGGACATTTCCCCAATATGCTAAACGTTAACAGCTGAAGCAGGAAAAAAACACTTTTTTTTTTCTCCCCAAGAATTTCTGTTGTCTCTCTAAGAACTGGTAACACACTGTTTCCCTCAAGTTGGACAGATTAGTAATACCTGCCAAAGATAATCACTGTTTTTAGTTTTTGTTCAGCTTATATTTAGTGCTTAAATCAACATTCTGGCAGACAAAACTTCAGTAATTCCTTTGAGAAACGTATCATTGCCTGAATCAGCAGAACTCAGACTCAGTATTAACAGGCAAGGCAGCGTTCCTCTGTGGTGTCTTGACCATGACTAAAAGCTCTGTCATCCCCTGTCGGTGATCCCTGCACACACTCATTAATAGATCTTTGACAGCTGTCAGATTACGATGATGATTCATTCTTCAAAGAGCAGCAGTTCATTCTAATGAAAGCCATCAGGTTGTCTTCTTTGTGACTCATACACCAAAACCTCCCTTCCCATACACGTGTGCACAAAATCACCTCAGTCCTAATCCTTGCTCCTAGACCTAGGAGTCTTGTGAAAACCTGTTGTAACAACATCTGAACTTGACAAATACACACATTATTTTAATTTGGCACACATCGACGCTCCATAGCCATAATGCTCAGGCCCAGTGGCTGTGTCCAGCAGTGTGAGAGCTGACCTTTAGCCGGGTGGTTGTGTGCAGGAGTTGGCCTTTGGCTGTGGCCAGCTGGCGGCTGTAATGAGATGGCATGCCCTGATAGAGAATCCAGCTAAAGGTAAAGCTGTAATTGGCAGGCGTGGGGAGCAGGGAGCACAGGTGCTGACAGAGAGGCGGTGCGTGTGTGTACGTTACACATTTTGTGTGTGTGTGTGTGTGTGTGTGTGTGTGTCTGTGTGTTTGGCTGAAAGTTTGAAAGTTTCACCTTGTCTGCCCTTTGCTTCGAGAGAGGTGAAGCAGACAGACAGAAGCTTCAGTGCTTTTCTCTCCCAAACCCCAACACAAACACATCACTTTTCCCTGCCTCCCTCCCTCCCTCCACCCCCACCTGTCATCCCTGCCGCTTTTCCTTCAGCAGGCCCAAATGGCAGCTCAGATGGTTATCTGGGGCCTCTCAATTAGTCTGGGCTAAATGTCATTAAGCAGGTGCAAAAGGCCATTAAAAGACCCTTGCTGTAAACTTGGTTGCGTGGAGAGCTCACAGTCTCCACACTTGATCTTTAGGGAGAAAGAATAAAATAGGAGGAAATCAGAAGTGCTGTGATGGGAGCTGTTATAAGCCGGCCATTATCTGTTCTCTTGACTGTGCATGTGGACAGCTGGACTAACTGCCTAGATGTTGCTTTAAATGTCTGTTTTCAACTGCATTAAATAAATGCTCACACTGCAAAGACTAGTTATCATAGCACCCTGTAGGCTTAGGGTTTCTAAGTGGCAACCATGAACTACAAAGTCCCCAGGTTTGTATCTGGCAGGTGACCTTTGCTGCAGCTCTCCTGTCATCTGATATTAACTGTCATCTCTGTCGAGTCAAGATGTAAAATACCACAAATAATAGTGAATTTTAATTTTTTTATTTTGCGAACTTTTGAGCGCACTGCTCTTCAGCAGACTGATTAACGTTGCACAAAGACACGTATTTTGAGACGATTAATTCGTGAGTATGTTTTTATTATGAAGGTACACTTTATTAAAGCAACAGAATCATGAGTCAAAGCCAGATATTGATTGCACACAAGATATCCTCAAAGAACTGCAATAACGAGAGGAAAACATTGATCAAAAAAAATACTGAAACCTCTTTTAAGCAAGTGAAGAACCTTGTGTGATATTGATCTTCTTTTCATATGCATTATGATGTAACTAATGCCCATAGTAAACCAATGAAAAATGTTCTAGATCTTGGCTGGGGACAAGATTTAGTTCACATTTTTGAAACATGGGATTTAAAGTCCTCTGTTTGGGTTCTGCCTGAGAAAGATTTGAGCTTCATAATTAGTAGAAACATTGGCTTGTATGTAAGTTCCTCGCTTTGTCTGTCTCCAGGCTGTAAGCATGTGAAGGGAATCCTGCTGTACGGACCCCCAGGCTGCGGTAAAACCCTGATGGCACGACAGATTGGCAAGATGCTCAACGCCCGGGAGCCAAAGATCGTCAACGGCCCCGAAATCCTCAACAAGTACGTCGGGGAGTCCGAGGCCAACATCAGGAAGCTGTTTGCAGACGCAGAGGACGAACAGAAAAGGGTGAGTGCAGGACACATCACATATGTGTATGTACTCACATGCTTGTGAGTGTTTATCCTGGTTTATTATAATACATTAAAAACTGCATTACTGCGGCAGAACCTTGTAGTCACTATAGAGTTTGAAGTACAGTCAAAATACCAAAGCTGAGGAAAAATGAAAAAACCCACACAACAAACACTGGATTTGACAAATGAGCCTGTATTATTATAACATCCAGATGCATCACCTGTAGTGCTACAACTTGGCTGAATTCATCATCTACACATGAGATAAAGTCATACTGAGCCTGTTCTCGGAGACCAGCGTTCTCCCATCATCCACACGAAACACAGATAAGCATTTCATCTATGTAAACAAAAAAAAGTAATTTCTCCAGGAGTGGAGAGATCTGCCCTTTAGCCACACATAGCTGTAGTACCTTTTGATAAAGTTCTTGTGTGTTTCTGTGGGTGCATGTTGGAGGGGAGGGGGGTAGGAAGGGCATTGAAACCCAGCAGTGATGGTTGGTTTGAGCGGTGAGACACTAGCGGCGAGCCTCACTCTTCACCACCTAATGAGGGGCTGGGTTGTCTTTGACCTCCTATTAGACCTTACTACACACACACACACACAGACACAGCTCCACACCTGCTTTAAATGCTACGTCTGAGAGACTGACAGGTCTGTAGATGGAGGGATAACCCCCCACCCTGTTGCTCTCTCACTTTTTCCATCTGTCTCTCTGGTCAGGGTTAATTCTGATTCTCAAGTCAGTATGAAAGAAAAAGCATTGGCAGCGTCTTTTCAGTTTTCACACAGATAACAACTGATGACAACGTTATTTTGATTTGATGTGTCACACTGAATTTCTTACGGTAACAGTGGTGATGGGATCTTTTATCCCCCTGCCTGACAAATACTTTGAAGGTCGATATTTATTTTTTCCTTACAATGTGCTAGTTGAATATGCACTGTTATATATAGCATTACATTTGTACATGTCATGCCCCAGGGACCAAACAGCGTCATTAAAATGTAAGAAATGCAGATCAGCTTTTGTGAGGACGTGGTTTCAGAAATGCTGTTGTGCATGTTTTTTTCCCCCGCTTTTAGCTTCACCTCTTGTTTCTCTGTCTTGCATGTGTATGATAGCTAAACTTGTAAAATAGTGCCACGTTAAAACAAGAAGGTGAGAACCAGGAGAAGTTTCAACATGTTTTCAAATGTTCACATGGTGTGTGAATACAGGAGCTCTCTAGTTTTAAAATGAATGATTAAATCATGATTTAATAACCATGAATAATGTCTGAGGCCCTAAACGTTTCACTTATCTCATGTCACTTCGAATCAAATGAAACAACAACATGCTGGGATACTGCAGCCAGTAAATTCTCAGATGTTCTCAGAATGTCAAAATAAAATGTCTTCTTTCAGAGAATAATTTATTCATAGGAGCAGCACAACGGTGTTTCAGTTTTGTGCCCTCTCTTAATTATGATGATGGGTGTGACCCAGCAGGATTAAAGGGATAGAAAAGTTCTTTAATTGATCCACCAGTGAGTTTGTAATACTCTGGAAAAACACATATTCTGGATGTGAAATCAATAGCATAAAAATGTTAATGTTAAAATTGTGCTTTTAAGTAAATAAGTTGTACACCTACAGTAACAAGTCAAGAAACTGGCTTCAGGACCTCAGTGCTACTGTAAGCAGATGGTATAAGACATGCAGAAGCTATGACATTTATACAGTATCATTTCTATCCTTCTCTCTCTCCTCAACAGCTCGGTGCCAACAGCGGCCTTCACATCATCATCTTCGATGAGATTGATGCAATCTGTAAGCAGCGTGGCAGCATGGCAGGCAGCACCGGAGTCCACGACACCGTGGTCAACCAACTGCTGTCTAAGATTGATGGAGTGGAGCAGCTCAACAACATCCTGGTCATAGGTGCTCAGACTGCACACACACACACACACACACACACACACACACAACACTCCCAGTCTCTCCCATGTCATCCTTGAACATCTGCTCTCTATCTCATCTCTCTCATTCATCTTTTTTTTCCCTCTGCTTTCGTTCCTTTCCACTATCTGTCCATCTGCCCCTCCCTCAGGTATGACCAACAGGCCAGACCTGATAGATGAGGCCTTGTTGAGGCCGGGAAGACTGGAGGTGAAGATGGAGATTGGTGAGAAGTGAAAAGCACATTTAGTTACTGTGGTACTGTAAATGTGTTATTGTAATATGCAATTTCTCTCATTTGTTTTTTTAAAGGTTTAACAATAGAAATTTTCACAAAACCTAAATCCAGACAGGCAAAATAAATGCATTATATTTTCCCCTCTTTCATACATATTAAAGTATAATTATAGCAACTTAAGACCAGTTGACAATAGATTTGAGAAACAGAAAAATAAGAGTTTAAAATCCTCTATTTTCCTTTTTTCTTCTGTCAGGGTTACCTGATGAGAAGGGTCGCATTCAGATCCTACACATCCACACAGCAAAGATGCGTCAGTACAACCTGCTCTCCAGCGATGTGGAAATTAAGGAGCTGGCCGTGGAGACGAAGAACTACAGTGGTGCCGAACTGGAGGGTCTAGTCAGGGCTGCTCAGTCCACTGCTATGAACAGACACATTAAGGTCAGAATCCTCGAGGGACATTTGTATATTATGACTCACATTTATACTCTGTATTTATTAATGTGTCCTTATTTACTCCTCGTGACTGGAGAAGAGCAATTGTATGAGTTAGGGTTTTCTTTAATGATTACTCCATCTGCTTTTTCTGATTAGTCATTCACCCCTCATAAGCTCTTAGCCGTCGTCCTCTTCATGGCTTGTTCTGAGCAAGACACAAAGATGTTTCCTTTACAGTGGTATAAAGCTCAGAAAGCAGCAACAAATACATTTCAAAAGGTAGAAACAGTGAATGGGTTGTATTTCAGTTTTTGATGATGTTACTGCTGTTAGTGCTTATAATCAAATTACATGAACCCACACCTGGACTAAGTCAAATGAGAAAAAATCCAAAAGAAAATGAATGATAATCTTTGACACTATTATGAAATGCTTGTTTAAGCTGCAGGCCACACACCTGCTGGGCATAGTGTATCACTATGTATAGTGCCAGTTTAACGAACCACCCAGGTGAGGAAGGACTGGGTCCAGAACCCGGTGTGTGCACCCTTACTTTTAGTGTTTTATCAGGTGCATAGGCTCAAATCTACACAACTCAGTGGGACACGTAGATAAGGTGGAGTTCTCATCTGTTAAGTGCCCCCCCCCCCCCCCCCCCCCCCCCCCCCACACACACACACACACACAGAGCAGCAGATATTCTAGGGTGATGATAAATAACGGACAAGGGCTTTACACATGTCTGATGGCTGTGACGTTTCTCTTCACTCCTCTAAGCACTTACTCTTCCCTCCCTCCTCCTCTCTGTATGACCTTTCTGCTCTGAGGGAGCACATTGTCTCCTGACACATTGTGCTATCTAAATGCGCAATACCTCATGCACTGGATTTGACCATTGGGGGCATGGAGTTCATCCAGTAATGAAAGTAACTCATTATTTGCTGTCTGTTGTGCTATATTTTGTGTTTGTGTTTATATACTATATATATATATATATATATATATATATATATATATATACACACAATATATTCATGTGTTATAGGCCAGCAACACAGTGGAGGTGAACATTGAGACGGCAGAGAGGCTGCAGGTCAGCAGACTTGACTTCATGGCCTCGCTGAATAACGACATCAAACCTGTAAGTTGCTCCACATCTCTCTCTTCCTCTCAACTTCTATTCTATTCAAAAGTCTATCCTTTATACAGAATAATATACAATATTTTATAATTCATTTATATTTTGAGTTCAGCTTATGCTGATTCACAGAAAGCTCTCATGCAGGTGATGCAAGAATACAGACAGGACACAGGAAAGGAAACATATTTATGGTAAATCTTCCTCTCCTCCAGGCATTTGGTACCAACCAGGAGGACTACGCCAGCTACATCATGAACGGTATCATCAGGTGGGGCGACCCGGTGTCGGCGGTGTTGGAGGACGGGGAGCTGCTGGTGCAGCAGACCAAGAATAGCGACCGCACACCGCTCGTCTCTGTGCTCCTGGAAGGTAGAACACACACAGCCACTCACACACACTAACTTCATGCAACTCGAGGCCAAACGGCCTCAGTCAATATGCAACAATAAATAAACTTAAAAAAACACTATAAAAAGCCATAAAATAACAACTGCAGTATATCTGAAGGATAGTTTGGCCAAATAATTTTCATTATTACAAACAACTGATTTGTGGTTAACCCCCCCCCCCCCCCTCAGGCCCACCTAACAGTGGTAAAACAGCGCTGGCAGCTAAGATTTCCGAAGACTCCCAGTTCCCCTTTATCAAGATCTGCTCCCCCGACAAGATGATCGGACACTCCGAGATCGCCAAATGCCAAGCCATCAAAAAGGTAACAATCACCTCTTGACAGTTTTGTTTAAAAAGTATTTAATATGTTTGTCCTAAAAATCTTAAAACGGAGAGAAAAGATTCATTTCCAGGTCTAGAAAAGTCTAGGGGTCATTGAGAGTACGTAACGTGTGGAAAATGTGTCTCCAGTTCAGATGCAAGGTAGTTCAAGCTATTCTGTTGTTTCTCATCTTGTGGATGCTGTTCAGAATAATCTCCACTTAACAGATTTATTGTCTGACTGGTTTAATATGACACATGTGGAAATTAAATTGAACTTGGACCTTGAAGAACTCAAAGTGACTCAAGAAATGTGGAAAACATTTACAGACACCATTTTGAAATCCAAACCAGCAGGCGTTTACTAATACCATAACAAGAAGATTATTTTTTTAGTGCTTTCTGATTATGCATGAAATCAACTGTTTTGCTGTGATCCCGACCTAACTGCAGTTTTTTTTTTTTCTGTGATAGATATTTGAAGATGCCTACAAATCCCAGCTGAGCTGTGTGGTTGTGGATGACATTGAACGCTTGTTGGGTAAGATCCCAGTTTTCAAAAACTAAAAGAAGCATTTCAAGTTATATTTTTAACCAGATGGAAATTAACATGAAATGAGAAAACTGTTAATATAAAATGATCTGTGTTGTCAGACTATGTCCCGATCGGCCCTCGTTTCTCCAACCTGGTGTTGCAAGCCTTGCTGGTGCTGCTGAAGAAAGCTCCTCCTAAGGTAATAAGCGTTTTGTTGTGGAATTTATTTGTAGCATGCTCACTGTGGCCTTGCTAGTCCTGAGGTGGCAGAGAGAGGGCAGCAGATCTTATGGATGCCAGTCTTGTGAGGAATTGTTGGAGGTCTTTGGCTGCGACTGGCATGTGTGAGTGACTGTGTGAGTGTATGGTTATTAGCCACTGTTTTGGTCCAGGCCTGTTGTGCTCAGAGTGAATGGTGGTGGTAGAGACCCATTTCTCATAGTTTCTTTGCTTGTAGTTTGTGTGTGTCTGTTGTTGATGGGTTTGTGAATGAGAGTATAGCCCACTATATGGCTGCATGTGCATGAGAAGTGGCGCGGGGCCTGGTGTTGAATGCCTGGCTGCAGTGCTCCTCTGGGGTTGTAAAGCGCTGGGCCCAGCGGGGTGCCTGGGGCCAGGGGAGGCCAGGGGGACACGGAGGAGAATGGGCTCTGTGAGAGAGCCAGGACCTGGCAGCACCACCGCCTGTGTGGCACCTCATCTGCATGCAGCATCACAACCCCCCACGCCATGGGGGGGCAGCCAGCAGCCATAATCCCCCAGTCTACTCGCCACTCCTCTGCCTCTCTTCCTTCGTCTTCTTCTCCTGGTCCAGCTCATCGGCTTAGTGGAGCTACAATTCTTTAGCTTCTCTTCATTCTTCTCTGCTCATGTTTGTCTTCTCTCCTGTTGTCTTCTGTTGTTTTCTCTTGTGTTGTTCTCCCCTCATACCTCCTCTTTCCTCTTCTCCCTTCTTTTCTCTGTGATCTGGTTCACTGTGACTTTAATAAAAACTGAAAAATCACATTTAACTCACATTTATATCCATAACACATTACATAAACAGCACCCTCACCTTTACAATAACTGTGTAATGGTAACACTTAAGCTCATGACAGGAAACATTTAGACAAAGTGGTGCGGACTACTTAAAAACAGACTAAGAGTAACACCCCCTGATGAAATTTGTACCACTGGACTATGGAAAAAGGGACACGTGACTTTACAGGATTGTTCTCACCTGGTATATTTTATATTCCTCCCAATTTTTAAAAGTTGAGATGTATAAACCTAAAACAGCATGGCCCAGTCCTGTTTGCTCTTATTTTTGAGACAGGATGTTCTAAGTGTTGACACTATAGCTGCTCGATGGTGCTGGCAACTTCTCAAATATATATATATTTTTTTTTGATACACAAAGGTTTGACCATGTCTGTTTTGCTCCATCATTTTCCATCTTGTTGGGAGGTCTTCACTGTAGTCCTGTTATTTTCCCAAGTTCTTGTTCTGTTCAATGTGAGCTCCCCAAAGCAAATTCATATCGACTATGTTGAAATGGCAATGTAGGATTTAATTATTTATAATTTGCAGTCACTATTGGAGTCATTATGTCTACCCCTGTATCTCCTCTCTTCTTCTTTCCCTTGTCATAATCAAATGGATAAATCACAAACTGAACCAGACTCTTCATTGTCTAGAGTTATGATTGGGAAACAATATTCCTTGTTTATGTTGTAATGTTATATTGAAATAGTTGTGTTCTGAATTATTTCACCACTGCAACAAGAAGTCCATGGTTGCCAGGTACTCGTAATAATAAATAACATAACTATGGTGGGATGGAGTCCAGCTTACATTGACCCTTGAGAAAAACAGCTGAATAAAATGAACGATTGGTTGAATTAACAAATTTAACTCTCTGCTCATGTCTGCTCCTCTTTCAGGGTCGTAAGCTGCTGATCATTGGCACCACGAGTCGTAAAGACGTCCTCAGGGAAATGGAGATGTTGGATGCTTTCAGCACCACCATCCACATTCCCAACATCTCAAGGGGAGACCAGCTGGTCGAGGCCCTGGAGGTAACAGGCAAACACACGCACACACCAAACCAGAAGCACACACACACACACACACACCTACACATATGTACCGTGAATGCAATGTACTTCAGTTCTTGCTCTGCTGACTAAGTATTATAGTGTGAAATTTTTATTTACAATTTCTCAACTCATTTCTCAATTTAAATAACAAATTTAATGATTATATCCCATGCTGAGTGCACTCTCCCTGTCTTTGTCCTCTCCCCACAGCTGCTTGGCAGTTTCCAGGAGAAAGAGCGGGCCACCATAGCGAAAGCTGTGAAGGACCAACGAGTGTGGATCGGCATAAAAAAGTTGCTCATGCTGATTGAAATGGCTGTACAGGTGAGAGAGTCTTTGCAATTGCGTTTTTTGGAGCCGCCGTTCACTCAGCCCGCCACTCTCATCAAGTATAAAATGTCTCAACAACTATTGGACAGATTGTCATGAAAGTGATGAAAAGGTTGAGCCTAATGGATTTAGTAATCCCCTGACTTTTCCTCTTCAACCATAAGGTTGACATTTGTGGTTTTGAGTAAAATGCTGTGACAGCTATTGGACGGATTACTGTGAAATTTGGTGCAGACATTCATGTCCCACTCAGGGTGAATTGTAATCACTTTGGTGATCCAGTACTTTGGTTTATGACAAGCTGCAACCTCCAGGGCTGAAAGATGAAGTAAACATGGAAGTGACAAAAACTGCCATTCCTCGAATGGCCACTTGAGCTCCAAAAGCAAGTCACTTCCCATAGACTCCCATGTTACAGCAGAAAATAAACATGTTTACAGCCTTGTACACCCTGGTCCCTATAGCTAATTTCCTCCTTCATGACAACTGTACGGGGGATGGATTTTTATACAACTTACCCATATAAATACCCATATAAAGTTCTGCATAATTCTGTGTGTGGCCGCTTTAAGGGGCAGGTGGGTGAACGTATTCTTGGCATGCAGCGAAGCCTCGGCTTCAAACACGCCCCCACCTCTTTGCCCATTTTTGGGATTAGCTGGGAGTTAGTTGGAGTCAGGCACTGCCAAGATGGCGATGGACGAGCAGCTCACTCTGAGCTTCAAAACTGCTCTTCAGAAACATGTGGGTGACATCACAGAAGGCTACATCCATTTTTATTTACAGTCTATGGTTTATGACTAAACCCAGAAAACTACTGACATCCCCATCACCCTCAGCTGTACTTTATTTTGTGCTAATGAGCTTAGTGCATCTTAGTGCATGTACACTAAATTAATATGGTGAATGTGGTAAACATTATTCTTGCTAAACATCAGCATGGTAACAGTGTCATTGTGAGCATGATCTTAGCATTTGGTTCAAAGCACCTCTGTGCCTAAGTGAAAAATTCACATTTTTATAGGCTATAAAATGTTCTTATGATAAATCTAATGCAGAGTCAACTCCATGTGCATTTGTGGGTTTAGATGATAGAAAGGTAAAGTGGCCTTTTGGAGCAGGTAAGTTGTGAAGAGAGAGGCAGTCTTGTCTTTTCAATAACTCACTCATCACATTTTTTATTCGAAACACACATTTCAGATTGGCTCAGTCTCTGTATTATTGTTTTTCTAATAGTGTGGTCTGAGCTTGAGCAGCATGTCCCTCCTCTTCCTCGACATCTGGCCGGCATTCTCAACAGTCAACAGAATCTGTCTCTCAGGCACAGAAAACTGTCATCTATTAACTGGAATGAAAAACTGTGTGGCTTTGCTGATGATTTGTTGAGCAGAAGGATCCAGTACATTTCTAGTTCACAAACCATTCTCCAAAACAGTCTCGATCCAACGCATTCATGGTTATGAAACCATGTTCTGCGTGGCTTTCCAAGTTACATTCATGTGTTCTGAATCACAGGGAAGCTACTCATAAGAACAATCATACACACTCCATGGTTTTGGTTTACCTACAATTTAGATCAGTCATCCTATGGTCCAACAGATGGGCCAAGTTAAAAAAAAAAAAAACAGCATGCATTAAATCCATCCAACTATGGAAACAAAAATGAAAACATAGACCACCAACTCTTAGCAGAATCTTGGCTTCCTCTCCACACACCAGTCATGTGTATAGAGATAAGTACAGTAGGTATTAAGTCTACTCACCTTTTTAAAGTTGCCTTTAGGGGGATTTGTGGTTTGGCCTGTGTTTTTGTGCATTTTGTAAGAGTCATTATTGAAATTGGTTTAGTTACTTCTGTTCGCCTTGTACCCAAATTAAATAAAATTCTTCTAGGGGCCCTGACCTTGTCAAAACACCATGATAATCAGTTTGTAAAAAGTGGCGATGATCACACATCATTTTCTGAGATTCAGTATTCTTGGGAATCATTGTGATTTCACTGACTTTCCGTCAGGTAATGATTCCCTTTTTCTTGAAAGCTGTCATGTTTTACATTTGTTCAGCTAGACCAAGACATACAGTGCATCTTATTGAAAACATTATTCTCCATTACTCGCCTATAAAGGCCCACGCAGCGAGGTTGTGGCTAGCATTTTGCTAGTTTGCTTCAATAACAAGACAGGAAAGAAAAACCCTGGTGGAATTCAGTTTAGTGCCAGTGTAGGAACACATGACTCCAGAGGTGGCAACTGAACCACAATACTATCTTTGAAGACCTCAACCTTCGTCAGCAAGGTCAAGGTTTCTTTTTTGGTCAGATTGGGGTGGATTGCCTGGGTTTGATTTCATTCAGATACAAAGATACTGTAGGTTTTAGTTTGTTATTAGTATATCAAGATTAGAATTTTTGGCCAAAATTTACTGCCATTTGTAGAGCATGGAGGACAGGAAATAGCGTGGGTAGAGTTGTAAACATAAACCATCATGAAACATAGGAGCCAGCATTGCTCGGGGGCAACAACAACAACAGTCCACAAAGCTGTAAATTATAGTTTTGTTTCTTTCAAACATTTTCTATCACAAACGTCTGTCACTGTCCTTGCGCTCACTGCAGCCAAGCAGCATCCATTCCTCTGTGCTGCTTGTACTATCACCATGCAATTATAGAACAAGAATATTAACAAGCCATATCTCTCTCTCTCAAACTGGCTTGACATCGAGGAGGTTTGCGTGCCCTGTTCCACATAGACATGAATGTGGAGCAAATCCCTTCTTACTGTGACATCAGTCAGGTTTGGACTTAAAGGGGCAGTTCACCAGTTTTACATGTAAAAGTTATTTAATAGCCAGGGGATTCCCACTCAGTCTGCAAAAAATATTTCAGGTCCAATCTCATCAGAAAGTGGTAGAGTGAATTAATCGGTGCATGTGCAGGTACTACTCGCCGGGTGAACTAATGTACTTGACGAGCTAATGGCTAACCCACTAGCAAGCTGAGAACAGTGCTAGCAGTCATCAAAGTTGCTCTCTTAACTGTCTGTTAGCAGGATGTTAGCTCACAGTTAGCTCAGGTTAACAGGAGACAGTGGTATTTGTTCGGTGATATCCAGCTCTTCATTCCCTGCACTGTCCAGACAGTTTGCTGTTGTTCAACTGTGTGAATTTGTGTCAGAGTTCACGGAACTTGAACTTGAACTTGAGCCCTAAGATGAATTTGCTGAGCTAATCCAATGATCGCAGTGATTCCACTGAAGTGAACTGAGCCGGTTGCAAAATGTTATGGTTTTTAATGTGACCAGGCTTTCAGTTGTAGAATGTCTTATGTGACGTTGTAAAGATCTGTCTGTGAGTATTACAAACCACTGTACTGTGGTTTGGCCTCTAATAAGATTTTAAACACATAAATCAATTCCTCCAAGTGGACTTCCCGGATCAGATTTTATTGTCTCGCCGGTATATGAAACAACATGCCCCCGCAAATGCAACCCCCAGCGCTGTCTAAAGCAGGGCTGTTTTCGGTGTGAACGTGGCCTAAAAGTCAGGATGTCTCAGTCAGTGCTGCATCGACTCTTTTTAATCTGTTCCTTGCTAATCCCCCAACTTCATGGAAGTGTAGTAAAACATTGTTGAATTGCTCTTGTAAAGCTTAACTTGACGGACATGACTTGAGATCCAAAAGACTCACTTTTCTTTTTTTTTTTAGGTAAAGCTTACCTCAGGCCTGAGCCTAACTATGTTCCTACTGTGCTGTTGGAGCTGCTTGATCCAGAGATCCTTTGATTCACAGCAGCTTCTCTTTCAGTGCTCCCGAGACAGGAATTTGTTTGGAGTTAGCAACCCTCAGTGGCTAGTCCATCTCAAAAGTCAGCTCCATCGGCTTCCAAGTAACGTCTGGTTACTTGACGGAACAGGTAGCGCTTGCAGCAAGCAGCAGTGGAAATTGACCTAAATCTGACTGCTGGCTGGTGTTAATTTCTCCTCCTGACTGTGTGTCTGTGGTATGTTGATGATGTGTACGGCCTGTTTGTTGAGGCTGGATGCTGTGTAATTGCTGTGGTATGCACAAATACAGCCATGCTCTACACACCCCCACCCCCACCCCACACACACACACACACACACCCCAGAAGTATGAACCTGTGTTTGCCGAGACATGCTGCAAACAGCCGCACAGCTACACACGTACACATTCATAGTCGGTCTCTAGTTTTCTCTTCATCTTTTTTCCTCTCATTCCAGTGTTTCTGACTGCTCTCATGTCTTAATTCTAATAGCTACAGGCAATTCCAGGCCAAGTGTAAGTTATTGCATGGGTTGCCATTAATTTGACTTCCTCTCCCCTCCTCCTGTTTGTTCAAACTGAAGCATGAACTCTGGGACCTGCCACTTTTTCAAAGGGCTCTGATGTTTCAACACCTTGCTTCTGAATTTTAAATGAAACCAGTGTTTGTTCCAAATGGAAATAAGACCTGTTAGGAAATGTATGGTTATTTCACTGTATGCATGTTAGCACTAAGAAGTTATGTGTCTGTGTTTTAGATGGATCCTGACTACAGAGTTAGCAAGTTCCTGAGTCTATTGAAGGATGAAGGAGCGTAAGTATAATTTTTTTTTACTCCTTTGAGTAAAACGGGATCATCAGTGACACTGAACACTCACACCATGTACACATCTGTCACTTGTGTAGCAAAGAAAGGAAAAACCAAGTCAGAATCACTAAATGTTTACATTGCAATCATTGTATCAAGTGTGATTAATAATAGACATTTTGTCTTTTTCTGTCCCTGCAGACTGGGTTCTAATAAGTTTGAGGCAATCTAGACTCAGTGGAGCCACAGTGAAAAAGAGGCATCCTTCAGTGGTAAGGCCTGCATCAGCTTCACCATTTCCTGGTGGGGGTGAGGGGACTTGATGTAGATATGTGTAAACTGTGAGTTCACTCCAGTAATTTATGCCCTCAAAGTACAATTTTTGCACCAAATTGATGTTATACAGATTGTGAAAAAAAGAATAATGAAGGCTGACAGAATGGGAGTCTCATTGAAATGTGTTTAGTCAGTAAGAATGGAAGTCACAGTTAAAATGAGCCACGCCTTTGGGTTTTAGTGGATATTTTCACACTCACGTTGCCATGTGAGTGAATCAACTTGTTTGTTTGTCTTCTTTTTTCTTTTTCTTTTTTTTCCATCAAATCATTTTATTTTTGCCACAAAAGTCACAAATTTGACACGTGAAATGTTAATTGACAAATTGCTTTAAAGGAGCTATTTGTACGTTTTGCTATTGCTACATAGTCAACATTAACATTAACAGCTGTTTACTTACCAGTCTAGAAGAAACGTTGCGAGTTCAGCATTGAGTGGTGAAAATCACCCTTCTTGTTTTGCTCCTGTTTCTGTCGCTTCAATTCTTCTACTGAAGTTAGCATGCTAACCAGCCTGTCGTCACTTTCCAATACTGAGTCACTGTAGTGTCCAATCTGCCCTGAAGAAATAGCTATGCTCAGAGGACATATTATAACCTCTTTTATTGTAAATGCAACAATGGCTGAAGCTCTTCGCAAGACTGGTAAGTAAACAGCTGTTAATGCTAATGTTACTTTCAAATGGCTCCTTTAAATGAATTATTTTTACCCCTTTGAGAAACACATTTATTTGCTATCTTGCTAAACATTCGATGAAAGGATTCATACCACCGTCATATCTGGACAGCAAGTACGTTAGCAAATTATATTACATAATTATATAAATTACAAGACCCCAGGACAAAACTGCTCCTGGCTAAGAAATAGTCTGGCCCTTGTAAATGGAAAATTGATGGTTTTTGTACAAATTAAACAAACAAGATATATCATATTAATTTCTGAACTTCAGAGATGCTGTCAAACTATTCCTAACTATCTTGTTATTCTGGATATCTATGGCTATGCATAGTCTGCAGTGGAAGTATTTTAGGAGTATGCATGCTTAACTGTGCACAAATCAGCTACCCTGAAGGTTATAAGTGTATGTATGTCCATAATGACATTTTATTTTCCTCAGCATCTCGTGTGGACACTATAATCACATAAAGCAATAGCTACAAGCTCCGTCAGTGGCAATCTCAGTAAATTGTCATTAATATGATTCTTCTTGCTTCTTGTGTGTTGATCATGGCCAATAAAGGGCCAAGTTTCAGAAGATATTTTTCCTTTTAAAGTTATCAGGCTAACTTGCTAATCCCACTCTGTGAAATACCCCTCAGGGTGATGAACAAAAACTTGGAACAACTTTTCAACTTGCAGCGAGAGCTTTTTTTTCTCATCACAGCCTCAGAGACTTATGGTATAGTTAGCACACAGCGTGCCTAAAAATAGGTCGACTAGACAGGTGCTCTCTTGTGGCAGCATGTCTCCTTTGCCTGCCTTTCTCTTATCACTTTTATTTGTCTCTCTTCACTCAGTTGCTGAGGAACGGAAGCCTGAAAGAGGCTGGCAGGAGGAAGCGAGCGAGAGACAAGTTTCCATCTCTCTCTGCATCCTTCCTTCCCATCCCCGAAGCTCTGTGCGCTTCTCTCTGCACTGCAGCTTTCTGCAGAAGCAACCAACCAGGCAGCCTCTTCCTCTTCAGCACTGTGTGAACATGTAAAATAAGAGAAACAAGCGGTGTTTGTTGTATCTGGTGTATATTGCATTTCTTGAAGACTAGTGCTGTTATCTCCATGCGATGCCCCTAGCACTCCATTGTGATTTTATATATGAAAGAGTCGAGGCAAAAGACACATGGCAAGTAGACGTGCATGCACAAACACTAATTATAATACTGTGTGTTTATAAAGCCCTTATTTGTATGCACACATTTATAATCTGATCATTCCAGAACAGGACTTAAAGATCTCACTGTGTTCTTATCATAATGTGTACTTGCTTATGTCTGACCTTTTTTATTTTATGAATAAATTAATTCTAGTACTAACAGGAAACTCTGTAGTTTCTGAAATTAATTATGAAATCAATGACCACCAAACGTTTTAAAGGGAAGTTACCTCAGAGCCGGAGCTCATGATGTTTAAAAGACGTGTCACTTTCTACAGCGGTTTGCAGTTGCGATGTACAATATAATATCCACAGAGGAATGTCTGAGACTTAAGATGTTGATTTAGTTCAAACATTGTCCAATTAAACCCAGAAAGAAAAATCCGCAGTCTCTATGAAAACTGTGAAAAAAATCTACAAGTTGTTTTAATTATCAAGTGTTCTTCTCATCGTCATGACATGTTGTAATCATAAAAAAAGTATAATTATGACCTAGCATAATTTCATAATTATGAGAAATTTTATGTAATGAAATGAGCCTACTAAGACATTTTGCGGTTAACCTCCACAGCATCTTATGTTGAGCAATAATTGTACAACACTGTCAGCCATTTACCAAGTAGCTACTGCAGCACGTCTGTTTGGCTGCATAGGAAGTCATCCACTGGATGCCGATTTCTTCATCCACTCCTCCGTGAATGTAAACCAAAGAGGCAGAAATGTTGTTTCAGTATCAGTTACTTCCTCCCTCATGAACGTGCGGCAAATGGAAATTGTGTTGCTGCAGCATGTGGTCTTTTTTTTTTTTTTTTCCTTTTTTAAATATATAAGTGAAATAAAATAAAAATGGTGGATTAATAGTCGTGACCATTGCATTTGTGTACTTGTATGCCTTTGAAGATTATGATTATGATGTAATTGTGTCACCTGATCTGGATCATCTCATCATACATAATAACTAGCATATCTTTGAAAATGTAACTGCTGTATATTTAAAGTTAATAGCAAGTTCTTCAATAATATTCCATGTTCATGCTAAGAAATAATTTTCTCACTGCCACAAATCCCATAAAAAGCCAAAGACCAAAACTAACAAAGCGTAAGTCTGTCAATAAAGATACAAAGTTTTAATTCATAGTAATTTCCTAAAATACCTGGGCACTGTAGTTTTTTAGCAAAAAATACTCAAACAGGAGGAAATAGTGCATTTATTTGGGGACATTTTCCAGCAGCGGATGAATACACATTTGGTGTATTAGTGACTATTTACAGCAGCAGGAGGAAACTTGTAGGACTGAGTCAAAATAAACTAAAGAGTAAGATGTATCATTGTAATTTAGGTCTTTTCATGGGATTTGTTGACAATAACCAAACTTGTTCTTTAAAGTCTTAAGTTCTTAATGAAAGTTCTTAATCAAAGTCCATGTGTAGTATATGATACTATGAACTAGGGGAGAGTTTAATGTATATAATGATCAGATATCTAATCATACTATTAATTACAATGAAGTGAGGTTATTAATATGTGTGTGTTCCTCTGGCTGAGAAGCAAAAAAAGCACGAGACCGTTTTGTTCTTCAAATATATAATCTTAGCTCAGTCATACAGATATATACATTGTATAATAAATAATATTTATAAAAACATAACATTTACGATTATAAAATAAAAAGGGAATTATTCACTTTAAAACATTTGTACAAAACTTTGGATATAGCGGGGGAAGTAGGGGGTTCGGGGGGGGGGGGGGGTGGGGGGGTTGGAGGGGACTGAACACAGAAAGGTAGGCCCAGGTAGGGAGGGCTGTGTAGAAGATGACGCAAATGCTAAGCTATGTCACAAAGAGAGGACCGCCTATACACTACTGGGTAACTTGTATTTTTGTTGTTGAATATAATTAATAGGAAGCAGGTGGGACTGTCAGAACATGTTGTGTGGAAACCTCTCACAGTTTGTTCCACCATTGTGAAGAGCCAGCCTGCCATCCATCCATCCATCCATCCATCCATCCGTTTTTCCATCCACTTCTGTTTGTCACTGGCAGCCATCATACACACACACACACAGATCTTGCACAACCGTCTTCAGCTTAATGTCAGTCATGTTTTCTACATGAACTGGAAGTTTTTTTTCAGTCCACTCAAAAATCACAACTATTTTGCTCATTGATCTTAAAAAACATTTCCTCCCACGCAAACTCTACTGGGCTGACATCCATGCCTCTGAAAACACAATTTTCAGTTCACTATATTGTTCTTCCAATATCTCAAAAACCAGAACAGCAAGGCAGAAGTGTTTTTGTTGTGCACTGACAAGAACGCAAGTTCATAAATCAGGCTTCTTAAAAACCTCAAGCTGTCTAACTGAGGGGAAAATATTGAGAGAAGGAAGGGAGGAGGGAAGAAAGGAAGGATAGAAGGAAAGGATGTGAAAGCCAATGAGAATCTGCTCTGCACTCTGGTCTCCACATGTCGTCACATGTCCCCCTTTTTCTTTTTTTTTTTATTACAGTGATAAAAGAAAGTTTTGCTTAAAGTCTCTAAGATGGACCTGACGAATGCATGAAGTGTTAGATACAAAAGATCTCCCGATAATCACTTCACTCATAAGACCAGAATTAATATTAAGCATGCTAAAGCTTGACTCAAGTTTGATGCATAAATTTATAAATGAAACAGCCATAAATGATCTTCTTCTACTCACTCATACAATTTGTTTTTCTGTGTTGTTTTCGCCACAGCGCTCCTTAGTCTGGATAATGTATACGGTAACTGTGTTGTTGCATCACACTTGTGGAAATCATGAGCAATTTACAGGTTGATCGTGCCCGAATGTAGGAACAAAGTCGTCATTCATAAGAACCGCAAGGTTGCAATGAAGAAAAATTTGCTCGCATAAACAATGCTCTAAATTTTTACCACCTGGCATTGCTGTATGTGGAACTGAATAGTGCATACATATACATGTGTAGGGTGGTTAGTGGAATGAGCATGTGGCTCGCACACATGCCCCCTCCTGCATACCTCCAGTCCCAGCCCATTGGTGATATTTCAGAAATGCAGGGCTATAAAATCAGGCTGTAGCATATATCTTCCAGGTTTCCCGGTTGACTGGTGCAGTCGAGTCAGTCAGCAGGGAGTAGCAACACTGAGGATTTCATCAGCTCAGTAGTTTACAAAAAAGACAGGACTACGGCACCTCCAGCGCCTGCCTGCTGTTCTCAGTTCAGTTCAGTAGTTACAAAGTGATGGTTTCCTGGGGCTGCCGACGTGTTCAGTATCACTTATGACTAAGTGACGGTGTAGAGGTTGGTTTAGTTTTTATAAAACAAAAAAAAAACAAAACAATAGGTAAACCAACCAGACTGGCTGGAGAAGTGAGGTGTTAGTTAGAAAATGCTTTTTATTCAAAAGCAAAGAGAGTCTGAAAGTTTGTTTTTTTTACTGCATTAATCTCACAGGTAAAAAGTGTTACTGTACATGCCACAAGCATTATGTTGGCATGGAGGGGGGAAATAAATAGAGACAAGGGGGAAGGGGATGGGGCTGGGGGGGTCGTGGCCCAATGCTGCAGGAAGAGGAACCAGGGGAAAGTGGCACAAGTCTGACTTCTTCCAATAAGAGCAGTCAGGTCAACACAGGAACTTATGGAAGTGGATGCAGACGGATTCTAGTGCAGGGTTTTGACAATGAAAGGTGGAGAAGGATCCATTTCTGATGTGCCATCACCCGTTAGGGCCTCAGTGTGTGGTGCTGATGAGTGTGTGGGGAACAGAGTCTGTGTCTGGAGAAGCAGGGAAGTCGTGCAGGACGATGGGGAGTTGAGGGGCGGGGGTGGGCAGCACTTGTAGTCCAGCACTCAGTTTGTCTGAAAGCAACAGGCCTCTCTCTCTCACTTGCACGTGTGCACGTCGTAGACGCGCACGCACTCCTGACAACTGACGTAGCAGCACCAGTGGAAGATGCAGTGGCACTTCTCTTTGCGTTTCTCAGTCCGGGTGTTGTGGCCGCGGCCGCAGCACAGCAGGTCGCAGCCCTCGATGCCGTGTGACGACACGTTGCAGACTCGGTCGCGTGTCCCAAAGGAGCCTGTCTCCGGGTTGGGCTCGCAGAAGTTGGGCGAGCCCTCGTAGTAGACCAGGTCACGCTCGGTGGGGTGCTTGAAGAAGGCGTACTTGACCCGCAGCGTCTCCACCCAGCCGCGCGACTCACGGTGTTTCTCCACCACCATCTCCGAGGCGCTGTCGTACTTGTCTTTCAGGTAGTCGCCCAGCATGCGGAAGTCCGGCTGCGCCCACCAGCACGTCTTCACCTCGCAGCTTCCTGACAGGCCGTGGCATTTGCAGCGCAGGTGCATGTGGTCGAGGATGGTCTGAGAAAACACAGAAGACAAATACCGTATGATCACTTGGTAGGACCATTTAAACCAAAACCAGTCCTAACTTTTCTTGTTTCAACACCTTTACTTGTACAAATATTTTCTGGTCATTTGTACGGACTCCATGTATGATGACTTATCAGTGGATCCATATGTTAAATTACTCCAAATAATTTCTCTTTTTTATTAATTAAATCCCTAAAGACACTTGTACTGGTTGAGCCTTGGATCTGTGTCTGGAATCCACTTTTAACTGCTGTGAATTCAAACCAGCTTCAGTACCTCTCACGGCCGACAGAGAGTGGGTATTTCTTACTGAAAAGGTGCATTTTGGGTGGAGTGTGCCTTTTAAAGTGTAATTAACTAAAATGCGCTGGTAAACTTTGATTTAATAAAGTGACTCAGCTGTTATGGGGGCGGTTAAGTCAGTCACCACCAGGCAGGATCTGATGGAGTTTTATGGTTAGAAATATACAGGATACTCAGTAATGCAGACTAACAAAACCACTAAAGACTCACAGAACAGGCCAAGAATAACAATACGCCACTGGCTGCAATTTATTTAAGTGTCATGCAGCTGCGAAGTAAAGAGGGTCTGTGCTGCTGCTAATTCTCTCTGAAGTCACTGGCTCACATCATGAGTGTGCCGCCGTGGGGCATATTTTACCTTTGTGTTTCGATTGTGTTGTGCTTTAATTCGGCGGCTATATTTAGCTGCAGAATTCCCCCGGCTGGGGCGGAAGGCAGGTGGCTGTGGCACCTCTGGGTGATGAAGGGGGAGAGTAGGGGTGTGTGGAGAGGGGTGGATGGGACTAGTGACATCACACTGTGAGCTTGTCATGCCAACATCAAGACCCAGAGGCCCTCGGGGCTAAATAATGGAGCGTGAGAGGGCCAGGTGGAGAGGAGAGCAGACTCCTGACAGTGCCGCTGTTCAGCTAGCTCCTGTGGTCTCTCTGACTGCTCCTGTGTGCTCAGATCAAAGGGCTGTCTTGTTGCCGTGTGGTCCCTCCATTTGCCCCTCAGCGAGCAGCCGGGGAGCCTGTTTTCTCCCAGTGGTGACAGCAGCCAGTGATGTTTTAAGTCTGAGCTGATTTCCTTCTTTTCCCCCTCAACTCACTCGGGTTATTTGACTGTCAGGGAATTTTTTTCATTGGGATGCAAGGCATGAAAGGCGAGGTGTGGGGGGGGCATGGCAAGGAGTTAGGGTGTTGCTGAGATGAGTAATTAACCAGTCATTCAAAGTCAAGTGCTCATTTTCTGGTGGAAGCTCAGAAATGTGCGGACAAGTCAAATACCAAATCCCTGCCAGTCACATGAACAATTAGTGATCCCAAACAATATAAATCCATCCCTTCTGCGAGACAGTCGGATCATTGTCCATTGTTTACTGCACCTTGGTTTCAGTTTTTTCACCTTATTTATAGGGCAGGTTGTGCAGAGTTTGTCTAATTAATGTGCTGTATTACAGCTGTACCCCCTGAATGTACCGACGTACTCAACAGTGGAACCTGCGTTTATCTTGCAGAGTCAGAACATTTTGTAAATGTTGTAAATACACTGTCAAACTGATTTGACAGTGGTGGTATTTGCTATGTTCACTATCTGGCCAAAAGTATGCGGACTTCCCCGTCCACCTCTGTTTGTCAAGGTTTGTGTTTTCCCACTTTCCTTCCAACTTTGTGGCAACAGTTTTCCTGTTTCAACACAAAGCCTGTGAACAAAGCCTGGACTGTAAAGAAATGCTTTTCCCAGTTTGGTGTGGAGGAAGGTCACAGACCTCATCCAACAACTTTGGGATGAACTGGAACACCGACTGAGAGCCAGGCCTTATCAACTGACCATCAGTAATCCTCTTGTGGCTGTCCTCAAGATTTTGGAAAGCTTCCCAGAAGAGTGGAGGCTGTTATATCAGCAGATTTACATACATATACAGAAACATACTTTTGGCCATGTACTGTATATTAACCTGGAATACAGAAACCTAACAGCACATCCTTGCACAGGCTCTTCAAATGTGTCTAAATCTGTTTACCGTGCGTCCTGCCTCGTTGTTGTGCCGGTTCATCGCCGAGCGAGCATCTGGACGGTTCTCCCTGGCGTCGGCGAACTCTCTGGACACCAGCACCCCAAACTCTGCATCCTCGCTGCAGCCACCCCACTTCCAGCCCTCCCCTGGAGGTCCCTTGTGGTGGGAGTCGCAGCCGCACATAGTGGACGTGCCCTCGGCACAGGAGCGCGTCACTGCGAATGCGACGCCCGCTGAGGCGATAGCGTGGACAAACGCTGACTCTCTGGTTGCTGAGAGAGACAGATGAAGGACAGACAGGCAGAGAGAGAGATAGGGAGTGTGTCAGTCTTGTGTTCAGCATGGACAAGGCAATCTGTACTGCTGCCAACATCCAGACAGAGGTATTGAAAGAGATACCTCCAGGCAAAAGCCTTTTAACATAACATTTCATCTTTGAGACAGCACATTTGTGTACCTGGAAAAAAAACAAGAAGCCTAGAGAACAACACTCCCATACATGGTTCACAGTATTTATCATATGATTATCATCACTGATGAGGAAGCACATATGAAGGAGACTAAAAGCAGAGTCCCTGCAGTGACATCAGCCCATTGTGGTTGTGTCAGGAGGGCCTAATGCTCAGTGGGATCTCAGTGACCTCCTGTCATCCCTGAGGTGTGCTGCTTTGCATCTGGATAGTGTTTCAGGAATGTTGTCACCCCCACCTCCCCCTCCACCCTTCACCACCCTTCCACCCTCCTACCTTTCCCCGTTCAGAGCCCAAGGCCTTCTGGTGAAACCTAGCAGTGTGTCGGCCTGTTTCTTTTTTACACTGAGGGATGGAGTTACGCCTCCTTTGAAGGCAACAGCTTATTATGTAACCAGACACCATTGTTTCACAATCACAGCACACTTACCGTGGCTCACCCATTACACTCTACTAGCTTTGTTACAGACAGACAAAAACACACGCACACACAGGTATGGGGAGGTGTCCTTAAGCGGTGGCTTGACTTCTCAAGAGCATCGAGTGGCCTCGATTTCTGATGTGCACAACTGTGCGATCTGAGGTTTGAAATTTGTATGAAAACAACCAGAGCATTAACATCGTATCTTATAGACCGCAAAAGCCAGAAATTCACTCAGCAAGTCCACTGCCAAGAGCCAGTCAAACAAGCCTCCGACAGAGTTTACTAATGTCTGACTAGAGACAAGTCATATTCTCCCATCCTCAAGTGAACTGACAAAACAGAAATACCTGTTTATGCTAGGTGTTTTTGCCTATAGAGCTAATATGATGCCACAAGGATCAGTTTGTATCCATCTATATTTCTGACATCTGGTCTGTCCTGGCGCTTTGTTGTGAAAATGTGACGCAAACACTGTAAATCACAACTATTTAAAAAAAAAAAAAATAATGATTGAAACTGACGACACCCATATGTTGACTGATCTGTTATTTGTGGATAAATCTTATGAAATAACCAGTGCATAGTGAAAGGATACAGTTTTCATCTAAATCCCCAGCGAACCCTTGCGTGATTGGATGACACACAGTCCTCAGGTTGGGCATCCCTGCTCACCCTGGCAAGCCTAACTGGGCCCTCCACAACATGGGCCTGTGAGCCCTGGGCCCCTGGAGCTCTGGCTGTTAGCCAAGGCTAGCGCTGCTCCTGCTACCTGCTGGGCCCATCAATCCGCCTTTGTTTCCCTTGTGTCACACTGTATTATCCACACAAAGGGCCCAGCGACTCGCGCCCCCACAGCCCCGCTCTGCCCGGAGCTGGCATTCCCCAAACTCCTGAACTCCCTCCCCACTCTCCCTCCAGCCACCCCTCCGCCAACACCCTGAGCTGAAATCCCATACACCACCACCCACCACAGGACCTCAACCCCCCACTTCCTCCAGGCATCCACCAACAGCACCACCATGGCCAACGCACTGCTAACAGTGGCTGTTGCTAGTGGTTGGTAGCTCTCCCTTCCCTAACGCGAATGCTTCCATTCATCATTCCCAAATGAATGATTCCTTCCTTCCTTGCTTCCTTCCTTCCTTCCTTCCTTCCTTTACTTCCCCATCCCAGAGTGCACAGCCGGGCTAGGTTGGGAGAGATCCCCTTTCAGCCTGTTTTCATGACAGAGTCAAAAGGGCGTGTGAATGGGGCGTCCGTGGGAGCTGGACTGTGTGAGGCGCACACTGGTCTTCATGCACAGTAGGGGTTGAGCGGAGCCCCCCGGCCCTTTTCTATTGCCTGTAATCTCATTTGGCCTCCCCTCTCCCTTTTATTTGACTGAGGAGCTTGGACTGCTCACACTGCCCATTTCTGCCCAGATTCCTTCCCCTCTGACACACAGGGTAATTCATTTCCAATCAGCAGCCTCACTCACAACACACAAACTTCTACCTTTATAATTAGGGACTGCAAGGCCTAAAGCGGGACACCTGCGCCTATTGTTTCCCACTGTCAAGGTTTAGTGGGATGTTTAAGGGACAATTAGTATTCTGCGTGTGAAGCGGCTGATGGATGTCTCCAGTATATCAGCTGTTCTTGTCAGGTTTTGTTGATAGATTCACCACGCTGACCCTCTTTCATGTATCAGAGTGTAAACATGGTTGGGAAAACCGAAAAGAAGCTTGACTTGACTCTGAAGACAAATGCGATATTGAAGGTAAAGATGGATGGAGGTTGGATAATGTGTCAGTGCTTGTACCTGCGCTCATTTCTCACTGCAGCCAGGAAAGGTGTATATTATTGTAATTGCCCCAGTTAGTCAACAAAAGCCCAGAGTACAGGCAGTGAGAAGCCTTAGGGTGCAAAACTGGTGAATGCTATGTTTTGTAACAGCTTGCAGTAGCCTCAGATATACAGTCTGCTTTTTTATTGCTGGGTGTTGTTTGGCACAGATCATTTAGATCGTAATTTATTTTATACTTTAAGCCTCAGATACATATGTACTTTATACCATTACAAAGTACAGCCATAAGATTTATGGGAGGCTTCCTTTCTTTTTCTTGTACTTGTGTAAAAAAAAAAAAAAAAAAAAAAATCTACCTTTATCTAACACAGGGCCAAAGATGGCAAGGTTGTCCTTGATGGTGGTGCAGTTCCATCGCCGGCCCCTAAACTGGTGTTGGCATTCCTGGATCCCCAGCTTCACACCTTCGGCGACGCTGGGCATGATCTCGATGTAGTTGCGACAGAAACGCAGCTGCTTGGGCACCAGGCCGGGGATAGAGCCGCACAGGATGGGTTGGGAGCCCAGAGACGAGTACTGCTGCCCGAGGGCCAGGGACCTGCGACACACACGGAGAGGGGAAAAGCATCATTAAGTGAGGTCTGCTGGGCGTAAAGAAACATCTCTGCATCTGTGTTGCAAGGTGATCAAAAGAGACTTATAATATAAGGTTAAGAGCTGTGTATCAAACTTAATAATCAATCAGAAACCGAACCCGATTTAACAAAACTTATGCTCATTTTGGGCTGTTTTTCATGTAAACAAAGTTCTTGTAAGGATCGGAACATGTAACATCGGGGCTTATTTTGTTAAATGTAGAAAAACCTACATGTTCCTTAAAGTACGGTATCAAAAAAGTATCGCACACAAGCTCAGTTTTGTATCTTTTGTATCAGCCCTAGTGCTTTTACAAGTGTAAAGAATGTGGGAATTAAAACTGCTTGTCTCACAGTACAAGTCTGTGCCCTCCCTGAACTCAACCCCACAATAGCAGTGATGGTGACCTGCCAGGGAGGCCTCCGTGAAAGGCAACCTGCTCTACAAGAGGGGACCTCTTCTGTATCCATTAATCTCAGGTTTTACTGTAAGCGTAGCTCTGTGACAATACACTGATTCATACTTGAGTGTTTTATTGACTTATCTGCTTAATGTAGTTTATACTAAGAGCTCCTGTTTATTTTGTCTCCTTCTTTTTTTTTTTTCCACCAGGAGTGAGGGGGGAGGCTAATAGGCCCACTTCAGGGCAGGGATACAAGCTATTAGTACTGACTTTTCAAAGTGTTCCCACTTGTTAGCGTACACAGATCTGCTGATCTAACAGACACACCAGAACCTGTCTGCGTAGTTTAGGAAAAGCCCCCTTGTGCAATTTCAATATATATATGAGAACACCTGCCTTTGCAGTTTCATCATTAATTTGTGGTTTTCCTCTGGAGTTTTGATGTTTTTAAGAGTGACAGCGTGTGCAGCTGAGCTTGCTGGTGATGGACAAAAAAACCTGGCATATCTAAAGCTGCGCGCCTCACCAGAAGGCCCGTGCAGATGTGCCTAAGCAGGGATTAATCACCACAACGAAGAAGCCAGGATCAGCTTGTGATGCCAGAAACCATTATAGTTTCATTCAAGTAATTAATTTTAATTGCTTTCTTTTTCTCTTGAAATAAAAGACAGAGAGGGAGAAAACATGTTTGCCATGCCCTTGTTTTAACATGCTTTTTGTGATGACAAGCTTAAACAAAACTGTACGGTCTCTTCCAGAAGCTCATGCTCACTATATCAGCCGAAGAGACATACATGTTTCAAGTCTGCATTCTTCAGGAATGAAGAAGGCTCGGCAGTAGATGTGTTGGATGGAAGTGTTTACAAGGGTTATGGAGGGGAAGATGTGCTGCCATTTCGCAGCTCTGAGAGAGAAGCGCTTTCACCAGGGCCGAGCAGACTCCTCCAGCACCTGGCTGCGTCTGGGCGGACAACGTGGCGCTGGAGGCCATGAGAGGATCACGGGGGAACAATTGACACTGATCAGATCAGAGCGCCACTCAGGATGACCTCAGGACCCCCGCAGGGCGCAACCCAATCACAGCAGCCACTGACTCTGACAGATGAGTGCAGCGCTATGCCCCACCCCGACACAAAAGTCAAGCCATTGAAGTCACAGGGAAAAAAATCCCCCCTTAGATAAGTTCACAGCTCTTGTGCGCTTTTGCTTTCTACTTGTGGCGACTACCAAAACCCTGCCCCCACAGCCGAACCCCCCTCCCCCGGCCATACGCTGTTTTTGATCTCAGGTGAGCATTGTTACAGCAGGTATCAAGATTTGCCGGTGGAGCTACGCACTGAGACACGAGGCTGAGCTGTTTTGCTTTTACAGCTGGTGTTATGGAACATATGATGATCACATAATCAGCTGTGAGCCACTCGTGTAGTATCACTGATACACAACAAACAGCTCATATGTTTCAATTAGAAACTGATCACTGCTCCTCAAAGATTATACAGTTACATAAACTATCAAACGCTACTATACATAGGAAAAATAAGTCTCCATCATATCCAACATAATAACTCAAACCTAAAATGCTGTTTTCCTCAATTTGATGTTCCCATGCAAAGTTAGTAATTTGATAGAGCTCATCAATCTCCATTTATGTTCTTGTCTTGAGTTTACCCAAGCGAACGCAGCCACATTAGCTCATCTGCCAGTCCCAACCCCACCAACATCACTGAGTTCAAGCGTTGCTGACTTCACTCTGTCTGGTGACTGAGTGACTAAGGACCTTAATTACACTGTCTGCTAGTTTGGTTACTGCCCATTAATCTCTCAGTCACGGGATGGACCTCAGCGAATGATGCCTTCCCAGCACAGAGCTCGGATTTGAACACTAGTATCACATGCTCCACAATTACGTCACTAAATTGACTCAAAAAGAAAATCTCTACTGCTTAAATGAGATATCTTCGCAGTTAGACCGCTGTGCCAACCTTTGCTGCATTTCAGGTTCCATTCAGGACAGCTAAACTGCTCGTCCGCAACCCTGAAATACTGGCTTAGGCAGTGGACTCAGGATTTCTGATGGAATCAATTAGCTAACCGCATGGGACTTTGTGGTGACCGTAGCATGTTTAGACCACAGGCCGTGGATCTGCCAGCCTATTTGTCTTTGTTTGCAAAGGATGTGCATCATTTGATCCGTATGGACAGATGAGATGAAAGGGATATCTTTTTGGCTAGGTGCTAATGAGAGTCTTAACCCTGAGGGGTTATGAGGCATATCGTGCAAACAGACTCACACGCAGACGCATGCATGTAGACCACATGTGTGCCATGCTGATCCTGCCTGCTTTGCCTCACTTCTCGGAAGCCACAAGCAACGTGTCTCAACCGAGTGAGGGAGCAGCAGACGCAGAAACCTCCACAGAGGCAGAATGCCGGGGGAATCTGCTGCAGGGGACGAGACAAGCAGCAGAGCAGCAGCGAACTGCAGGGCTTGGCAGGTGCATGCCCAGGCAGGTCCGTATGGGGCCTCTACTGGCCTGGGGGGTTTACGGCATGGTTGGGGGTTTTCTCAGTATCTAAACCGGGCTGATGTGAAAGTATGATGGGCTGCTGGAAACCGCAGAAATGAAGCAGAGGAAACAAAGGGATTCCACCACACACCTTGCTAAAGGGTGGAAATTCACACAATCAAGACTATGACACTGTAAACAAAAACTTTTGACTCAGCCACTCCCAGTGCAATAAAATCACTACTACAATCTCTGCTGCTTGGATAGAAAAGTGAAGCTGTCTCTGAGTCAGAAATATGTTGCAGCTGCTATTGTGGGAGGTCTGCATTACAGGGGTCAGTGTGTTGCACATGTCTGTGCATAGATGAGCTTTCTTTGTGTGACAAGCCTCCTATGTCCAGAGGCACAAAAAGTACCAGGTGACCCTCTGAACCTGTTGAGCAGAACATGACATCTGACCTCGCTGCCTTTAGCCTGATGGCCTACAGAAACAGTTTGAAGTTCATGACCAGGGTGTACATCGAGTATCAAAGAGCAGGAGTGTTCATCTCCCGCTTGTTTGCATCGTTAATCAAATGAAAGGTCATTATGATCAGATGTTCATACTTATATTCTACATTGAGGTGTCATCAAACATGACTTTGATAGAGCTTGTCTTATCTTTAAAAGAGGAAATTGAAATTAATCAATTTGAAGCTCCTCAAGTCAAACCCAATGCAGGAATTTTAGATCCTCAACCTAACCTTGGTACATTTTCAGATACTGAAAAAGTAGCTTAAATTGCGTTAGCATGACATGGCAAAGGAGCTCTCCACATGAGCAAGCTCAATACACATGGTCCTACAGAGAAAAGCACTCTTAAGTTAAATTGTATCTGATGGTCAAAGTAAATTTTATACTTGTTCAGGGAATAACTTCATCCAATTTATTTTCAGAACCATAAAAGTTTACCCATAGCTTACCATTAGAAAATGTAAAATAAGTTAGCTCATTATGCAGCAAACAGAAGATTTTTTTGTGCTAATTTGATAACTTTCTTTGAAGATCTTCGAGGAATCTGGATATGGAAGAATAAAACTGTGGTAAGTGTTCTCATAAGACCTGCTATCTAAGTTTTAACTCTGTGTATTAGTTTTACAAGGGCTATTTTTTCAGTTGCTTCACAGTAGTTGTCTCGTAATGGTGTCATCTTTTGTCTTATCCCACCAAACATGTCATTAACCAAGTAGCTAAGCTGTGCAGTGACGTCAACCACTCTTCGGGTCCATCAATGCTAACTTCGATGTTGTTAACAAAATCTTCTCAAGAAATAGCTTCTTAAGGTTAGTAATTATAAATAATAAATAATGTTTTAGTTTTCAGTTTTGACAAGTGCTAGAAGCTGTATCCTGCTCCTTTCCTTTGTAGCAATATCACAGAGAGAAATGTTCCAAACAGCGCGTGTCAGCACATTGTAGCTCAAATAATCATTATGCAGATAAAGTGGCTGCTGTTATTGTTATATTCAAGTTACATAGCTTAAACGGTTGGATTGTTATTACTGACTTAGTGCATGAGGCATTTTAATTTGGAAGGTGGTAGAAGTGGAGCTAATTTTAGCTTCTTCACACAGGCTGCAGTTCGTGGTGCTGAGATGTGTTTCCGTCCACTCGATTAGCATCAATGAGAGTACACTAAACATTACGAACACATTTAAGTCTAATGCAATAGAAGTACCCTCAAATTTAAACTGGTAACATTCCACCATTGTTTCTGCTGAAATGATCCTTGAACGCGAGTCAAAAAAGACACATTTTGCAATATGTTTTGTGTTCGTATTGTCTGGAGTTAATTCAAAGCTTTCAGTAGTTTGTAGTTCAGTACAAAGTGGAATGTTGAAGTGGCGAACAAAGTATGAGAGTGAAGCAGAAAGGAAAAGAGAGGGATTAGAGAACCTGTCACAATCCATCCCTCTATCCATTCCTCCTTAGGCACTATGTTCACAGACTTCATGGAAACCTGTGTGAAGGCAGAGTGAACTACATGGTTGTGTTGCTACTTGTAAGTTCCCACTTCCAACAAGGTTATCACTTATGATAGCATGAGGTGGATGCCTTGTTCAAATGCCCATAACAGCCTTTGTTCTGTGCCGGGCTGTTGCAGAACATGCTGAAAACTGTTACACACGATGATATAATTTTCCATTTCGTTTAATCACAAGCTGGGACACTCTCCAGGCTGTTGCTGTCAGGTCAAGTGGAGAGGTAGGGCTGATGATGTATTAAACTACACCTCATGAGGAAGACCTCAGATAGGGTTGATTTTTGATGGTTTCATTTTGGATTTGTTTCATTAAGTAAAGATTTTTTCAGCTCTAACTCTAATTAATCTCTTATCAGATATTTTATTTCCTCTCTTTCAATAAATTACCAAAGAGCAATACAAAACATTTAGGTTAGCTCTTAAATATGATCCTAGTTCTCATTTATGTTGCTTGTAAGCTACAGATAAATTGAATCAATAAGGAGTTTGAAAGGATTTGGCCTTATAATAGTTAACTTATTACATTAAAGAGAAATGAATACTGTTAGCTGATGCTGAGTTTGTGCCTGTAGTACTTCGTACCAAGTGTGCTCTGTCACTTCTGCAAGAGCCAGGCTCCCAAAAAAGCCTGACACTGAGAATATTGTTTGCATTAAACTCTAATCTACCTCTAATTTACCTCTATATGTTGACGCCGCAGCTCAACTTGTCAGATTTGCCTGGAGGGCATCGTGTTGCTAAATGAGGCCCTAGCAGAGAAGTCAGAGACGTGCACTGAAAACATTACCACCAGAATCTCATTTGTAAATCCCATAACAGTCCACAGAGAGATAAAGACACTCAAAAGAGAGTAAGTGGGCCAAGGAAAGTTGCCGGCTTTGCCCGAGGATGGGACTTTTCCTGGTGGAGGATGGAATGCAAAGCTCCTGTCTGTGTTTTGTTGTCTTCTCTTTTACTTTGGCACACTTTTGATTTGTAGTCCAACAGCTCCTGGCTGATCAGATAAAAAATGACAGGACCCCTGAAAAATGTTCCAACCTGTTCTGTCTTTCTACCTCCTTTGCCTCCCCTCCTCTCCCCTCTCTCTGCAGACTGTTGTGGAGAGAGTGTGGAGTTGGGACAAGGAGCCCCTGCAGTCACAAATATGGAGACGTGATGAGGGAAACTGAACAGGGTATAAACTTGTAAACCTGCCTGTCAGGGAGTGAATGAGAGCAGCAGAGGCTCAGCACAGGAGTGCACCAGAGAGTACAAGGCACTGACAAATGCATGTCAGACTGGAAGCTTGGTGTCTTGGTCCGCCTGGAGGTGGACACAACACAGTCTGAGCTGTTGTCTTGAAAGGACAGAGCTTGTTTGAATGAGTCTTGAGGGACTGTGAATAAACCACAACTCAAACAGCGCATTGTTCCCTGACACTGCTCATTAGCCACTGCTTGTTGGCACTGCTGCTTGAATTCTCTGCAGCAATGCATCCTATGCAAATCATAACTCGTAATAGATTGTCTGGAATCTTCCATTGTATGTCTGGAATTTCTCTGTGGAGATTTCAAACACTGCATAGTGTCTTCAGATGTGATTAAAAACCTAACTGATGTTGACTTTCTCATGCTTGGTTGATTAGAAAAAAAACCCAAAAAAACATGGGATGTGAAACTACATTGTTGTGCATAAACCTGGTTTGCAGAGCCTGCTAGTCTGCAGATGCTGCACTCAGAGGCAGCCCACACTGTTTAACAACCCTGACCCCAACAGTGGAGACTTATCTGATGTTGCAGGTTCTCTAATCTTGCATTTTACCTTTGCACTCATGCATATAGACAGGGTGTTGTTCAGACGTCTGGTCCTTCTTGTTTATGTCTTTAACATAATACTTCCTGATTTGGATTTTTTTTTCTCTAAAAGTCCTGGAAATTAAATATTATATCACTGCTTTTATTGAAAAATCTAAAAGATACCCAACCCATATAACCTGACAATGGTAAGGGTGCACAAATTATTTCACCATGTCATTGTTGATGATGTTTGGATGAAATTGTGTGTCCATGGCACCATTTGTTGAAAACATGTTACCTGGATCTCTTGTAATCTAAAGCTATTGATTGATAGTCCTCTCTTCCTTTTCCTCACTGCATATTTTAGTTGTTTGGTTGACCTGGTCAGCGACCTGAGGGCGTCACCTGAATACAGGCTGTACAGGTGTGATCAGCACATCTCTGTCACTGACCCTGTGTGCTGGAGAAATTGCTCTCTGCTAATAATTAACCTCTGTAACAAGCCATACAGGTGAGATCAGCCAGGTAATGAAGACTTTAAATATTGTTTGTGTGTGTGTGTGTGTACCTCCACACGTGTCCCCTAATGATCTCCTTGCCCCTGGCCATTGCTGTGTTTTCTCTTTGAGGAACTGTCCTGGCCTGTGTTTTAGTGCACCTAATAGCTGTGCACAGGGGGACTTTGTCATTTCCTACAAGAGCACTTTGCATGTCCTTTGATGGTGGGTGAAGATTAGGACTCGCCCTCGCTGCTTTGAAATACCACTCTCCTTTGAACCTCTCACCTAGCTTGGGTTTGGCTGGATAATGTCGTCCCACATACTTGATCAGTGCAGACTGTCTTGTAAAGATTTGTTAGGTAATGTGTTGGACTTGGTGTATCATGATAGGTATCATTCTTTTAAATTAGAATGTGAAAATAGATTAAAATGCATCAGTCGAATCAAAGTGCTTTGATTCAACTCCAGAATATTGCCTCACTATAGTCTTGATACCTTAGCAGTGGTAATGCACCTGCTTTAGGGGGAAGATCTTAGTCATTTTAGAATATACTCCTCTCATATTCCTTTTATCCCTGTGGATGTCACTCTATGTGGAGACATTTCTCTTGGGCTTTAGCCCAAAATTGCCTTTGACTCTGGCTCTGTGGCAGCCCTCAGCCATTCATAATGGAACCCTAAGGTTTCTTATGAATGACATTCTTCTGGACTTTTCTCCACCTTCCACTGCCCTGTAGAGAATAATGCCCGAACATCCTTGATCTTTTCACGCGGGACGACAGACGGAGGATTTTCTCGCAGTAAGAATCATTTAAGTGATCCCTTCGCCAACGGTAGGGGTTGAAGATTGGATTGAGGATTGGAGGTTTGGGGGGTGGAGGGGTATCACAGTCAGATAATGACATTCCTGAGACCCAGAGATGGACTCTAGAGCCCCCCTTTTAAGCCGCTCAGGTTGAACTGGAAAGGTCTATGTATAGACTGGGCAGTTTGGTTAAACCTAGATAGCTTTGCTTGAGACCTTTCGAGAGGTACGGCACTGATATTATTGAGGCCCCGATGGTTCCCAAAACTCCCACAAGTACTTCTTCTAACAGCATTTTAGTCAGGAAGCTACATTTAGGTCAAAACATGCTCTAACATTTAATTAAAGGATGTCAAAATGAAATCACTGAAAGTTTTAGTGTTGCAGTTTCATGTGGAAGGTTTCAACAGAAGTAAATTATAAAGCACATCTAATACTTTAAATATGTTATTCTGCACAGTTAACAAATAGTTTTCTGTTACAGACTGAATATCAGCTCTTTACGACTGCTTCATGTCAGATTGCCAAACTGCCGCTGATGTTTCACCTGAGCAGAAGCTGAGCAAAGTCCTGTCTAGGTGTGCGAATGCAATGAAATATTGATGGATCAGGATTGCATCGATTGCTCAGAGAAGCTGGTGGTGATTTCAGCAACGGCAAAACTGTATGTGAAACAATTTCAGACATTTTCAGAACAGATTTGTTGTTCTCCGTGCAGCAGTTCCATCTTCTCTCATCCTACCCTTTGTTCTCTGTTTGATTTTATAACCACAACAAGATAAATCTTATGTAACTGAGAATTATTAGGGGAAAAGGTGAAATGGCCCTACTTCAAAATTACAATGAGCCGCTGACAAAATGAACAAAAGTTCAATGTCTCCACTTCCTCGTGCAGACACAGCGGTGATGATAACACAGGATTAAGAGAATAACAGTTCAAACATCTCGTGGTCGTGCGGCATGATACGACAGAGTTAAACCGATAATCACTGCTGATGCTCGACGGCTGGTTGTTGGACCAGATTCAGCTGAGGTGATACCACGCTGAAAGTGACTGTCATCATTCACTTACAACTGGCTGCTGTTTATGCAAGAACACAAACACACTGCTGGCTGACAGAGTGGTTTGAGCTGCTCTGAGAGCCACACTGACTTAATACAGTAGTAGAACAGTGACTTTTATTAACAGCATATTATGTCACAGTCCTCAGCCTCAACTTCTTATTTTAGTTTGATACAGGTTAAAAGGTGAAACCAGGACACAGCATTAAATCCAAGAACACATACTTTTTCATTTTCAAACCACACAGAGAGGCTGGCGTTGTCAGATAATTGGACAGAGACGCCGTGAGACCTGTGGATTATATGGGGTCATACCATAGCTTTAAGCTGTCATGAATTCTTTCAAACCTTGATTTTGCCCGTTTTGTACGAAACTACTGTTTTCCCAACATTCTTGCATTTCAAGAGAGCGATTTACTGCTCTGCCTCACCTCTCCAAACCCACCTCATTAGTTTGCTATGCCTCTTTCTTTCTACTACACCTCATCTTCATCTTCTCGCATATGTGCATATCACTGGAGTTATTTATGCTCTGTTTTGTTTTCAACACCCCATCTTGTAAAAGCAAAGCTGCCAGGCATAAAGCAGTCAAAACTCCTCTTCCCTCCAACCCGTCCCACCGTGGCTTGAGAATTTATGGCCAAGTCATCGCCCCTGAGACAGAAGCTGAGAGCAGTCTCTGCCTGGGCCCTCACTGAAACTCAGCACCCTCTCGCTTGACGCAACACCTCATTTTGTCACCTTTTGGACATGTTCAACACCGCGGGGTGATGCCACTGACAGCGCCGTTTGACACCCATTCCTCAACACCTGCCCAGTCACCTGGAGCTATGGCTATGGGCTTTTCATCTCTCCACCTTCCCAGTAACCCCCCTACCCCAGCCTGCGCTTCAAAATTTGTTACCCAAATCAAAGGTGGCGCGCATTGTTAAGGTTCGAACATTATACCAGTGTCATGTAAGCTCCTTAAACAGAACAGCTGCAGGTAATTCACATAGAGAGAGAGAATCCAGGCTCTTTGTCACCAGTGTCTGACGGTTCTTGCTGAAGCCAGGAGTGGGTGTAAAGTCCTCTTTGCCATTAACACTTCAGCCCTGTGGCCTGTGTGCTTGGCAGCTGCCTGCTCTGTAAATGAAACCAGAAGATGCTCGCGGTTTGGACAGCAGTGTGGTGGGACCATATGCTAGTTGGGCTACTAAAAGTGCAGTAGCTCTGACAAGTATTGTGTCGTGAGCCAAAAGAGCTTTGTCATACGCCTACGCAAATATCACCAAAATAGAAGCTTTATGTTACAAAAGAAGACCAGGAGCTATGAGGTCAGCTGCATGTAGCTGAATTTGTAATGAGATAAACCTCTAAATTTCAGTTGCTGGTGCCAAAAGCGATCTGGGATAATTTAACAAAGAATAAAACCCTGCGGCACCTAAACATATTGTCTCCTGACAAATCCGTAGTGGAGGGGGTGAATTGTGGTACAATTGAAAAGCAAAATGATATGCTTAACTGTGTTTAAAAAAAAAAAAAAGAAAAAAAAAAAAGAAATGGATTGATTTAATTACAGCTGATGCCCCATGGCAGACTGCAAAATTTGTAATAATTTTAAAATTGTGCACAACTTTATCAGTGCATGTCATATAATATTTAAAAAAAAAATTCAATTCACGGCATGTTTGTGGGCCGGCGGCCTGAATGTAGGACAGTGACAGACAATAGCAAACAAAACTAAATGACGCTGATCTTATAAGTCATGATTGTTGTACTTCCTAAGACACTTCCAAAATTATATGGTTGTATTTCAAGAAAGAAATTGATCGTTTTTTGCTTTTTTTTTTTTTTTTTTTTTGAGGTTTTTTTTTAGGCTTTGTTGAGTTTTCATGAGCAACATCACTGCTGTCATTGTGCCTGAGCGATAACATTTATATAATAATGAATGATCCTCCTGACTTGCACTGTTTGTGTAGAAATGCCTCGCAAGTCCTCACAATACTATGGACAATTCCTACCCACATGGCAACCACTCGCTGATGTATTTTTTAAAATTAAATTCAAATAAGAAGTCTACACATTTTATAATTTAATGGTTCCCAAACTACAAATTCACCCTCTTTGCATCACAACATGCTCCAATATGATAAATTGACATGAATGTGGAGAGGAAAAGAACGGCGAGCCTTTTCCGTTACACTAGTATTTGAGGTTAAGATTCTTTGGACTGGGCCGGAGAACATTTTTCCACGCAGTCAACTGAAAGTGCACATTCTGCCCTCTCAGAAATGATCATTTGACCAAAAAGACTCTCTCTCTTTATGCGGCTATAGGGTCTGATGCTGAAACTGTGGATTTGTACTCACCACCAGATGGGATAGCCTCCAAGCACCCGTGAGCTGGACAACCACACACACATCAAATATCCAATCAGATACAAATCCATGAGGTAAGCCTTGTAGTGTGTGTGTGAGAGGGTAAATGGATCAATACATAGAACTTCCAGTAGGCAATGAAGAAGAGTTTCCAGGAAGAGAAGCTTTAGGGCAGCTTGATTGTTGAATGAGGGGAAAATTAAAATGATATTGAAAAAAAAAAATCTTCCTCCTGTTTTCCCCCCTTCTTTGAGTCGGGCTAGGAAAGTGTGTCTGTCTCCTAGTAGTTAAGAGAATAAGTGTCTCTTACACACATGCACACACGCTCCTACCCGTCCTCTCCTTCCCTCCCTCTCTCTGAGGTTCTTCCCTAAGGTAGATATCTTTTTCTCTCTCTCTCTACTTTTTTCTCCCTCAGGATGCCTCATCCACAGGCCCAATATTAAAGGGGGGGTGGTGGAGGGGGGAGGCGGGGGGAATGAGGTTTTGGAGATGTCAGCTGGCAAGCCAATCACAGAAGATGGCCTTAGGTTACGAAAAAAAAATTATTATTCGTTCCCATCTGTCAATCACACGCCACCCCCTGGTAATGTGGAAAAGAAAGGAAAGAGTGAAAAGAGGGAGGGAGGGAAATGGGAGAGGGAGGTATAGGGAGGGACACATGAAAAAGGTAGAGCAGACTTGTTACTCAACTTGTTTCATACATGATTACTGAAAACAAAAACAAAAAAAAACAGAACAATAATTCACCAAAGTGGCTCAGAGGAAGGTGAAGGGGATGTAGGTCGCCTTCTCCTCAGGAGACTCCGCGCTGCCGGCTTCACACACGCTGACGTACATGTTGACATATTGATTTTTAGGGGTTGTGCCCTGACTAATTGATCCGGATATACGTGCATACAGTGCACACGTAATACATGCACCAACACACACTCACTCACACACACACGCACACACACACACACACACACACAAAATCTCGCTGTGTCCCACTCACGGGGACATATACAGTGAATTTTCTAAATTGTTGTCCGCCCACCCCAACAGGGGAGGACATAAAAGGGGACACAATAAAGCCATAAACTGTGGTGGTGGCTGGGCCAGGCATGCAGGGGTTATATGCTTCAGCGGCCCAAAGGCAACACATTTTACATCAATACTATTGTCATTCTGATGGGCTGTGGGGCGAGCAGCCGTGGGACAAGTGGGGGAGGAGGAGGGACGAGGAGAGAGAGAGATAGAGAGTGAAGGAGGAGGGTGGGACACTTGTGATGGACTTAGCCTGAAGTAACCATGCATTTGATTCACATACAAGGAAACTGATCGGGACGAATACAAACAAGATACCCGGCAGAGATCAAACGAAGCAGGTTGTAGTGATAACAATCTAGTTAGGAGGTTTTTGTCTCAGAGGATTATCAGTCGGCCGTCATGGAAAGACTGACCACCAAAGACGTGACCGCTGTGCAAACCAGTAATGAAGGGGTTCATCAGTACAGATTTCATACTGGACTTCACAGAACATAACTTTTTTTTTTTTTTTTTTTTTTTTTAGAAAAGTTAGGCTCTGAAGTGTTTTTAACTTTGGGGTTTTTAAAAAAAAATCTACCGACAGAGTTTTCTGCTAGATTTAAGCTCCATGCCCCTTAGAGACCAGTGGTGCCACGTTATTAAGCAAGTCTGTGTGAAGATAGTTGTTTCTTTGTAGTTAAAATTTAGTGCATGAGTCACAATCCTCAAAATTAAGTTCAAATAAGAACAAATTCTTTGACATTTTTCCCACTAGATTCAAAGGCCCTTTTTGCACATATACAGTGGTTTTAAAAATGTGAAGATTTAACATTTTATGGCATCTTCAGACCAGATGGATTACCTGGTAGATTTCACAACAGACTGAGCGTGTGGAGCCATATGGAGACCAGCCTTTGGGAGGTCTGGTTCCAAGTAAGAAGGGTCATAATGCGTTCACTGACGAATGTTTTATTGATTTCATCCTAATTTAAAAATGCAGCAAAGAAAAGTGGATTTTAAAAATGAAAATATGGCCCATAAATAATTACAGAAATATAAATCTGATGCCTGCTGCTAAAATGACAGGTGGCTCAAATATCAATATCACACTTTGACTGTTGTTAAACATAAAGTTAGTGATAGACATGTCACTCTAACACAAATGCTGTTACTCTTAAGTGATTTTAAATGCACCAGCAGTGTTTATACCCGAGCAGCGTATCACACTTGTCTTCCCCTCTGATGTCTGCTGCCTGGGGGCCGTGGTCTTTCTGCTGAGGACCTCCGGGGCATGATTGAGCTCAGTGGACCGAAGGGGGCTGGAGGTCGCTCAGCAGGGGCTGGGAGCGTGCACTCTGCAGAGAGGAGGCTGAGTGCCCACCGCAGGGAGAGGGCCCGGTGACCACAGTCTGGAGGTCAGTAGTGGAGTGGCCCCTTTCACCCACCCCTTCTGTGTTTTATTCCTCCATAACAAAGAAGATAGGGAAACAGGCAGTGACTGAGCAGCACTCGACCTACCGCCCTGTTTGAAAGAAGGGGGGGGGGGGTTTCCTCCAAGTCTCTAAATGTGACAATAATTGATAGATATCTTTGTGAGAGTTGTATGAAGCCAGTCTCCAGCCAGTCTTAGTGGGGAGTCTTCTACATTATACCAATAAAGATATCTTTTCAAGGCCTCAAGTCAAGATGCGATATGTCATGGCCGTGCTGACAATGAGGCAGGTCTGTTTTCGATCACGAACATTGTCGTGCGTTACGGCATCGTCAAAAATGTGCCTAGCTCAGCTCGAGGATTTGGATGACAGTTGCTCTGCAGGAGCGATAGACGGTGTGCAGGGCCAGGGATGGATGGGGGGGAATGTGACAGTGGTCTGATTTATGAGTGCAGGCAAAGGAATCAGTCTGCGGTCTGCATCTGAACAACATTGAAACCACGTTTCCCAGGTTGAGGCCACAAGTGCAAAGCGAACTGTCTGGAAAGGCAACAGCGATTAAGGTCAAGAACATCGGAGCCTGAACCTGAAATGAGCTGTGACTCGACAACACTTGTGTTGGTTGTTTTGAGTGGTGGTGTTTTGTACAACTCTCTGAAGGGAAGGAAGGCCTCAGTCTGCGTGTCTGCATCAGTAGGTGCACAGGAGGGGGAGGCACACACAGAGGTCCCCTACCGGGCCGGTTTCTACGGTGACCTGAGAAAGGCCGTAACCAGGTCCGGCTCTTTCTCAGGCCTAATCAGCGTATTACCACAAAGAAGGACATGTGTTCGGCCCCCCCACCTCTCTACCCTCCCTACTCAATCCGACCAGCATGGCTGGACACAGGCAGCCAATAAAACCAGGATTAGGAGGGTATCTACACACACTGGGCTGAAGCGAAAAAGTTTCTGAACACGCCCAATCCCACCCTGCTCCGTTCACAAACTTCTTTTCATCGTTCTCCTCTGTCTCTCATTCCTGACATCTTTCACTTTATTTCACTTGCTCCCATGTTTATATCCTTCCTTTGCCTCTTCCTTTCAGGGCCCTCACCCTGTAAGCTCTTCACACAATAGGGCATCCAGAAATTACTCATTTTGCTGGAGCAGTTCAGCAAATTCCCAATGCTTCTTGCCCAGCTCCCCCTTTATGCTCTCGATCCTGTGCTTTTTGCTGTTATGATAATGAAATGTGCTCCATCACAATGACAAAGCTGTGCATGTGTTTGGCTGTGTATGTGGAAGGGAGAATTTATGTGAATTCACGCTCCTTTACATATTTTTGCATGAATTCATGCTCCTCTACATAATGTGCAAGATGGAAACCTTCCACTTGGATTTCATGACCGTGAAACAGATTTTCTTTTGCCTCCATCTGTGCAGTAAATGTCTGATTAATTAATGCCCGATAATAATTCTAATAAAGTCCCAGTTCTGTCTGTATAGGAAGTACATCGTGTTTACTGTCATGATTCGAGACTTTCTGTGAGTCATGTGCCTCTTGGTGTCTGAAGGACTGTAGCTTTACCTCAGAGTCTCTGCTGATGTGTCCTGGAAATGGGAGCGTGTTAAAGATGATATCAATGCCTTTGTCAGGACTTTTTAAGACGGGGGACAAAGACGACAAGAACTCTTCCTCCAAATAAACCTTTTTCATTAGAGCAGCAAACACTTCATCCCTCTGCTGTGTGAGCGAAGCCCTATTGGTGTGTGTGAGTCACTCAGCAAGGTCCCACATGGAAGAGCCTAAACCCTCAGCGGTCTTTAGCCGGACACTGAGGCGGCCTAATTAAAGGGCACTTAAGCCCCACAATGTGCGGCGGTGCAGGTTGGAGTTGGTGGGGGTCCCCGCCGAGAGGGACAGAATTCATGGCACTCGTAAACAAGGGAGTCCAGGACAGAGGGACAGAAGAGGGCTATGTGCCAGAGACTTTGTTCACACAAGATGAAGAGTCAACAGCCTCCCTATCCCTCACCCCTCCTTAGCCATCCCCCCTAATAACCACCTTCTTCAGAGGAGCTGCAAACACAATGCCGTCCCACTCCCCTCCTCTTGCTCTCAATCACTGTTGGGACAATGAGGAGGAACCCCCCCCGACCCCACCACCTCCACCATCCTTCTGCCCCTCCCCGACCCCCAAACAGACACTTCTTTTATTGAAATTCTTTGGTGTTCTAATCCTCAGCTTCCTCCAGGGGCAATAATGGACTCCCTGCGTCAGCCTTTTCCAGCGAGCTATCATCCAAGCCTGCCTGGGTCACAAGTCCACCTCTCCTATTGGAGAAAACTGCCCCAGCACTGTCATTCCTGTCACATCCAGCTCATCCACAGGCCATACAAGCCCCACTGCCATTGACCTTAAGAACACATTTGAATTGCCAGCCATGCATATCTCTATATTTTCAAGTAACATTTTCCACAACTTAATACTGGTAATTGTTACCATGTAAACTAAGCAGATGTCTTACCCTTCACATTTACAGAACAAGTTGGAAATATTTTTAATTTTTTCTTTTCTTTTTTTTTCAAAATGATATTTCTCAGCTTTGTTCAATTTGAGCAAATCCCCCTTTTGGCTTTGGCCCCTTTGTCTTAGTTCATCTGTACACAACTCTAGGAGTTCACCAAGCATTTTCATGTTGCCTAACAGTTGGCAGGGAAGCGTGGAAAATGCTCGAAATATGAAATACTGGTTAAAATAAATTGTCAGCAACTTGCATAAGTGAAATGACAAGAAACACAATGAATGCTGAATACAGATTATGCTGTATCTTTGGAGTAATAAGAAGTGAAATATTACAGTCACTGATCCATTTTGAAAAGTACCTCTCAGCATGAAGCAGCACCACCACCAGGGCTGGACTGAAACAATAATTCAAGCTGGGAATTTGACTCCATCCCAGGCCACCCTGTTCATGCAAACCATCAGACCGCTCATTTAGCAGGCTAACCCTATTTGTTGATGTAATGGACTACCAGGCTAGTTAGAAATCTGGCCAATATGTTCATCTTGGAAGAAAATTATCCAGATTACAAAATACAAGAAAAATGGGACTGACCAAGAAATATGAAAAAGAAAATGCCCTAGTTATAACTTTGGTTTTGGGATAATGAAATGAAATTAAACATTTATTATGGATGGCCATTACCAAACGCAAACTCTGTGTCTAAAGATAGAGCAGCAACAAAGCTACACTTTCCAAAATGTCCAAACAGTCAAATCAACAGCAAAAACTGCTCATTACTTTAATGAAAGTAGAAGTTATTGCATGGCTGCTGGATTACTTAAACTGGGTGTACCTAATAAATTGGACAAAAATCATTCATTTCACTTTGGAAAGTAAATCCTGCAGAATTAACATTAACTTTATTGGCAATGAGTTGTCGGAGGTATTATATATGAAAGCATGCTGTCATATAAAAACATGCATTTGTATATAAGATGTATAAGACCTTAGGTCCTCTGTGTTTCATCACTGGCAGCAACGTTGATTGGTGGTAACAAGTAGAGACACAGAAACGAACGAGCTGTGCTTCATTAATAAATCTCTCATCTTGACTGCATCACTGTGCCTGTGTTCAAGTTACATCACTGTAGGTGAATCACAGTATCGCTGCTGGATGGCATCGACCACTTCAAAGTGTGTTGATGGTGACATCTGCTGGTCATACACAACAATTAGAAGCTCTTGATCGTCAAGTGCAATACATGAAATAATAGAGCCAAGAGCCTAGAGCCTGTAATGTAATAACTACAGCTGCGTCCGACGGTTTCTTTTGATATTTGTTTGGTTTATCAGTAAGTAGAGTGTCAGCAATTGTGACAAATGCCTATAATAAGAATTTAACCAAAGTGATATATTCAACTACCAACAGGAGCACAATGTGTATCTTTTACTCTTATACAAACAGTCAATGTTATGCTTTCCACGATACAACTGTGATTTGTTTAATTAACCAGATTAAATTACTTTCCTGACCGAATTCCAACATCACTGCAATATCTGGTGCGCCCAGGGATGTAAAAGTCCTTAGCCAAGAGTGTTGCATTATCTTATAACCGGTACAACAAAGAATAAACAGCCCTGAGTTTGAATTTCTTCCGAGTTCTCTGTTAATTCTGCCTGTTATGGTTTTATAAAGTATGCAAAGCTGCATTATCACAAGAGTAAAGTGTATGATTTCCTTCCAACAATCTTTAAATGCCTAATGAATATAAAGACTAAGCAAAGCTTCAGTCACTGGAAGACCACAAAGGGAAGATGAAGGAGAGTGGAAACAGGAGAAGAGAAAGACAACACACAGGAGAATTTGACATTCATTTTACAACAATAAGAACTAACATTATAAAAATCCTCAGGTATGAAATGTTTTTGGAACAACTTGGTTCATCAAATTGAAATAAACGTAGATGATACACAAAGGTCCTGAGCTCAAATTTCAGTCCTGGTCCTTTTTCGAATATTTATATTTCCCACCAACTACATCCATGTTATGTTCAGTATTATGGCTGGAAAACTTTAGCTGATAATTAAATACAAGCTTATATATATATGCGTATGTCTTTGCTAATGACATGTATAGAACTGACTCTGGACTCACAGCTACAGAAAGCCGGTGATGCCAGTAGAGAATACAACATGCATCTCACCATTAAAAGCTTTTACTAATGGCATGAGTCCTATTAATGGAGTCACGTTACGTCTGAAAGCCCTCGCCAGATGAACTGCAGGGGATTAGCCAGAGTGTGGAGACATGTAGTCTTACAGAGGAACATATCTAAACAGCTATTAAATATGTGGTTGTGCAGAAATGGATACGGCTGCGGGACTTTGAGGCTTTGATTTGATCATCGGTGGTGGCAGCCAGAGATGTCTCACAGCAAAGATCAAATATCCAGTCTTTCTGATGGGTACTGTACAAGAAAACATGAGAGCAACAACCTGTGAACGAAGGATCTAATCACATAGGAACTTATTGATTATTAATTATCATGTGTATACTACTTAAAGGACACTTATAGTTTGAATTTTGAATAATGGCTTTTGTTTTTAGAGGTGATTTTTATCGTTTAACAGTCCCCTGAAGTGTATTTATTTTGCCGAAATGACCCTTTAGAAAATGTCTCTAAATGTCGCATATATATCCAGATGAGGACTTGCTGAAGTCGGCGTCATCGTTTGCCCCCCTCTTGAGGTGTATTTTATCAATGTCATGTACTTGGCCATTGTTCCCGTGCCAGCGATGATCTCACAGCACTGTCATCCATCGTCCACAGTTCAACAGAGCTCTAGGTTTACATAGCTGAGACAGCCACAGCACCCAAGGCTACGAGCATATGAGAGAGTCCACTGTCAGCCGGCCAAACCTGTCTGATGCCACTCATCACAGGGGTGCCCTTAGAAACAGTGGGTGTCGTGTAACATCGCATGCAAGTAGAACACAGTTGACCCCTCAAGCCTCGGGCTACTGTGGGCCTAAATTAGTATTAGGGCTTATCTTGGGATCTAGAACATGACACTGTTGATCTTTGATTTTGGGACAGGAGTATCAGTCCCGTCAGTCAGTTTTCTTTGCCTCTAGCAAGGTCTCCTCTCACCTTGGCTACACAAGGAGTCAAGGGCCTCCTTCACAGAGGTATCAAGTGCTAACCAAAGAGCCAGTGACTGTTTTAATTGAATGCAAATGACAAAACTCTTAATAAAGTGAAATTAGATTATATCTTAAGACCTTAACCTTATCTCAAGTTTATTTCTCCCTTGTTTTGTAAATATCTGCAAGAGCTACTTTATTTTTAGCCACACAAGTGGCTCAAGAGGTGGCTGTAGCCCAGACTAAAATATTTCATCAGTTATTTGATGGATTGCCATGACATTCATAGTCCCCAGAGGATGAATCCTTCTGACTCCTGTGGTAACATGACTTTTCCTCTAGTGCCACCATAAGGTTCACATTTGTGGTCTAAAATGTCTCAACAACTACTAGATACATTGCCATTAAATTAACAGACACTCATGTCCCTGTCAGGATGAAATTTAAAACCTTTGGTGATTCAGACATTTAAATTAAACCTCACAGAGCCGGTAACATGGAATGTACAAGACACAGCCTGATTTTTCTTTTTTGTTGCATTTTTACAGTATAACATTTTAGCAATGAATAACATTTGAAAGAGAAAGAAAAAAGAAAAAAGAAAAAAATGTTTTTAAAGTTAAAATCAAGAAATATAGTAAATATATGATATCACCAGAAGAAAATCAACCAATTGTTTTCATTATTTAAAAAAAAAATCCACTTAATCTTCAAGGTACAGCATTGTTTCATGTACTCCTGCAATAAAATATAGAATATAGGCTTTATTTATTTATTTATTTTCATCATAGCAGTGTCAATCATGCCCCTTTCTTCGGATTCCTTCTACGCCGTGACGTAGAAGGGGGGCGTAGTCCACGTATTTCAACACATTGAACGGTGATAAGTCAGCGTGGCCACGTGACAGAGGGCAACCAATGACAGCAGAATGCGAAGAGTAAAGAAACCGAGTTCAAGTGTGGAGCTGTGAAAACGGGCAGTGATGACGTTACATGATGAACTGTGCTGTGTTGTCACCAGCTGTTGGCTCGAAGACGAAGGAGAAGTGGTTGTGTCTCAATGGATTGTGTGTCTGCGAGCGGACCGGAACGCTGAGCGGCACGTTTGGAGCTGAACGGCGGCACCGGATGACTGATCAGGACACCGGAGCCTCGCCAGTGTCCCGGTGATAGTATCAGTTATATAACTGAAGGCAGCGTTAAGACAAAAAACTGTGATAACGGACTAGTGCCAATACAGGTCGGAGTTGAAGCCATTTTTCTCTGCAGTGAGTGTAATGATTTATCTTCTCAAATATGTGTGTACTTTTAACTCCATTACAGCCGGGCAGTCCACTTGTAGATCTTTGTGTGTCGCCACGTTACGGATTATTTTGTATCCAGTTACATTTTCAACTCCGACAACTTAGAAAACAACAACGTGCTGGAATGTCCAACGCTTGCTACATTGTTTACTCTTGTAAATTAATTTCTATTTACCAGGCAGATACTGACCTGTTCGTTATGTTTCTAACATAAGAAACTACTTACTTTAGCTTTAGTTACACGTTAGTTCCTTAAAAACTCATCGTGACAGAAAATACTGGCTTCTGATTGGCTGGCAGGTGTCACTTAAAATCATAATTGATTGGGTTTAATTGTACAATAGGCCCGTCTCAAGATGAGTAAAAGGTTGCTAATTGGGGATTGTAGTAAAAGCACTTAGGCTACAACACGTAGGACTGGGTCATGTGGTTAATCAGTATCACCATTGTGATGATAATGAGTATTTGTTTGAATTTTTTTTTTTATTCGAAATTGGAATTTTGTAAAATTAAGTAAATAAATAGAGCTGAAAGGATAAATCAATCAATCAATGAGTCAATACACTGAAAGAAAAATTGGTAATCGATTAATCATCTAATTTGTGAGAGTGCAGAATATTTGCAGATTTTAGCCTCTTAAATGAACCTTTGAAGACATCACCTTCAGCTCTGTGAATGTGTGATGGACATATATTTGGACAAATCATTATATTATATGTATTTACTACTTTATTTGCAATAAATTGAGAAAATAATAGATTAATTGATAAAGAAAATAGTCATTAGTTGTAACCTGTAATGAATAATATGATATGATCATAACATCAATGTTCATTCCTTCAATTTCACTGAAACATTGTAAATACATTAATGTGGATCCTTATAAAAGCAATAGATAATAAATAGTATGATGCCACTAAATTCCGGCAAGTGATAATATTGAATTATCACCCAGCCCTAGATAGAAGTGATTATTACAATTGCACAACTTGAGCAAGGAGCAAGCAAGTAATTAAAATCTACAGTCAAATTATACAATACATTCTGCTCAGGAACATTAACATGAGTCTAAATAACCTTCCTCATTATGATTTGTCTGATAACCCTTTGTAGATTCACACAGACTGTCACACCAGCTGTGTTCAAACAGAGACCATTTGGTGTCTGCCCAATGTACAGCAGGTAGAGTGCTTTAACGTAGCACCGCCGCCATCATGAATGTGGGCACGGCGCACAGCGAGGTGAACCCAAACACCCGGGTGATGAACAGCAGGGGCATGTGGCTGTCTTACATCCTGGGCATCGGCCTCCTGCACATCATCCTGCTCAGCATTCCCTTCGCCAGCGTGCCCGTGGTCTGGACCCTCACCAACCTCATCCACAATCTGGTTAGTGGAGCGGAATGCCCATAGGCAGCAGCACTAACACAGTTTGCCTTAACGTTTATCGAACAGGTCAGCTCAGTGAAGGACACATAGCAGTGCAGTGCTGGCCTAGTTAAAGAGTTTGGGATTTGGGGAATGAGAATATCTTTATGAAGGAGTCAGAGGAAAAAAAAAAAAAAACACAAAAAACTCTGCACTACTAGAAAGTATGAAAATGTCCTGCCTGCTGTTTCACTGCTCTTAGTAATGTTCTTTGTTAATAAATTAGTGCCAGTTTTTAATTTTCAGAGCTGGAAGATTTGTCTGGCCCACAGTTCCTGAGAACTGTATTATCTACAGTTTAATCTCTTACAGAAGTGTATTTTAAAGATGTGGTTTTGGCTGTACACAGATCATACAGTTTGCATTACAGTCAGAATTGCTAACTTCCTGACTTCCTGGGTAATTAGTCATTTATGTTCTACATATCTGTCGGAGCGGTGACTTTTCTTTCTGTCTCTGAGTGTCTCTTTCCTGTTGCAGTGCATGTACCTCCTGCTGCACACAGTCAAGGGAACACCCTTTGAGACGCCAGATCAGGGCAAGGCCCGCCTCCTCACGCACTGGGAGCAGATGGACTACGGCGTACAGTTTACTGCTTCACGCAAGTTCCTCACCATCACACCTATTGTCCTGTAAGTGGAACATCCAAACCTGACGCTTAGCTCGGCCTTCACAGGTGCAGGGAACAGCTGATCATTAGGCGTGGGTTCAAACTCGAGTACACGCTTATAGAGTACCAAAGCTTGACATAGGTGATGTGCAGACAGAAGACAGTTTAGAGGATAACTCCCGACTGCTCAGAAAGGACGTGATCCCTCACTGGCTTCCCACCCACCAGCACCAGTTGTGTCACATCACCAACACTGCTGCTCAGGATTGAGCCTGTGTCTCTGTGGTCATGGGAGCGTGCCTGCCAAGCTCCTTAATCAATAAGCTACCTTAAGTGAATTTATCCAGTGCACCTTTATTTTTGCCTGCTTGTACCTTGATTTGAAATGACTGTGAACCTGTTCTGGTTCATCTGTGCAAAAAATGTACATTAATTAAGAAATCGTGCTCCTCTTGTTCCTCTGTGCTTGAGTTTGCACTCACAAAGAGTGTTTATTGATTAGCATCCCTGCTGCTCCCTTGTTACCCAACTCGTAAATTGTTCAGGGGCTTAGTGTTTGCAGCAGCACCCCTTGCTGCTTTCATGCCCTTTTCTGTCCTTATTAACCAGCGGAGTTCAGTTTACAGGAAGCACTCCGGTTCCCTGGGGTTGATTTGCCAGCTCAGCCTGAACATTGTAGTGATAGCAGTTTTGCAGGTGTACACTTTTTTAAAAAAAAATGTTTTTTTTATTTCACAGTAGTTTCAAAGGGCTCTTCAACAGTGCCAGCAGGAAGAGACAAGGGGTCAGTCTCTCGTCTCCACATGGAGAAGAAAAAAAAGCTACACTTCTGTGAAAATCTTTTGGGAGGGTTTTTTTTTTTTTTTTTTTTTTTTTTACATGTCCTCACTTGTTCAGCAGAGAACAGGATGTGCAATTCTTCGTTCTAAGCTCACAAAAACCCTTAGTGGTGTGTGCAGCTATATTTAAAAATTCTGCTTACATCAAATCAGCAGAGCTAGTTTCTTTTTCCCTTATTGATTCTGGTGCTTCACCAGAAATGTCACACCCCTGCGTCTGGTGCTGACCTGAAACCAGCATGTTGTCAGGGTGTAATAAAAGTTTTTCTTCACTGAAGACCTTGTTGTATATATGAAGTGTATGAGTTAATCTGCTACCCATTACTTCTTCTTCTCCTACTTATCCCTGATTCAGGTATATCCTAACCAGCTTCTACACCAAATACGATCGAGTCCATTTTGTGGTCAACACTGTTTCCTTGCTCACCGTACTCATCCCCAAGCTGCCACAGCTCCACGGCGTTAGGATCTTTGGGATTAATAAGTACTGACAAGGAGGAAGAGGACTTCCTTGCCTAAGTCCCCATGGACTGCTGAGAGCACGCAGAGTATCAGGCCTCTGATTTGGCTGCAGATCCACAAGGATCCATAGCTCTTTGGCTCCCGACTCTGCAGAGCAGCGCTCTAAATGAAGCCTACTGGGGACACTGCCATGGTACCAAACCCCAGGAAAGAGACACAGGACTCTATAGAGAGAGCAAAAAAGGGAAAGTGTACTGTTGTGATTGTTTGACACTTATCTCCCTTGAGTTACAAGTTTTCAAGAGACACTTAAAGCATCTCTAAAGGGGAGTATTATGTCCATTTCTGTAGAAATGACAATTTGTTGATGTGACAGGTGTTGGGAGCGGAGGAGTAGTTGCACAAATAATCGTGCCATTTTACACCCATTGGCACAGTGAGACAGCGATCAAAGCGTTTTTTTTTTTTTTTTAAATAATACACTGCTGTATTTATTCAGCTTCACTTCCACATTAATCTTCCTCTTTCTAGGCTTAGAGGAGAGTAACAGTACGTTAATGAATGGTAAGAAACCTGCGAACTGCTGCAGAAGCGAGACACGAGAAACCACAAGGTTTTATATTTAGCTCTCACTGCTCTGCTCAGGGCCATGAATGGGAGGTTAAGCAACTCTTATTTTATCTGACCATTTCCATATTTGGACTCCTCTTGTCCTGGTTTGTGTCACAGCGAGCCTTCTTTTTGCAAGAGCGTCTGCCGTGTGAGCAGAAAGAATGCACAAGAGCGCACTACTGGTCCAACATAGTTCTGTACAACAAGTTCTGCAATCTGAGTGAAGACATAAGTGTTTCTGTCCTTACTTTACTCATAGTTACACTACATACGGGGACACAGGCTTGCAACTGCTCTGTAACTGTACTCAGGACACATAACATTCACACAAGCCTGTTATGTCTGCATCTTATTTTGAAAACCTGCAGGCAGACTACACACAGAGCTACCAGTTTATTAGGTACACCTGTGCAATATAATGCAATCCAGTGCAGTAATCATGAAACTGTCGTTTGTTTCTAATGTTTTCTTCACCCCTATTTACATATATGAAGGGGTCAAAATATTTGACACGCTCAACAACGAACTCATGAAATGTTAAGAAATAAAAAACATCAAAAATAACAATAGACAAACAATTTAAAGCTGTATTAATTTCCCCTTTCAGCCATTTGGTGGCACCAAACAATCTTTAAACACAGCACTGACATCATCTTAGAAAGTTCTTATGGTGTGAGGAAAAATTGTCTGTTTACATACTGTATTTAGAAGATAGTGAGCAACATTAGTATTTGTTCTGAGTCACGTGTTCATTCTTCATTTAACTTTGGTTTGGCCTCCACCAGCTAGTCGCTAATGTTGTCTGTCTATTGTTTGGTGCTGTGCTGCTCGCCTACAGTGGATCTAACTTGGCTTTTTTCTGATTGGACCTGATTGGGTTGGTCCTTTCACAGTACACACAGTCATTTGATCCACAGTTAATATAGAAATATTAATTGGTGCAGCTTTAAGATTCATTGGAAAGAGATATCGGTCAGCAACAGGTGATTTATTTATTTTTTTTTATTTTTTTTAGAGTATTGTGTCCAAGTCTGATCCAAATCCTTACCTTTCAAGAACATCAAGTCCTCACCCTGTTAAAATCTTTTTTTTTTTTTAGGATCCAAGGAAATGACAGTTATGTGCTAAAGGGATGTTACAAAGCTGCTTTGCTAGATTAGTCTAAAAGGCAACATAACATGCGATGTATGTTTTAAAGTTTTACATACTTCTCGACCAATGCATGTTTAGGATCCTTTTTCATTGTGCATGGCAGTGGAAGGCTGGAGTGTCTGTGAATCATTTCACCATGGCAAGTCTCAGCGACAGTGAGTTGGTAACGTGAAGTAATGACTAATAATATGAACATGTAGGGTGTGAGTCGCCGGCTTTATGGGGATTTGGTTCCTCAGTGTGGCTTAAGAAACGACTGTTTAATTTGGTGATGGTCATACCAACCTGTACAGTTTTCAGATAAACATGTGAGACTGTGTTTATTCATACAAGTTGAAAAACAGATAAAAAGCAGAATACAGTGTGTTTTAAACATGTTAAATGAAGAGGCAAAACGTAATATGAATGTTATGTTTCTGTTAAACACTGTTGTCAAACTGGAAGACTGGTTTTAAACTGAGATCTAGACCTACTTTATTTTTTAAAAAATGTTTCCTGAGGTTTGCCTGAACCACACATTTCACTCTCGGCAGTAGTAATAGCAGTAGCCATATTAACATTAATATTGACAGTAGCAGCAGTACTAGGTACAATAGTAGGTTTCAGTCCTGGTACTTGAGGGACTAGTTTTAACCCAGTTGGATTATTGTAATTCATGCTGTTTCATATTAATTATTGCTGAAACCAAAATGATTCCACTCAATTATTCCTTTTAGCAGACTGATGTATTGAATTGGCAGAATTTATAATTGATGCATCGAAGCACAGACCAAAGATCCAGACACTTGAGTTGTAAATACTAGTTGCTCTGCTGCAGCGTTTCTTTCTCCGTCATGATGTTTTCAAATGTCGTCATCAGTTATCACCATAAAGGGCTTTATTCAAGGACAGGCTGTAAGAGTTTGTAGCACAAAGTGACCATGTATTTTACATGTGTGTGTTTTTCTATTTTACTGGACTGTTGAAGACAACAGGTATTGAAAGATGGTTGAACTGAATGTTGGTTAAATGTGAAACTGTGTTCATGGCTTCTGCTCAGTGGTAACTGTACTTGCTTTTTGAAGGAAATGTCATTGTGACCCTCTGTAAGAGTGCTTGACCCAAAATACAGTATTTTTCAAGTATCATCTCAAAATTCTTTGGCTTTTGTTGTGTCTGATTTTGTCAGTGTTTCCCTGACATGCACAAAATGCCTTGGCTTTATTAAGATAGAAACCACTTCATTGTACAAATTAGTTCTAAAACTGTTGCTTGGTACGACGCCTTTTTGCGGCTTTACTTAACTCTTGTATTAAATCTACACATAGTTTGAAAGATTAGCAGGATTACTGTTAATCTGAACAAAAGCATCCCTTTCTCTTTTCAGTGAATATGGTATATTACCATGTCTTACTTGTTTTGACTTGCAGCCTTTATTTATGTTCACTTCAAAGGTTTAAATGATTTTTTTTTAAATGATTACGTCATAACAGTCAATTCATTTTACTGAGGTGGATTTACAATACTTACACTGCTGTTTCCACAGAAGTGATTATGAAAAAATGCACCTAATAAAAGTTGCATCCTCTTTTTAAAATTACATTTCTCAACAGTTAGCTTTCTCTATGGAAAATTGCATTTGTTTCTTCACCTGTTTTTCACTAGTTCCAGGGATTATTATATAGTATTACGTCATTCTGATACAAATGTCATCACATCTTCCTGATTGCTATTCAATAGCAATACTTGCTTCAGACAAATAAAACTTAAAATAATTGATTAATATCCCAAACCGTGCAGCTTTAACCCATAGTGCTCTGCACTCCGTCAGCTCCACCTGGAAACAAAGCGGCACTTCAAATCAAACATTCAATCCTCTGTCTTTATTTCAGCCTTGCAAACTGATACAGGTGCTGTATCGCGCTCGGTCTGTCACACAACACCAGAGGCTTTTTAAACATTGATTAAGTGAAAGTAACGATGAGGCATTAGTATGAATAAAAGTCTGAAATTCACTGAGTGAAAGGCAAACATTCACTTTTATGTACATTTCTCAGTCTTTCCATTTTTACAGTGACCATTCAAAGAAGAACAGAATCAGCTAAGACATGTTCGTGTAATTATCTAGCAGATGGAAATCTGCCTCCTATTCTAATACAAATTATTACTGTTGCTAAGGCAGCTAGGATAATTATGAACTTTAATTTAATTCTTTAATTTAATAGATTTTAAGCCTGATTGCCCTTCCTCTCAAGATGCTGCTGCACAACCCTTTAATTTCATATTCTTCTCATGTGATATGAGCTTTAAGAGACCAAAGCCTGGGGCCAATGTAAATGTAGATTTGTGAATGTGAGGTCATGGTCCAATTAACTGAATTACACCCTGTGCCATGTGGTTAAAATTTCAGGCATGTAATGCACAATAATGCGTATGCAATATACTGTGATAACAGTTGAATACTAAAGATTAGCCGTTCAGTGGTTAAAAATGAGGGATGTGGAGCTGATACACAGAATACTGTGTGTTTTTGAAGCTAATATTATCCACGGCGACAACTAGAACTATCTTTGTCCAGCAGAGGGCAGCAAATGGTTGTTATTGACCCTAATCTGAGGCCAGCCCCTGTAAATAGGAATGTGGTAAGGGAGAGATTGTTGGTCTGTTTTCTTTTTCTTTTTCATTTACTCATTTATGCACATAAAGATTTACAGTCTCATGGAGGAATTAATGATTTATTTTCCTTTTCCTTCTTTTTGTTAAACCTAGCTTTCTATGACTTTGCCTGACAGTAAACACATGACCCATAAAACTCACCACTTGTAGAGTCTGTGTGTAGAATGTGAAAATATGAGCAGGCACAGAGAGCAAGTGTTCTGTTCACTCATAAAATAAAAGTCAGGCGGCCCAGTAAAAGAAGGAGACTCCAGACATATCTGCTGTGTGTTTTATGCCGGAAAATGTGCAATGGTGTGTGTGTGTGTGTGTGTGTGTGTGTGTGTGTGTGTGTGTGTGTGTGTGTGTGTGTGTGTGTGTGCGCGCGCGCGCGTGCGAGTGTGCGCGTGTGTGTGCGTGTGCGTGTGCAGAGGTATATTTATATCTGCAATTGGTGCAACGGTGTAATGAGTAGCACAAGAAAAAAAGGAACATATTGTTTTGCTACTCATTACGCCGTTACTCTTTCCCACATGATTTCTATATCCAGTTTGTTTACTGTACTGCCTCAACATTCACACTCATTTGTGTCCTCTCCCTGGTGCTGGTGATTCAGAACCATCAAATAAAGATTAAAAATACACAAAAAAGCTTAAATGTTAAATAATCTGATAATTCTCTGTCCAGCCCAGCGAACACACCGTGCCTGTGTACGTCCAACAGGTGCAGTTTGTGTACCTGTGTTATTCGCAGTTTGCTTTCTCTTGTAAAGTGCTGATGCAGTTTCAGGGTGAGTGAGTGTGAATGTGTTGTTTGTACCTCACTGACTGACTGTGCCTCCTGTCTCACCCTTAGCACCCACACCACTGGGTAACAAGGCTGTAGTCGGGATTTACTTCCTTCGCTTCCTGTGAGATGCAGTTAAGACATAGTTAGCTGTAGTTAAGTGCTTGATAGTTTCCATTATTACTTTTGCTTCACTTCATTTATTTACCAGCTTTATTAATTACTTTTCAGATGAAGATTTTACATAAAAATGGATAAGCTGCAATGCACTGTTATAGATTCAACCAGTAGTTCCCAACCTTTTTGACTCTTGACCCCTACCAAAAAAAGTCCACTTGGGGACCATTGTCATGTGATCCATGATTTATTTTCCCTCTAAACTTCTCAAATTGTTTAATTTGAGTCAAATGACTCTTGTGTGACCCAGTTAAGTAACAATCTAAAGCTCCATATTTTACACTTTTCCTGTGTTTTATTTGTTGTGTTGATCCATAAGAAAATATAGTTGTGGTTTTAAGAACCAAAAACCATCTCAATGTAGTTTTACATCTCCTCTCTCAGGCTTCTCTCTGGAGCTCTAGTAAAACCAGGTCAGAGCCTCTCTTCTGATTGCAATACTTCAAGGTTGGATGGTGGGTCCAGGTGGGCGGGACTTGGGGCATGGCTAAGAGCGGTGACGCTTTGTTGTGACATCACAAAGTTACAGAAGTCCTCATGGCTTATTTTAGGGCTCAGGTTCTGAATACAGGCTGTGTGCATTTCTCTGTGGACTGAGCGTTTTGATATTTTCACAGTATTAATATAGAACCTAGACCTGCTTTATAATCAAAGAAGACACGTACATCTACCTTTATACAACATGAGACCTTTAAATGGAGGAATTTTACTTACTATACAATATTTTTACAGTGTGGTAACAGGGTCATTTTTACTACTACAAGTACTTTTACTTTTGATACTGTACTTTAAGTTAATTTTGCCAGTAATTCTTTTGGTTTTACTTTGGTAGGATCATTAATATTAGCCAGCCCTAATTTTAACTATTATTTTTAATTTAATTTGATTATTTTATTCTATTTCGTCTTGACTCATAACTTTATGAAGAGTTTATGCTGGCGCTGGGGCAGGCAGCGTGTCTGCTTCCCTCTCAGAGGAAAACAAAGTCACATGGCTGCCACACGACCAACATCATTCAATATGGATGGCAACCCTGCCAGAAAGGCAGCGCCCCAAACAGGCCCCGAGCAACCGGGGGAACACGTGGCGATGCCATCTACTCAGATTGAGCATTTGAAATATGCATGGCCCTATGTAGCGAGGCTCCCACTGCGTGTGCTCTGTTTTTCTGTGGATGTGACAGCATCAGGGACGAGATAAAACACAACAAACCTTGGATTCGTTTCTCAGCCGCCCTGCTGTGACATTGACACAGTTCAGCCTAATAGTAATAATGATGTGCTTGATCACGAGTGATGTGTGTTTCATTTATGAGGGGAAGAAGGAGGTGTAACTGCATGGAAGGGGTCAGCTATAAATAGAACCAAACGAGAGTTGGATCAATTAATTATGAGCTCTGGATACCCCACGGGGTCTTTGAACTCACTGGGAAAGCCAAGGGCAGGAGTGATGACAGGAGACAGTGCCCCCTCGAAGCTACTGCGCTGTCACTGAAATGCACTGTGGGGCTTCCAGAGAGAGCCTGTAGACTTTCTTAAGGTCAGTCCACTGTCTAATGGCTGCTCTGCCAAAACAGTAAAATCAGCTGTGCTATAAAAAGGCTTTAACAGCTTACTTAGAAACAGATGTGATATGAAGCAGAACAGTACGTTTGTTTGTATTACATGTTTGCACATAGCGGCATGGCATCAATTGTTTCTCTGCTGTGCTCCAAAACCTAAATTCTTATAGGCTACTAAAATTTGCATTTAAATTTGTTTTTATTTCCTCTGTGGTTGATGTTCTGTCTGTGTGCAACATTCCATACTTTCCGAATTCACAAAAACAAATTTGACCCTTCAGATAATCTACAAAATCACGCTTTTTATTGTAGAAGTGTAAAAAGTGGTTAGATAATGGAGTTTAGAAGGGTTGTAGGTTCGATGTCAGGAGGAGGGTGGGGATGGCGATGCTTCATCAAAACAACGCAAAACAAATCACAGATATATATGATGCAAATAACACCTTGTGCTTTCCTTAGTCTGATATGATAATTAGAGATAAAATTCTATGTGAGTTGCTCTTTAAAATCACAGTTTCAACAACAGACACCTGATTCTTTATAATAGCCAATGTTGTATTTTTATTTTTAACAAAACAAAGACTTAATCTTTTACTTTGTTATCTTTCCAGCATCTCTTCCAGTTCTTTCAGTTCTTCTCAGGCTGCCTGTGGAGAGCCTCAGATGTGAAACCCAGGGAGAGAAAAGTCCATCAACCACTCACTGCTGCTCATAACACCTCTGCTGTGAGTGTACAGAAAGATTTCAACATTTCTTAATCAATTCAGAGCTGGATCAGGGGAAATTAGATTTTGAAAAGTGACTGCAGATACTCATCATTGGATCTAGCTGGTCATACCACTATAGACAACCATTTACACAAGCTCATGTGAGCTAAAAGATCAACATCCAGTAAAAAAAAAAAAAAATTAAATCCTTCAATCCTCATTAGGATCCATGTGGTCTAAAAATACTATGGTTTAAAGCTCGTCAAAACTTGGGTCAGGGTTAGGTTGGTTGGTTTTCTTTGTAAGATGAAATATTCATGATAAGCAGTAATCAAAGTTAAAGTCTTGAAAAATGCAACATCCTTATTATTTATTAAGTGAGTTAACCATCAAAGACTCTTCAGGACTGTTTGGATGGGTCAGATGTGACTGACAGTGGCCTGTCAGAAGAAGCAAATAACTACTAATCATCAGAGTTTGATATAAATGTTGCTAAAGTCTGATTTGGTGCAACAGACATACACGTATGTGAATCTCTCATGTAAAATGACCAAAACTTTGGTAGAAAACTGTGAGGTCATGTGAGGTCACATCGCTCACTGGAAGCTGCTGATTGAGAAAAATAGGTTTTTAAAAATAGCTTCAACGCTTCCAAGACAGTCTGCAGGCCACAGTGGTTTTTCCATCATCAAAGTCAGCTGGAGTGACTTCAAAATAATAACAATAATAAGATAGATAATGTGCTATCTGACTGTAAGCAGCAAGAGCAGAAATTGACCTATAACTGATGGCTGGAGTTAATTTCTCCCTGACAACATGTCTGTTTGTTGAGGCGGTATTATATTACTGGCTCACCCCTTTAATAAAGTAGAAGAAACCACTGAAAATATATAAAAGATGTCAGATGCAGAGGTTTGGACGAGTCTCACAGAGCCCAAACTGTTTGACTTGAGACCGAAAACCACTTTAGTGCTGTTACAGATGAGACGGTCCGCGGTGACAACTTCAAATGACGAATAGCTGTTAAGAATGAGCTGTCTTCCCAGGGTGGAGCTATGAGCCAACTCATAAAGCCTTACCCAGATCTATCATAGGAACTATGAATATTCATAAACTGTTCTTGTTTTACATTATTAACACACTCATTCCGCCCAATAATAAGATTTATGATTGCTCTGTGACATCCAGAGTTCAAAACCAGCCGAATCACATTTTCCGGTCACCATGGCAGTGCCGCAGAAATGGAGAAAACGGTCCAGAAATGCAGTCATAAATAAAACACACCACAGCATAAGAGACAGGCCTAATTAGCTTTCACTTCGCTGCAATTTAGCACTGCACTGCTGGGTATTAAGCCATGACTGAATCTGAATATTCTTAATTAATTACCTGGGGCTTACTGAGCATTTTACGCTGGCTTTGTGTTATTTTTTATTTTCCCTCTTCAAGGACCTTCAACTCTATTGTTTTCCAACAGTGTTTGCGCATATGTGGGTGGTGTTAGCAGTGGCTTCTGTGCTGTATTATTATCTCACTTTGTGTCACAGAGGGGAGAGTGTGTTGAGAAGAAGAGAGGGGAGCAGTGTGTGTGTGTGTGTGTGTGTGTGTGTGTGTGTGTGTGTGTGTGTGTGTGTGTGTGTGTGTGTGTGTGTGTGTGTGTGTGTGTGTGTGTGTGTGTGTGTGTGTGTGTGTGTGTGTGTGTGTGTGTGTGTGTAAATCAGGTCTATATAAAACCACTCAGCTCGAGTCTGAGACTTCCTAAAACTCGGAAATCCAAGTCTGAACATGTTTCAGATCAAATGAGAACGGAGGAAAAACAAAGAGACAATGTTCTCCACAGTGAGAGTAAAATAACTTCAGATGCCACACATTTCCCGTGTCTAAAATAAGGATGCTTTGTTGAAACATTACACTATAGGAAACAAGAATCTTGCACACCAATAGCCGATCACAGTCCTTATTCATTGGCACTGAGCTCCTAGATCTGTTAGATCTGAGAGCTTATCTCTCTTGTATGACCCACGGTCACGACTAAAACAGGGACAGGGATGCATTTTAGATAAAATAGTCCTCTATTCGTCTCACAATGGGGACATTTGCAAAATGCAATTGGTAAAAATTGCAAATTTACCATTGTGTACACTGAAGTCACATCCTCAGTACTGTGTGTGTGAACTTATGGTTTTAACAACCTGAAAAGGAGTTTACATCAAAACACAAAGTTTGTTAAACCCCGCCCCCAACTAGTGATAGACTAATCGTAGCTTAGTAACTGCAACTGAGCACTTTCATATCTGTGCTGGTCTATCTATATCTAGACTTATATGAAGCTTTGTATGCTTTTAGAAAACAAACAAACAAAAAAAAGACAGTGTGTCTACTCTAAGCTGCAGACGTTAGCACATGCGGCTAACTAGCTTACCACCAAGGAGTACACACTGTATATATAGCTACATTTATATTTGTGGTGTTACAGATTAATTAAAAAAAAACGTTAATCTGAAATATTTTCTTTTGTGACTTTGAAAGTGAAAATACAATCATGTATGTAACAGTCTGAGCTACATTTTTCCTTATAATACACTACAATACTAGGACTAAACTACAGTAATGCAATAAAATAACAATCCTGTTTTCATGTCTTATACAATTATGCGACTTTTTGCCTGGAGCTTCCAGCTTTACCCTCAGTCTTTTAGCATGACATCTGCATGTCAAGACCCTTTTTACAGGGTTGTTTTAAAACGAGTCAGCCGGAAACATTAAAAAGTCTGCAGCATGGAGCTAACGTTAGCTTATTCTGATATTTTCTGGACTAAATGTCTCTAAATGGTGTTGTTTTTGGACAAAACGTAAAGCAAAAGGAGGGTTTGGAACAAAATTAGGGAGGATCAAATTTACAGAGAAAATTATTTAACATTTAAATTAATTAATCAAAGCTGGTGTCTAGTCAAAAATGTCATCAGGGTTGGTGGCACTTGGGGATTTGCATTCATGATATCAGTATTTCTGGCTACAGCTGGGACTTGAGTGCTACAATGCTAGGGTGTGTGTGTTTGTCATTGAAATTCTTAAGTGTTCCTCTTACCATCCAGCCTGGACTCTCATCACGAGTGCCCCCTCAAGAATGCGGTAATTTCATAGACTGTAATACAATTACATTACTCTCCCATCACTTTGAGCCTGCTCAAGGATGAAAGCCTCTCTCTTTAGGTGAGAGGACATTTTCGACGTGTTAGGAAGACATATGACACACGGGTGTTGCATACTGTATGTCTCTCAGACTGACGTGCTTGTATTTAGCTGACCTTAGTGTCTTTTTAATCTCCTTAAGGGGCCCAGGTCCAGAGCTCCTGCAGGATCAAAACAACCAAGAGAAAACTGCATCTGGCAAATCACTCCCGCATCGTTTGTTCTCACCCTGCTGCCTACACACATCTTAGTATTGAATCTTATTGATTCTATTGATTCCATATCTGTTTTCATCGGTTGGATCATAGAGCTTTTATCCAGCTATGGTATTTCTTGCATTTGCATTTGCACGTGCATGAATATGAATGTGCAGTTCAAAGGGAAATGCAAAGTTAAAAGCTACATTTTAAATTCAGTCACTGACCCTGTCCAATATGATGATTAACAGTAATTCATGATGATCACCGCACTGATATTCAGGCTGTAATGTAGAAGAATACACCACAGTGTTGTCTTGAAGGTAAATCATTTAACTGAAATTATTCTTATAAATGTCCTATAATTTGGAAGTATTGCTTTTGGTATGCAAAGTTAATCTCCTTTTTTGCATTCAGTGACAAAAAGTTAAAGCCTCACTGGTAAAGGAAGCCTCTCCAGTGGGTAGTTATGTGGAATATTAATCATTTCATCTATACTCTACTTTTTAAAATAGAATCACTCAAGCTTTCTATCTATTTATCATTAAGTTTAGAGCTTCTCTCCCCTGTGATATTACCAAGTCTCATTGACAGCTGCTGCCAGAGGGCATGTTAGTTCTAAAAAATAATTAGATGGGATGGTTCTACTTTGAAATTTGGACAGTTTTTGCATTCAAAAACATTTTTTAAAAAGATTACAGAAGCTTTCAAAATATTTTCTTTGTTCTTTTTTGGGGACGATCATGAGAACAAATGATCTCTCTCTGAATAAGATCACATGCTAAGAAGCTTTCTTTCTTCCTTTCTTTCTTTTTTAGTGCAGACTTCTGGGAAATCCATACAATCAGGTTCAGAAGACTCTCCAGCCAAGAAAGCCTGACTGAGCAGTTTCTTCATTGCATGTCTAAAGCAAGGGACACTACGTTTAGCTATTAGAAGCGGTCTTGGAAGCTTTAAGAATTGATGTCATATATATTTTTTTTGATCTAGCCAATACTAAAATGTTATAACACATCTATCTCTTGTCTGATTGCCTGGAGCAAGACACTGTCGTGAAGCTGCAGTTAACTAATCAATATCGAGGAAAATTCACAAAAAAGGCAAAAACCTACAACTTTCATTGCAAATGGGAACATGAGTTTTTGTTCACTTTGGTCAAAGACAGACCAATATACCAGATTTGTCACCAAGCTGTTGCCGTGGGGGAAAAAATCCTGTGTGTAACTGGAGCGTCATCACACCACTAACTGCCAGAAATTCAGTGACAACTTTCCATCCAAAAGCGCTCTGTGTTCCAGCGAAGACTGAGTTGAAGTTGGCGTTGAAGGCCCAACAGTTGCTCTTTGACAAATCCATAGACGAAAGTAAGGTTGCAACAGAGTCTCCTTGTGTAAATCACATCTCGGCTAAACTGGTCAAGGAGGCCGTGTCTGTCACTGCTGGCACTTTATTCAAAGACTGTAAAAACAAAGACGATATTAAAAATGTGATAGTGATCGTACCACTTGGCCTGGCAACTGTAAGTGAGAAGAGGATGTGTCTCAACAAGTGCTCAAAGATTTGCCCACCTGCTGTTTTCTGACACTTCTTTTTGGAGGATGCAGCACGACGAACTGTCACACAATGCGTGGCTTCTCGATTTCTTACAGATCTGATGGCCGGATTGAATGAGCTCAGCTCTGAACTGCAGGGTAAAGGCAAAGAGGTATCACAGATGATAAGTGCTGTCAAAGCATTCAAAGCCAAAGTGGATCTGTGAACCTCTCAGCTGAGAAATGGGAGACTGAAACACTTCCCAAAACCTGAAGAGACTGGCACAGAATGTGAGAGCAGATAATGCCGAACAGTTCTGTGCCCATTTGGATAAGGAGGCAGCTGAATTTAACAGGTGCTGCATGACATGGAGGATACTGTCAAATTCATCACAAACACATATCTCAGTGAGATGGCCTTTTTACAGCTGAAAATAATCAAAACAAAGCACAGGAGCGGCCTGTGTGAGACTAACTGTCTCCAACTACAGAGCATTAACAGATAATGTGCCGTCACATGGAGGTTTTCCACAGTTTGGAGTAAAATACTGAGTATAGTTCCTAATTGCTTGTTTATTTCCCTTTTGTTGTCATGTGTTATATATTTCAGTGTGATTAATACTGCTCTTTTTACCTAGGTAAATTACATTTCATGCATTACTCTAATTCATATTTTAAATTTCATATTTTTTATTTTCATACTGCATCTTGACGAAACATATGATAGTTGTAACTGGACTGGATGTAAAAAAAATAAAAAAAAATAAAAGAAACTTTTTGTTTTATGTCCTATATTTTGGAACAATATATCTTTGCCTTTATTTGGTCATGAGAAGTTATCTTGGTAACCACTGGTCTAGAAAAACTGTCTTTTGCTGAAGGAACCTTGGAGGAAATAAAAAAGTCAGGTACAGTAAGGTCAGTTTATTCACTGCTGCATTGCTAACAGAGTCACTTTTACAAAACATGTGAAAAAGGCCTATTGAGAAATATTCTGTGCCCCAACTTAATTCAACATAATTGCATAAAGTAAGTAATATTTACAGATTTTCATATTACTGTTCTATTTCTTTCTTTCTTTCTTCTTCTTTTTTTGGCGGTCTATTTTAACTGCGTTTGCGCCGCCCACTAATTTCCTGCATTGTGTGTACAGGTTTGTCCGGAGTTGACACTGCTGCCATTGAGTGCAGTGACTGCAATTTCTGCTTTTTATTTTCGCATTTCACAACGAAGCTCATCTCCTTAAAATCTGGCCATGTTGCTAAATGAAGTTTTTGCGAGGGGAAAGAATTCAATTTTGGTTGTGCTGCCCCTTTGCCGAGATTTGAAGGGTTTTCCCTCCCAAAATGGCAGACGAAGAGAAAACATGGAGGCTGTCCAGGTAACAAACAAACTACTTAAGCTAGCTGACACCATGTAAAGTAAAAGTGTTTAACTGTCTGGTTGACTAACTGCTGGCACATTGTAAGCAACACAATTGTTATATAAAAGTTTGCCTGTTTATATTTGATTGTAGTTAACTGAATTTTAAACAAAGTGACAGTAACAATTGATACTTAATTTTCTCCACATGAGAACGAAGTACAAGAGAATGTTTAGTTTCACTAAAATGTAATGAAATGTATTGTAATTGATTTAAGATTTAAATACAGCCGTTGAATTGTTAATTTTGATATTTAAACAAAGTTGTAATGATATGAAGAAACCAAACCACACTTTTTCATTTGATTATCAAGACTCATTCTTTACTACTGAAAAAAAATCCTATTTAACTCCACCATACATCTTCTGTGCAGTTAGTGGACAAGTTGTTTTGCATTTGTTTAAATGACTATTTATATCTAACATTTGTTAACACTAATGTATTTCTATTTTGAAACGTCTTACACAACAATGTATTTTTCAAAGCAGCCACAGTTATTATGCGCGGCAAGAGGTCTGTGCTCGAGAGGGAAATCTGAAAGAGAAGAAGAGATGGAATCTGTGACCAGAATATTATAGTTCATAAAATGAGATTAGACTATAACTCTACTCTGCTAGACCTCCAGGCTTTAGAGCCGCCTTTAATGTTTCACACCTGGATCTAGTTCATAATAACGAGCTACTGTATAAGCATATCTTAATGAAATGTACTATATATAGCCCGTACATGGTCACTGCAGGGCAGTAGTAAATGCTAACATTACCTTATGTGGACTAGATTTCAGGGTGATGGGATGATCCTGGAGGACTCTTTGCCAGTGCTCTTTGGTTTTTTGGTTCAGTAAGACAGTTGGAAAACACATTGACACCTCTGAAACCATAAGTGTGTGCTTCAGAAAAAAAGGAAAACAATATATAAATACATAAAATACCTTTTTAATGCTTGATGGTGAGGAGTTCAACAATCTTTTCTTGTAAGATGATGGATCTTTGATGAGGTTACTCCTGCTTAATGCCACTAGCTGCACTGTACCATACCACACACTATTATTATTGTGAATGTTTACAGTATAGTTAGAGAAGCCATATTTAGGCTACTAGACATTGTCGTTGAAACGGCAGTGATTTTAATTCATATTTAATGATTTATTTACTGTTACCCACAGATGAAAGGAAGCTGCTCTGGACCAGCGATGTGGATCGCAAACTCTTTAGTGGCACCAGTATCTGTGTTTAGGTAAGAACTTCACTGGTACAGCAGAGTTCATTATCTCAGTTTCATCTTCTTTTTCATTTTATCAGAAACGGATAAATGCTAAATTATAAATAACAGATATGATCCTAGTTTCATAATACTGGGAAATTTCGTTTGCTTGCATTTTGTATTTTATGGCTTTATCACCCGTAGAGATGACAGTGTGAGAGTGATGCAACAAAGATCTGAACCACAGACATTGTGTTTCATGGTCAGTCTTGGTCCACTGCTGCTGTGGCATTTTTCTCTTTTATCAGTTAAATCTGTGCGTTTGTCTGTCAGTCAGAGAATGTAAAGCCTGGTTAGTTCATTTTTTGTCGTGACGTGAGATCAAGGACAAAGGAATCTTTCCATCAGCCAACTTGCAGCTCAGACTGGCAGCTCAACAGAGGGGACAACTGAGGAAGGATCTGGAAGAATTTGAAAGGTTCTGGAGCTTAAGAGCTTAATTACTGCACCTTATTAAAGAAGTTCTCTCAATATCCATGTGCTCCAGATCTCATCAATCCAGATTTTAGAAAGATCAAGGCTTAAATATCAAGATATTTTAAGCCATATTTTCCACCTCTTTATGTGCAATGAGCCACAGATAGGGATAGGTGATAGAAGATTTTGGTTGGGACCAGAATCACAAAAACAGACACGTTTAATTATCGAATGATGCCTCTTGTGTGTTCAACTATTTGACTGAGTGTTTGATCTAACATCACAGTCGTCAGAAGATGAAAACTTTCTATTGACAGGGCATTTTTCACTCTTTGTTGAAATAAACAGAAGAGATTTTTTGTATCTGTCCTATCATTACTAGTATCAATACGATGGGTATTGATTTGCCCACCCCTGCGGTGGACTCCATATTCATACAGGTGCTGTGGGCTTTGATGTTTTCCTGGTAGCAGCCCCAGAAGCTGGGCTCCTTCCAGTAAGTGCTATTTTTATTTTATCCTGGAGGCGGGTTTCACATTTTATGAAACATCGGACTGAATGAATAAATTATGTAAGAAACACTTCACCTCTGGTCTTTAAATTTTACAACCATGAATCACTGCAGTATGTTTAGCCGTAGCATCTTGTGACTGACCTCTAAGTCAATGTTTCCCTGTAGGGATCTCACCCCCATCCTTTATGGATCATCAGACGCACTACTCATTATTTTAATAATTCATAGGTGATATAGCATGTAAATGATGACCGAGGTAAGTCACCCTGGATGAATCTAGTGCTGCGATGAATAATGTAGACTGCAGCAGGATCCCAGGACACTGGACACAGCTCTCTCGACGTCATCCCCCACCAGCCCATCCCCTCCCCTTTCATGTTCAGTTCTTCTTTCCTCCATTCCTCCTTTTTACTCTGTCTTTATGTATCATCACGCTCCTCTACCTCTCCTCGTTCTCTTTGTGTCCAGTGCTTATTTGCTCTCTGTCTCACTATCATCCATTTCAACTTTTTGCCATCTCTCTGTCCGCCTCCTTGTCTAGCTTTTTCCTCTCCCCTTCCCTCCCCCTGACCCCTTTCTTTCACCCTCCCTCTTTGTTCCTCTGTGAAAGCATTAAGAAATTATTCACAGTGATTTTTTTTTTTTATTTATTTATTTTTTTTTTTTCCCCCCTGCCTGGGCTTGGGCTGAGTGCTTGGCTGATTCGTGAGGAGTACCAAGGTCAGCTACAGTGGCTGCTGCTGCGAGTACATCTCTCCCATTACCTCTTTCATACATTCATGGAGGAAAATAGCCTGCTTCCATGGCCTGGAGAAACGTGTGTGGCTGTTAAACCCACTTCACTTGTTTGCTTGTCATTCTAACTTGTATTCTGTCACATTGGCCATAGCAGCACTTTGGTCAGTCAGTGTTGGCATCACTTTAGCTCCCACTCCTCTATGAAGATAAGGGGGGGTTAGTTAGACCAGGCCACAGTCACAGGCACTGTAGCACATCCTGAACTTTGTCAGAGACACCCACCAATATTATGTTTTTTTGAGTATTTATTGAAGAAAAGGAATAAAATTTTAGTCAACTCTTTAAAAAAAAAACATAAAAATTATTTTTTCTGAGTCAGAGCTTGTAATTTTGGACTTTCCGACGTATCATGAGCGCAGCATTACACTGGACTAAGGTGATTTTATCAACCTCAAAGCTACTCATGGGGAAAAAGAAGGGGACAAGTGTTTTTGTTAAGATGTTAAAAATGATACTGACTTGTGCATTTGTAATTCTGACACTTGATGTTTGCAACCACACAACCTCAAGAGGAGGAAGTAGCATGATATTGTTACAACGCCTTGTATGAGTGAGATCAGGTTGTATGATTGTTTGCATCTGTTCTTTTACCAACAATGAAGTTAGGTTTCATTTACCCATGGCCACGTTCTTTCCCTAACCACTAAGTACAGAGGTTTCAGATAATAAAAAGATCATTTGAATTATTGTTTTCATATTAGTTGTTTGGAAGTGACAAACTATGTAAAGACTGCTACTTTTACAAATTTATGTTGTTTAACGTAACTAGTTGTTCATTTCATCTATCTATTACTGAGCTGGGTAAAAGAAGTATACATTTAGTTGAGTTGTCAGTTAGGTTACTTTTTAATGCCATTACAACAAAAGGAACTTGCTCATGTGAATTAAACATTTGTTTGCTTGTGTTTGTAGGTGATGCTTTCTGAGTCAGTGAAGATGGATTCTGACCAGCTACTTGCAAGAAAACTCCCAGAGTCCCACGGTAAGGCTCATTTAATCATTACAACTGGTCTGCAGCTAATGTTGCAAGTGTCAGTGCAGCAGATGTCCATTGTTTTCACATGAAGTCCAGATTCAAACTTCTGGAGGGACATGAGTTATGTGAAGCTTTCTTGTTTTGAAAATCTTGGGATGAGATGAATACGTGTTATTGGCAGAGTCAGATGGTCTTAAAAGAGAGTGGAACCTGCCACGTTGCACCACCATGTTTTTACAGAAACGCAGAACAGACAAACCAAACAGGCTGTAAGGAGGGTCCTTTTGCATTTTCACCATACCTGAAGGCCACTGTAGGTTCTGCTATACCATGGGAAAGGGAGGGGTGAGGAGCAGGGCTGTTTGTAGTCTGCATCCTCACCACTAGATGCCACTGAATCCTACAGACTGGTCCTTTAAGGTCATGCTGTCATGTTTAATTAAAATGGGTGCTGGAGATACATAGAGACTGACCCTGGATTCTCTGCTGGGTCATCTAATTCTAGATGGACTTTCTGTCTGAGATTATATTTCATTTACGTTTACATCAGAGGCATTTTCTTACCGTGAGAGCTGCAGTGGAATAATATTAATTCCTTAGATCCAAAAAGTTCTGTTGTCGGATGTGCACGGGTCAGTGATTCCCAATCTGGGGTCAGAACACCCTAATAGAAATCACAAGATGATTAACAAGATAGGAAACACTTTTGCGAAACAAAAATGATAGATATTGTTATGTGAATTACTGGATAATTTTACTTCTTGTGGTTTTTGAAAATATTCAGATGATCATTGTTTGCAGAGTTACACAAACTTACAAATGCTAATGATGGATCACAAGTTATCTTGGAAAGTACTTGTTGAAATCAGTGAGCAGAGAAAAAAAAAATTCCTGATTACGGTTGGGTATCATTTAAAAATGTTTAATATTGATGCTTTTATAAAAACAAAATGCTTCTTTTCTGATACCTTAGTTAAAAAGATATAAACTAATATAACTTGGCCCTGATTTTAATAGTTTAAAACTGGCAACTGGTGGATAAATATGATTGATGAATGATAAATCTGACTGGAAATTCACTGGTGCTTGAAAGTTTTCATCACTGCTATGCTACAGATTAATTTCAGTTGGTAGCAAAAGTATTGAGGTTCGATACCCAGGCTTAATAATGATTAAAACTGTAGTGAAGAACAAGAAAAAGAGATTGGAGCTGGTTCACTGTTTTCCAATTACTTAAGCCCATTTTATTATATAGGTTTACTTTAATAACTCAACTTTAATATAGTTTCTGTGATTTGATCCCAAGATTAAGGGATGTTGCATTTGTGTACTGGGGAAAAGAAAATATTACCCTTCTAAATGATTGATTTGGCTGATCTTATCGCCACCTTTTCAATATTGTGGAAAGATATCATCAGTGGACGGGCTGAACAGGGCTTTTCTCTCTGATTGCTTTTTATATATTACTTCAACTAAGTCAAATATTACCTTGACTATTAAAGTCAATGAATTCTAAAAGCCTGTCCAAATGCAGGTAATCTATAGTTGTGAGCATGTGTGCCTGAATACAAATTGTGGCTCTGCAGACCAAAGATGTTGCTGCCTTGGGGACTGGGGATGGGGTGGGGGGTGGGTGGGTGAGTGATAAATGTATCTGCATCCTTGTAACTGTGACACTTATCCATAACCACAGCACTTGCTATGTCCCCTGTGGGAAGGTGGCTGGAGTGGGACATAGTAGAGAGGGGTGAGGGGGTGATGTACAGTGTGCATGCATGACATTGAACTGAAGCAGAGTGGGGGTTGGGTGTTAGAGTGGAAGACATGGCCGGCCGGCTATTAGCCATGGCCTGACTGAGACACGAAGCATGGTGTAGAGGCGATTAGCTGACAATGAGAAGACGAGTGGCCTGTCCATCTGCGTGGCATACATCACGCAGACAGGCTGTGGTACTACTGCTTGCATTCGCGGTCCCATTAGGGAATCAGCCCTTGGTCATATTTCTTAGGTCCAGGCTGAGCAGATCAATGAGACGAGATAGACTTGCTGCCAGCAGGCCACTTGTGTCTGAGTGGGGCCATCACATCTCTCCTTGTCTGTTCTGAAGCGGACGTGGGTAGAGCTTTGCCTCAGCACTTTGCCTGAGGGGTGAGGAGTGTAAACAATGATGAGTCACATCCACAAGTTCTTTATTGATCGGCTGTGGGGCATAATATCTCAGTGCTCGTTAAGTATGCTGTCTTCCCGTCTGCTCTGCTTATTTGCAAATGGAAATGATGATCTTTGAGACTGACAGTGTTCCTGCTACTGAATCGGTTATCATGGTGTCTGAAGAAAGAAATGAAGCGGATAACAAGGGATCAGAGGTTTTAGTGTCTGTCAATCGGGCAGGTACATCTTTTATTCTATTCCAGATTGGTTTTGGTTTGCTGGAGATAACATATTCCTTCTGGCTGATGTGGGAAAATGAATTCAATTCAGGCGAGCACAGAGAGATTTTGTTCCACGAAATGTGAGTGTGTGTATGTGTGCAGAATTGTGTGGTGCCTATTAAAATTCCGCACAACATCCACACTGCACCACTATCACAATCTGCTCTGTCTCTCTTTGTGCCATTTGCACATTTCTGCAGAGATTAGCCATTTGTTTAAAAAAGCAAATCTCTAGAGGAGAGTGAGAGACGACTGAAAAGCTGTGCTTAGAAACCAAACAGCACTTTAACTTCATATTCTTCGGTACTGCTGCTAATTGAAGCTGAGTTTTGGCACTGAATACTTTTGAGAAATACAAACATGTTTTTCTACAAAACGTTCTTAAATGCTAAATGTTGGCTACAACACAAGCAGCAGGACAACATCTTTGCATGAATAGAAAATTGTCAATTTTTACATTTTAAATCAGGAAAACTGTGCTAAGACACAGTTTTGTCAGTATCAAAAAGTATTTAGGTCTATTACCCAGACCTAAACGTGAGTCTAAATGTGAATTCACCTCCTCTCTAATGCTGGAAAGACTATTTTCAAATGAATTCTGCGATGGTGCTACAAAACAAACATACTGCATGTCGTGGTAATGCTGACAGCAAGTGAGTAATGTTCACTCATCTGTTCCAGGGTAGAACGTCTGAACACGTGCCCTATTTTTAATGCTTCGCCTCCCTCTAATCTTTGCCTTTGGTCATTCCTGCAGACTTTGCTTCATGTGTAGTTTCCCTGAGCAACACGTACAACGTCTACAGCTACATAATGCGACTGAGGCGACAGGTGTTTGCGACTGTGGTCTGACACTGCATGTGTCCTGCGGCTTAACGATACTGGGATCCCTGTTGGCAGAATTCAGGCACGACCAGCAGGGCGTGTTGGTTATGTGTTATTTCCCCACAATAATATGTATGTATCAGAGCTGACAGCTGTGGGTTACACTATAGTTGGTGTACTGCATATATAATGAAAAATACAAACATGTCTACTTACAGTACTTTGTAAAAGTCAGTGCTTCAAGATTAAACACTCTTATCTTTGATTCAGAGCCAGCTGCGCTGCAATTTATGGGTGTCATAGGAAAAATGAAGTGATGTATTACAATATAAGATGGCAAGAAGTTGCTGCTTTGCCAAGTATTATCTGTACTACAGTGTTAACTGTGTTAATGGCAATAAGTAGAGACAGTGGCATCCTCCTCCCTTTGAAATATAGTGTTATGTTCTCATGTGCTAATGTGCTTATTATAAAAAAATTAATATAGTATTAATACAAGTTTTAATAAAACGCCAAGAAGCAGCATAAAATGAAGGAATAAAGGAAAGTCTGGAGGAGACAAGTGTCTGTCAGTGTGGATATGTGAGGAAGAGGAAAGGAAATACTGATCGCATGTGGCCTGTCCCGACAATGTCTGTAGTGATACATGATGTGTGATTGTGTAGACAACAGTCAGTGACACCAGTGACGCTGTCCTCCGTGTCAGGCTTAACGATAGATAGATAGATAGATAGATAGATAGATAGATAGATAGATAGATAGATAGATAGATATCATGGGCAGAGCCTGTGAAAATGGTTGTATAATGTCTTCGGTTGTTCAGCTGATTGCATTATGGGAAATGAAGGCTCCAGTGTTTTTTTTTTTTTTTTTTTTTTTTTTTTTTTGAGACCCACACTACAGATTAAAGGTCAGGATATCTTGGCCTCTGCTGCTTCAATTTTGTCCATTAATTTTTTTAAATTTGTCTCTTGTGCGTCACCCAACTTAATGGAATGCTAACCCCTCTAATCAAAAGATAACAATCAAGAGATAAATTGATAGTGAAAATAATCATTACTAGTAGCCCTAGTAGATGGATAGTGTTTCGCCGCTTCCCCACACTCTCCAATCAGCACGTCTCCCTTCTTCTCTTTCGCCACATATTTCTTTCTCCTCCCTCTGACATCTCCTTCCCACCTTGTCTCCTCAGACCTATTATGTTTTATATTTTTTTGTGCTGCTGTAGTGGCCAGCTCTCATAATAAAGACTTTTAACCCAGAGAGCTGACACTAACAGAGATAGAGCCTGGCAGCTTCGTGGAACCAAGCTTACTCACCTCTAAACATCCTCCAACCAATGTGAAAGCAAGTGTGTGTGTGTGTGTGTGTATGTGCGTGCACGTGTGCGCGCACGTGTGTGTGTGTGTGTGTGTGTGTGTGGTCAAATGTACAGTATGGTATTTTATTACAGTCAAGTCCATAAGTATTTGGACAGTGAGTAAATGTCAGTCTGAGGCACTGGAAGGAAAGCATGCAATATGATACAGACCATGTATACATTCCACTTCCATCAGGCTAAATAAATAATAAATCACGTTTCTACTGTATTTGCTCATAAAAAAGCCATGAGCGTGACCTCGTCTGCATGTCCAAGCTGTGAACAGAACTCGTTGCCTCTGAAATGTTAGCTTCACAGTTGCTGACAGAAACCAAGAAAAACAAATGTCATTCTTCACAGAACAGGACACATGAAGTGAGATTACCACAAAGTCCTAGTGTGTTTCTCTGTTACTTAAAACAGCTTTTTTTACCCCCAGAATTTTCCTATGAATATTGACAGCTGTTGGTTGCAGACACAAAAAGCAAGATACAATTCTCCATTCCTATGGTGTTTGATATCACACATAGTGACACAGGGAATTAAGAGATGGGAAACTGGGAACGTTTGGTGTATTGCATGATCTGACTGCAACATACTGCAACAAGTTGTTTGGCAATTTTTGCATCTGGAGGACTGCATAGTTGATTCACAGACAAGTTTATTTTCCAACTGTAAGTTGGCCTTTTCTGCACATACAGTAGGGTCCAAAAGTCTGTGAAATGTCAGAAAATAGTGGAAAGTGCAGATGACGTGTTCCCAGAATATTTCTCTCGTTTTGTCCAAAACCCAAAGATAATAATTTACATCAAATATAAAACAGGGAAAAGAAGGAAATCCTCTCACTGGAAAAGCTGGAAAAAGGAAATGGTCAGTCTACTTAAAAAACAAAAAAACAAACAAAAAAAAACGTAAAAAATGACTTCAGTGATTATCAAAATATTCGCTTGTTAATGAATGATAAGAGAACTGAGAAGTTCTCAAGTACGGAGAACACAGCAAAAGAAAATTTAGTAATATTGAATTTAACTCGCTGTGACGTTGCAGAGGCATACACTACACAGCATTAGCTGTTATGCATGAGCAAATCAAAAACAGAGTGTATTGCTTTAAGTTGCATCAATTCATGTAATTCTGGCAGTGGCATAACTGAGGGAGCATCATGTTAGTTCAAGCAGGTTACATCAGTCATGCACCAACTCCATATAATAAAACAAAAAAAAAACCTAGCTTCACTTTCTCCGTTCTGTTTCCCTGTTAATTAATATACAGATGCTGTATCTGATTTCTGCTCCTCACTTAAAAATCTGTATCTTTAATGTGACTTTCTATTCTAGTCCCTGGTGAATTTTCAGTCTACTGCATATACACAGTGAGTGTTCATGACTGAAGTTAGATTCAAACTCAACTTTTTTTTTTTTTTTTTCTTTTCCACAGATTAAATTGAGGTTTTTATTAATTTTTTTTGTTAAGATTGAATCTTGAATTAGTCCGTCAGTGAAGGTTTGTGCAAATTTGTATGCTGCCAGCTGGCCTCTGCACTGATTTAATCTATCTGAGCATTACAGTTGTGCTGCAGCAGTTCTAAAGGTCCATACTGTATAATTTGAATGTTAAATATATTCACCTTACTGCTCTGTACATCACATGTAGTCTGCCCTCCTTTTTAAGAAGAAAACACCCATGAAAGTCACACCCAAAAGGCGTTAATTCAGATGTTTTGACTTCAGTCTGTATTTGCATAATACAGTTATATTACGATTCTGTGACAGGCAGGCGGTCGCACTAACAGCCAGACAGCAGCCTGTTACACACCACAGTATCCACAGACTCGTTCAATGAGCAACATAAGGAAAATCCACTAGGACAAGTGCATTGCTGCTCAGCCAATTAGCTGGTCAGGTGCAGTACATTAAAAAAGCATAAAAATGTTTGTGCAAAATGTAACTGCAGTTAGTTTAGATGTGGTTCTCATTCTTCAAAACGGCTGTTGACAAAACAGGCTTCACCAAAGCACAGAATTTGTTTACCTTGTTCATTTAGTGGGTCTCTCCACTGTCACTCAAACAAGGCAACTTTACTTTTGACTGCAAAAAAGGATTATTAATTTAGCAGGCAGCAGTCAGGATGCAGTACCTTATTTTGTCTGTGGTCACTATGGTGCAGTGTAAAATGTCTCAGTATTGCACCTAAAATCATGTTACTATTACACCGGTGGATTGTTCACAATGACTCTGCTGATTTATATGAATGGACTAAAGGATAAATTGCTGACGCATGCATTCAGAATAATAATAATTTTAGCCATAATGAGGATTTCTGAAGCTCAAATTTCAACTCAAACACTCAGTCACTCTTTATTGTCATTGAAGCAGCTCCACACTGCTCTTACATTACAGTTTTTTCTTTTTGGATCTTTTTGGATTCAAGTCAATCTTAAGACAGTGTCCTCTGCCAAATTAATAACACAATGTGAATTTCTACTTCTATTGCTCTCTGATATATGGTATGTAATTCCACTGCTGTATTATCCGTATAACAAATAACATGTCTTTCCGATATGATAGAAATAGAAAACGTGAACCTCAATACAAACTGTCTTTTCTTGCATGTTTTTGTTTGAACTCTGTATGGGTTTAGAGCAGATTTATCTTCCACAGGAAATTAATTCTTTCTCAGTATTAAACTGTCTTAAGATCCACTGCTGAGATACGCCGCAGAACGACCAAATAATTGACTCATAGATAACCTATTACATAATGTTAGCTTATTTGGTACAGTAATGAGAACAATAAGCAGATAAGAGTATAAAGTTAAACAAAAACATACATCCTTTGTCAGAGAAAAATGTTTGAGGAAATGGTTAAAGCAAAGAACTTTTTTTTTTTTTTTTTTTTTTTCTAAGAATGGGAAGAGCTTTTAATAACCAAAACCCGAAGGGTTTACATCAAGGCCCGAGAAGAAAGTAGCGGTTCAGAAAGAGGGGAAAAAAGTGTCAGAGAGAGCCGGCTGCATCTTCATATGGATTCAGAGTGGAGCTCTTTGATGGGGTTTGCATTTTTTAAGATGTTCTCAATCAGAGAGCTTCTGAATTCATCCCAAGGTTTTAGTTTGGTGCTGTATAAAATATTAGCCCAGAAGAGTTGTCCATCTGACTTTCACAAGAAAATGTCCTTTTAAGTTAAAGAGGCGGAGAGCACGTGGGTGTTGCGCTGTGTATGAATATATACATAGAAACACACACGTGCACACACAGTTGTTGGCGCGCTCCTCCTCCACTACGGAGATTGCATTTCTCATTCCCTTTCTGCAGCTGTCCTCGTGTCTCTGCCTGGCCTTTTCCTCCAGCTGTTGCTTTGATATTAGCTTCATGAAATCTGTGTGAACACCATAGACCCAAGTAATCTGCCCCACTGCAAGGGCTCGTTCAGATAGTCTCTCTCATTCTCTTCTCATCTTCTCGTGTCTTCATCGCACTCTTTAATCCTCCCACCCTCCACAGAACACAAGAACTGTCAGTCATTACTCTTTTTTTCCCTCCTTTTCATAACTTGGAGCAAGTTGGGTGAAAGGATATAATGTTCTTCTGGGACATCTGACTGTGAAGCTTTTGATAAGGTTTCCTCCAGGTGTCCTGATAATCAGGTTCACTGTTTTGTCCTCCGCTCACCCATTCTGTACCCGAGGCAAGCTGTTGTTCTTAAAAAAAAAATGTTTCTCCGAAAACTAGAGATTCAAGCACCACAGTGAACGTCATCAGCCAGTGGCACGGAGAGCGAGTCCTAAACTGACCTTAAGCAAATCAGTATTAAATGAAAATATTATATTAACTTAAACACATTTAAAGGAAGTCAGCCCGAGCGCATCTGGTGCCCTATTCAAATTTAAACTTTAACTAAAAATGTTTTGTATATTCTTCTCTTGGATCTTATATAGTTTAATACATTTTCAATCAGTTAATAATTAGGTGTGCTTTGTTAATTTATATTTCATAAAACTTTTTAGTACTGATTGGACTGTGTTCAGAGCAGTAGCCTATTGAAAACTGATACTGAACACAATCCAAACCCTTTTTTTATTTACATAGAAAAATGGTTTTGTAGGAATATGTTCTCAAAGGTTTTAAACAGTATGACTGGTATACTATAGTACTGAACGTCAGGTATTGTATTTGTAGATGTAAATTGCTTTTACAGCTTCAACATGTGCTCACTGTTTTACAGTTTATTTAATAAGCACCATTTAGACACAAGGCATTTAAAAGTGCTTTACAGAGGCATGGACATACATTAACAATAAGACATTAAGAAGACATTAGAATTGCATTTAAAAGACAATAAAAACAAGGTCATTCAAAGTGGTTTATAGAGGCATCAATTAACATTTAAAACTAAATGATAAGAAGATTTAGAAATTACGTTAAAAAAACAAAACATTTATATAAGAGTTTTATACTTTAAATCACTGACACTGAAACAAGAGTCTACAGCCAAGCTGGAAACTCAGGGAGGCTATACAGCAAATTACCATAACTACCATGGTTACCATGGTCATCATTATTGTATATAGCATGTTTACATTTTAGCACTAAATACAATTTATACAATTCATTATTTTGGAAAAATAAATGTTTGTCTGTACCAAAATGTCATGCTTACCTCATGATAGTGATGCTCAGACTTTTCCTCTATAGCACCAAGCTCAGCCAGCTTCATCCACAGGGGGACATGAATGTCTGTGCAGCCACTGTGGCCAAAACAAACCACCAGTGGCTGCTTTTACAACCATTGAGATTTGTAGCGATGTGTAAGCAATGATTGTGACTGATTGTTTATATCTTAATGGTTATAGTTCTGACATTTGGTCAAGCGTCTCCTGTTGGAGCAAGTTGTATTGATTTGATGTTTAACACAATAAGCCTGCCCCTGTGCACCTCTCAGTTCAAGCCCCATTAGAAAGCTCTAAGAAGGTTGTTTACAAATGAGAAACCCCTCACTGCTCAAGAGACTTTTCTCAGACGGGTCAGAATCAAAGTATCAATGTTTTCTATTGACTGGCAGGTACAGCTGCTTTCAGTTTTGACCGTTAAATGTGATAATTAATGAGATGCTTCAGGACCTCATTATGGTATCGAACATGAGTAGAGAGTCTCTTTTGCCCAGCTGAAGGAGAGATGATGGAGCTAAGCCCATGTTACCTGAGTCTAAGTAAGCTTGATGCAATAATAGAGCCCTCATTTTTGTCGATTAGATGAACTCAGCTGCATGTCTGTGCAGAAACATATCTCCAGGTTTTACATTAAGGTTTTCAAACTGCTGATGTGACTGAGATGAAAGTGAACTAATTTAAAACCAGGACACACACGCTGTGACTACACGCACATTTCATTTAAGATGAGGCTTTGCAGGAATCCTAACAGACGCATTCACATTTCACATGCACGTAATACTCCACACATGAAAAATCCGATTAAGGTGCAGAAGGATGTGTCGCAGTGACATCCACCTTTAAGATTAAATATATTCCCCAAGAGGGAAGCAATTTCACATAAAAACAAAGTATTGTATGATCAGCATTTAGAGGCGATGTTTCCAAAGAGATGAGTCCCAATGTTCCTGTGAATGCATTGAATGAGTTTTTGTGCTGTGCTGCTGCAAAACCAGCAAAAATGATCATCATCTATTATTAAAATTAATATTACTGTCATTATCAGTATGAAAAATGTATTTTATGATTAGAGGATCTGTTCCAGTCATCAAAATAAAGTCCACATATTCTTTGTTGTCCTGCCAAAACTACCGAAAGTATTTATTTCTCAATATAGTAAAATGCTGTCAAGAAGATGTATGAGAGCTTTGACTCGGGCTAATGGAGTAAAACGGGGGATTAGCATCTTCCTCTGGTTAAAATACCGTCATTTATCTCTATCAGTAGAAGGATTTTTATGACCGGTGCTTTGCTAAATTAGACCCCCAGCAAGTCCTGGAGACCAAACAATGAGTTCCAGCATCTCAGAATAACTAATTTCTGTATCATTAATCTGAAACCTGCACAAGTTATGATAAATACACCTGTATATATATTTTGATATCTGAGATAAAAGGCGATTGCAAAGGTCGTTCACACTCTCTCAAGACTGTCATTTTGGGCTGAACCCTCGATGCAGATCTTCTAGTGTTTAAAGTAGTGTTATGTTTATTTTAGTCATGTAAACTCATGTAAAATAGATTATTATGTGAATGTTTAGTGTTGTTGTTTTATGTCTACACTCTGATCTTGTGACTGCCCACAAGCATACACTGAACTCAGCACAGCAAGAGCAAGGGGTGGGGAGTCGCCATAATAACTTCTTCTAGTAGGAACGAAGCCTCAGAGCCTGCAGATGGATGCTAAAGTGGAGGTGAGGCTTAGCTTTCATTAGAGTTGTGCTGACATGTATCGCAAAAGAGAGAGCAGAGCACTGACTGCTGTCATGATCAAAAGGAGGCCTAATATATATAGTACATTGCAGTCAGAGGAGACTGATATGTTAGGGTAGGAGAGTGTTGCCACAGACTAGGCTTTATTTAGTTAACATTTAAAGGTGGCACAACAAAATACTAATACTGTTGACTTGCAAAACTCATTGTGTACCTTTTGTTGCCTTCAGAGCCGAGTGCTGCCACCGTTACTGTGGAGGCACACTTGAAATGAACACAATTCCACTGAGAGTTTAAGGGGAGATGTTTAGGTTAATTACAGTCGCCCCCTCTGAGGAAGGTGGTCTGTGTGAAGCCTGAAATTGGTTACAACCAAGGCTTTTGTAGTAATAATAATAATAATAATAATAATAATAATAATAAATGTACCAATGTAACAATAATAATGAATGCACCACTTCTGTCTGACCTCCAGTCAAACCAGGCAGGAATTACTCACTAGCTTATGATTAAAATCATCAAATGTCATTATTTTTTGCATAGTAATCAACAAATGCATCATTTAATAAAAAAATCAGAAACACATGATACTGTAAAATTGAAAACTAAGGAAAGTACCAGAAGAAGGAGATATAGGGGCTAGCAGCTCACCATTAGCAGCATAAAGGCAAATCATTTGGCCATGAAGACTTGTCTAGCTCTCTGTTAAAACTATATTACAGATATTATATAATACACTGTCTTGTTTTATGCTGTCTTTACAATCGATGGCGTCTTGTCTACTACACCTACAACTGTAACTCTCCGTGGTCCTGACGGTGGTGTGAGGACAACAAGAACAAAACACTTCCCATCAAAGATCCACTCATCTAAATTTGCTGTGATTTTAAAAAGTTGCTGTTCTTCCTACAGCATCTTATTACTGTTACACTTTAGAAATAACTCATGCAGCTTGGCTGTGAAACACTCTGAATGTATATTAAACAAAACAATTTGTATCTTACAGCATGTTGCAGGGTGAGTTATGAGACCCTGAAGAGGAAATTATAGTGAGAAGCAATAAAAAGTTATTCAAAGTTATCCAAGAAGAACTTTTTTTTTTTGGCACTCAATAGCCCCTTTTCAAACTGCATAACTTGCATAATTATTCTGAAAAAGTAACACAAATGAAAGTTTAAAAAAAAAAAAATGCAGTTTACACAAAAAGAAGGAATACTGATGAACACCAAAAAGATTAACTCTCATGTAAGACCATTTTAAGAATAATGAGCTCTTGCATGAGGATATGTGTTCTTCTTGAGCTGCTTGTAATGGCAAGAATGACACAAGGCCACATGTTCACATCGCTCATATGTCTCTTTGAAGCAACTTGAGCTTTCCTCTCACTGCTTTCATCTCTTTGCATTCACATGCTTTTTGGTTTTCCTCCTCTCTGCCTCTCGCTCTCCATGTTCTCCCATGTACCTACTCACAGCATTTGATGTAAGAATTTCCTGTGTTATATGGAGACATCTGTGGAAGCGCGGCTCAGATTAGAATAGTCTGTTTTATTGAGGGGAGGGCACATCAGCCCTGAAGACTACATTGCTCTGCTGAAGTAGGTCTGAGTCAAACAGGCAATTTTCAACACTGCATGTAAACCACAATCTGGCTGGAAATGTCATCCAGGAAATTGAACCCGAACAGACAAAAAAAAAACCTAAATACACAGTCAAGCACATGCAGGCTCCTCAGTCACAACCTGCAGATACTGTACCATAAACACATATGGGTAAACCAGGTAAACAATGCACCAAGTAAACACATTCATATACAACTTCAGTTTTAATGTGTGTAAATGCAGAAATTAGCATCACATCCAGGCACTAACTGTGGAATCTGCAGCTTCCATCATTTATTTACGCCTTGCAGATGCTTACATGAGTCTAATTTGTATAATATTTTTGCAAGATAAACTGACAAGTGAAGTGTGTACGGAGCCCCTAAGGGGACATGGGGGGTGGGGGGGTACGCACCATAAACTTTCGCATGCTCACGTGAAATTTTTTGTGAGCTCGAATGCTGTGCACGTGTTTTCTGAGTGTGGACATATATTTTTCAGTGCACCCAGAAGTTTCAGTATAACAGGAAGACACCTGAAACGCAAGTGAGGACCGTAATTTTAAAGCTACTTCCGGTTTCACCTCTTCAAAACAAGTATTCCCATATGAGTCTTGAATTTCAACGAAAAGCCTGTCGTATTTTGTCAGTCAGCAAGTCATTGCATTTTGTAGATTATAGAGCGAAGTATAGTAGCTTTCATTAGCAGACAGAGAAATGAAGTGCATCAAATAAAGGTGACGAGAAAAAAAGTTAAATTTTAAAATCAGGACAGGATGCGGTGATTTCTATTTCCATGAACTTGACGCTTTTGTCTCTACGGTTTTCAGGAGCTTGGCATAATTGTCCAACCTGTAGACTCCGATGGGCACGGTGGACCATCAGCTCCTTGGACAAAGTAAAAACTTCATGGAGAGTAGTAATGGCAGGCAGCCATTCGGAGGAGGCTATCAGTATTTTGAAGAGGCTCCTTGGTTCACCAGATCTCATGACTGGTCTTATAATACATCCATGGTTACACTGAAGCAACTTCCAGGTGCACTGAAAAATACGCGCCCACACTCAGAAAACATGTGCACAGCGCTCTGTGCCAGTGCAATGAGCGCATATGTATCCAGAAGTCAGTACTTTAACACACACAAGCAGCCTATAACCTGCTGTGTTAAGATGGTGGGGTGTGTATCTGCAGGTTTTTGGTGTGTATGTGAAGTTTTCATTGTGTATGTGGTCAATTTGATGTGTATGTGCACACTTTCATGGTGTTTCACCCTAATCGTCCTCCCATAAATAAGCCTACTTTCTCGTGAGCACATGAAAACCTTCGCATGCGCACACGAAATATCGTCCAGCTCTATTTCACCGACTATTATATACATGTTATAACACAATGTTAATATTACACTGTAATGTACATGATGGGTTTGTGCAGTTAGCTGATTTAATAACTTATTTTTATGACTGGCTAAATTATTAAGTGTGATTGCATGTTGAAAGAAAGTGTGGCACAGTACATCCTGTAATGAGTTAAAAGTTCACCCATATTACAAAACACCTATTTTCTTACCTACCTCAGTGTTATGGAGCCATGCAGATAGTTCTGCTGTTTCTTGCCGAGGTTGTGTGATAACAATGTTTGATTTCTGCTTGAACTACTTTCATCTGAAGAAATGGCCCTTATAAAAACTGTTCACAGCAAGGCCTGAGGATTACCCATAGTAACAACTTAAGGGCACTGTTGCTCAAAGAGATGTTGCTGTTGAAATTTTGCTGTGTACCCTAATGAAATTCCTTTTACCTCATTTGTGTTGTTGTGGCAGCAGAAATTTTAGACAGGTTTCTGAAAACCCAGACATATAAAACCAAAATATCAATGGCTAGATACCATTAGAGGTAATTGGGGAATGTTTGTATGTAATTTGGGTGAATCAGTTTGCAAAGAAAGTATGTTTTTCCAGGATCATAACATACTGTGAAATGATACTTGCAACTTACGGTAGATGTTGTCACATTTGTGGCCCAGGGCTTTGCTGGTTCTCATGCCGGCCAACTAGTCAGAAGCCGATTTACACCTGTGATGCCAGCTGAATACATCTAATTAGATAGGAGAATGGAAAGCCGCACACTGGCTCAATTACCCAACACTTAGGCTCGATGACAGCTCATCAGTCTGAAATATAAAGGACGGAGTCAATGATTCACAGCTTAATTGGGTGCAGGTAAACCTTGTTGTCCCAATGGATATCTGCTGATGATGCTTTCTGCTTCTTGACTGGCACCTGGTCCTGCTCCCACCTGCCTCATGTGTAGGACATACTGTACATATTGCTGTATGTTGAATAGTGCCTGTCCTAATGTGTACTGTAGTTATTGGCACCTTAATATACATGCACAAGAATCCTCCTGCAAAAGGACTAGGTATGTAGGCATAAACCTTGGTAGCAACAACTAAAAGACAATAAACACAACATCCCCACCTATAAACGCCACATGTACAGCATATACAGTATACTGGGGTATAATTTTTTTGTTTTATTCTACTTCTGCTTCTTACCTTCACCTATTTAGATTCTGTTGTTGTCCTTCTGTCCTCAGCTCATCAGTTCTCTTCCTCAAAAGGAGCAGACATTGGGAATTGATCTGAGACCAATTGGTTCAACAAAGCAAAGTAGCCCAATGTAATCAGCTCAATAACCCGCTAATATAATCAAGCTAATTCAAGGCTTTTTTTTAGTATGATTTCCCTTCTAGCCTAAAGCCAATGTAGAGATCCACTGAACAAGAACAGGAAATCAATTCACAAGCTTTTAGAAGATGAAACTTCTTAACCAGCTGGATAGAAAAATGGATTTTCCAATTACTCGATCTTTTCATTTGCGCCTTTTCTCAGTAACATACGTCTGCGTTAAATTTAATTTGTAGGCAGTGGTAATTTGTTGTTAGTAGTTCAGTTAGGGCTGCACAATGTGTAAAATGTCTTTGCATTGAGTCAGTACAACATGCACAAAAAGGTTATTTAAGTTAAAAGTAATGTTGATGGTAGCTGGCTGTACAACAGTCACAGTACACTGACATGTTGTCTGTGCTGACTGTTGTGGCTTAGGATGGCTGACTCTGGCTATCTCATGGTGGATCTAGAGATCACATCTATGAGACTGAGAAAGGACTGTACACTGATCAGAGCTCTGTGTTTGTTTTCTGGCTACAAGATATGCGCCTGTGGAAGTCAAGTGAACGATGCATGGATTTCAAGCCGTCCTTGACGGGAGCTAATGCTGGCTAACAGCTGTCTGCAGATATCAGGCTGAAATCAGCACAAATGGTGCAGATGAATTAGTGAGCAATCCTTCAGTTTCTGTCCTGTCTGTGCTCAAAGTGATCATTGAGGTGCACATATGTATTTAGTTGTTCTTGCTCAACTGTTTTGCACGTTTGTTTAGTTGTTTTGCATTTGCCAAGAAAAATAAATCCTAGGTCCAAAGTTTTATGACTGGGAAATATGTTTGCAATTTAGTCTGTAATGTGCTCTTTACAAAATTTTCCATTCAAGGAAACAATGTGAATACAAGAGGTTGAATTGAGTTGCCTCTGTAAGGTAGCTGGTGCTACCTACTTCCCTCCGTTACGCTCTGAACTGTAGTTGGGAGCATTTGGATTTGTTTAACCTGGCTCGTACCTTAGTTGATAACTAGCTTTCGGTCTGGACCTCTCTGCTGAGGAATGATGAGGCATTGTTGAAGTGGTGTTTGGAAAAACACTTTCCCTTCCTGAGAGTCAACACAGTTCCCTGCTTTGTAGCATCTTTATGCCGCTATCCTATCGTAGTTTATCTAGACACTACTGACTACCTGTAGCATGTGGTTTTACTGTGGGTGCAATAGCATCTCACTCACACACGAAGGAGATCTACTTCCCATAACCACTGAATGACGACATCACAAATACAGGTTACCCACAAGGCCCCTGCCCTTAAAGGGGAAAGCTGGGCCGGTAACACTGTGCTCACCTTTATAGAAAGGGTTAGGAGCTCAGAGTAGAGCCGCTCCCCCTTCAAGATGAAATGAGCCAGTAGAGGTAGTTCAGGCATCTGATCCAGATGCCTCCTGGGCGCCTTCCAGTGAAGGTTTTCTGGGCACGTCCATCTGTTAAGAGACCCAAGGTAGACTCAGAAAAGGCTGGAGAGATTGCATATCTCATTTAGCCTGGGAACGCCTCGGGATCCCCCAGGAAGAGCGGGAAAACGTTTCTGGGGAGAGGGATGTATGGACTACCTTGCTTAACCTTCACTACGACCCAATTCGAGATAAGCAACAAAAAATGGATGGATGGATATAACAATGTTGTTCACTTGTTGAATGTAGAAAAAATTTTAGTTCCCAGGATAAATTCAGAGAGGCACTTAATCATCAAGAATTGAATCAAATTGAAGTGTTACTGGACTTAGTGGATCAAATTTGAGTCGGGAGATGAGTGCAATATACAGCCCTATTATTAGATATCTGGAGGCTGTCTAATGCCTGTTAGGGGGGATATGCTACATGTATGATATACTACATGCTCTTCTTTCACTGTCACAAATATCACTCTAGAAGCAGTTTCTTATTTGATAGTGTACTGTAATGCAGATTTAGGTTTCGAGGCAAAAGGCTGATTGAAAATGACCACTGCACCCAACATTTAGAAAGTTATTAGATGACTATTAGATTTTTGAATAGCAAGTGTATATCTGTAGTGTAGAGATAAAAAATACATTTGTATGAGAAGGTTTCCAATCTTTGTGCTCAGCTCAGTGAACCGGCTGCTGGTGAACCTTCATATTCAGCACCAAAGATAATAACCTTTGAACTATTCCTTCTAATAAAACCAGGAAATGTGAGTGATATAAAATTGGATTTGATTCCACGTAAAAAGTAGTCTTGAAGATGAAGAGGATGCCAAACATATTGTACATCTCTTTGATTCAAGAGACATATATGATGGTGTCAAGATATTTGTAGAGCTTCAATTTTTTTTGTCTTGAGTTTTGTCAGCAGCTTGAAAGAAATATTTGGGATTCAATTTTTTGTTTCTCCCGGGACTGATGATGGAGATGAGGAAGGGAAATATGATGGAGTGTGCAAAATCAGCAACATGTGACACAGCTGGTAGTGAGCAACTGTCCATCAGCTAATCAGTGAGTCTGTTTCAAGACAGAAATGACAGCTCAGAGCATCACACGACATAAAATTGCAGTAAAATAATTAGTTTTTGTTTGTTTTTTAAAATTCCTATTAATTTAAATAGAGTCAACTGCAAAACACTATCATCAAGGGACTTATATCCATCATCAAAAAAGTCATTAAATACCAAATCCTAAAGGTGGCAGCTTTATGAGGCAACAGAGAAAATTGTTTTCATCTTGAGGGCGTGTAGATGGTAATTTTTTTCAATGCTGTACAACTCTTGAATATCAACCTTCCCTTCCTGTTTGGATGCTCGCAAGAAAGTGAAGGGGGGGGGGGGGGATAGATGAGGAGGAAGCGACAGATGAGTGACAGTACTGCATCTAAATATGGTTGTGCCAATAAAGCAGTTTGAATTTGACAAATGCGTGGTTGAAACTGAGCCACAGGAAGCCAGCAGTTCATATACTTTAATCCCCCCGTGCTTTGTGTACATTTTTATGTGCTATTTATGTAGTTATCAATTTTTTACTTATGTCAGCTTTAGGCCCTTCAATGTCTGGAGGGATGCATCTCTTCATTTCTCTCATCTTGCAGACATCCTTGTGCCTTGTGTTTAATAGACTGCTGTGTACATCAGAGACATATAGTACAGGGCTCATGAATCCTAATCAACTGATAATAAACTCCAACCCTGTTTACAACTTTCATTGATGAGCATGCTGGGTTACCAGATTTTAATTAGTGCAAAATTAAATCTCAGTGGCAGTATCTGATCCTCCACACCACCTCCACAGGTGGACAGAGATGCATTAGAGTTGCCTTAGAAGACAACACTCAGTTGTTATCAAAGAGGCAAAATGCACCAGTCTTAATCATTAATCACACTTTCACTTCATTACATCTTGTGTCTTATTGTTTGGAAACTGATAACAGCTGAGATTCAGGAACATGGTGATTTTGCTAGAGAGAAATAAAATGGGGTGAGAAGCACAAACAGTCAGATGACGAGTTTTAAACAAACCCCCGGGTTAGTTAAACTTATCTGCAGGAGAAAACAAAGTTGAATGAAAAAATAATGAACTGAACTGTTTGTTGTGAACAGCTGCATCCCCAGATCTGAGGATAATTGTGTGAGAAGAATGTTATTATAACCGATAGACATGTGACTGGAAAAATAAGACCTAAAATGATGCTTTAAATTTAAGGCTAACCTTGTATCTCTTGTGTCTTCACACTAACTGCAATTACTCAGTCAAGTGTCATAAATACCTGATTATACCAGTATTTAAAACGGCAAAATATTGCTGCAAACTTGTGGATTTTTTCGTTGGGGTGCCGTTTAACTTTGAACAAATTTGCGCCATTGATTAAGGTGTCTTGACAGTGCTACACCTTTGAGGGAAAGGAAAGTTCAAAATGGAGGACACTTCTGTATCTTTTCAGCTCTGTCGCACCATTCATTTTTACCTGTCGTATGTATTAACCAGTATAAACTGGTCCACACAAGAGCAATGGTTTGATGACATTTGTAGAAATTTGTCTTTTGAATAAACTGACCTTACTGATCCATTAGTGATTAAGCTAACAAGCTAATAAGCTTGCTGACTTAGCGATGGTGTTCTCGTACCCAACAGAGAAAATAGAAAGAAGCCTCTAGAACCAAAGGTTTTGCAAATCTGCAGATTAATTTCATAGTGCCACTGGTGAGGCCTAAAAAACTATTTATTGATCAAGGGTTGAAAAATTAATCAAAATATTATCAAAATCACAACATGGCCAAGTGCAATACCCAGATTGGAGGGGCTGCATTTTTTTTTTTTAATGAAGGTAAAATGTGTCACATCACATCATTATTAATGAAGCATTGGGGTGCACAGAGATGTTCCAGCTTACAGTTCATATTCTACAGATGTAACAGGCAGGCAGGAACAGACTTGTTGGTACAGACCTCAGCAAAAATCTCCTCATTTTTTATTCTATATTTTATAATTCAAAAATTACTTCTCCCACTAAAATCATGACTCTCATCTCATTTATTTTGCATATTGTTCAGCTCTACATTGATCCTCTAGGCTATAAGACAGTCAGTCAAATTTCTGCTCTGGTGTTCATTACTCCCACATGTACGATTTTTATGACCATACAGAAACCTATTTCAGCTACTCAAGCTTCAATACAATCATACTCATAAAAATGTTAATGTGCACATCTGTAAATGTTGTTATATTGAAATATATTGCAAATTTATTGAGACGTATGATGTGCGAAAATGATTACAGCTTTGAGTAAAATGTAATTCAAATTCTCCATTTGATGTTATTTTCCTTTCTCTTTGATGCATGGAAGTTCACATATTGTCACAGTATGTGTGTCTCTTTTAAATGCCAGTTTCTCTGTGCAGTGTAGCACATGCGTCCATTCTGCTTTTTTGCACATGTATTATTTAAACTTCTGGCTCCAGGGCATTGTGAGAAGTTAGCACATAGCCCAAACGTTGCGTGGTGGTTAAAGAAAGCCTGACCAAAATAAATAAAGCTTTAATCAGACATACTCGGCACGCACACACCTGAATCCTGGCTTGGAAATCAGTCCCCCATCTTCCTTTTCACGACTCTGATCTCAGAGATGGTGCCTCACACATCTCAGCCAAACCATGACTCAAAGCTGTGAGTCACCACAGAGAGGCCGGGGATCGGAGAATTAGAGCTCTTCCTATTAGGCAATCATTTTGATCCAGAACACCCTTTTTAGTCATTAACTGCAGTGAAAAAAATACTCTAAACTGCCTCAATTTTATGATGTTGGCGAAGAAGTATTTTGCATAGCCCTATTTGTTCATTAGTTTTGGCTGACCCTGTTGCCCATGGTGACGTAACTCCGTTGGGTTTGGTCTTACATACATATGAGCTAAACCAAAGCAACCGCTATAGAATTCATTATTTCCATAGCTTTTTGGGATGTGGTTTTGTCTGTTTGCAATTGTGGAAAAGGGTGTGTGTGTGTGTGTGTGTGTGCGTGCGTGCGTGCGTGCCTGAATGGACAGAATGGACAGTGCTGAAAGTTTGTACCAAAATAAAGACAGCTTGAAACTAACCTTTCTGAATGCATAAACTACTGCTAAGGTAAGAGGTTAGTGAAAGTGTCAGATCTTAGGATGTGTTGTAGCATTCAGATCAAGGAAAATATACAATTGCTACTTAAAAATAATATTTATACACAACTAATTTGCATGAGCAAACACATTTTCTAGGAAAGTATTTATGGTTATATTTAGGCCACTCAAAGTTGAATTTTGAAATACTGAAAAACAATGGTATAAAGCATGAGATGGAACATGGTTCCTATTTAAATACTGACCCAAAACCGCAATAATTTTTCAACTTTAACTAAGGATTTTAAGTCTAATATCTAAACAACACATGGGGCACAGGATGCAAACCTCGTCCTGTGTTTTGTTTTATAAGGTGGTCACACTCTCGCTTAATGTAATCGTTTAGTACAACTTTGGTTTAATATTGAGCTTATTTAGGGCTGATTTCAGCTACTCAGAAAAGTTGTCTTATTGTCTTTTCCTGTATTATGATATAGGAGGAGACTGTTTTACCCTTATTTTGCCCTTTTGTCTGTTTTTATAGATTTGAAGAAGAAAAGTTGACTTCTTTACCACCTCTGAATAGATCATTTATCCAGTGTTTATGTACAAACAGATTCAAAATAGTGCTTGTTGATATACGTGATCAAAGTCCCTGAGACTGAAATATCATAAATAAATATACCAAAAGCCAGTGAGAGTGTGTGTGGGAGTTTTACACCTTTTTAAAAACATTGCCATGACTGTAATCCAGGCAGCTGTCATGTTTCCTCCAAAACGTCCGTGGCAAAGCATCTTAGAAAGACTCAGTTGGTACGTTTTAGTGCTATGAAATATTTAATATCTCTATATCCTCAGAAATTGAATTGAAGCATTGAGCCTGTTGAACTGTATATCTATAATTAATCTTTCAAATATGCCTGTTTATATCAGTTTATCTTTTTTAAGTTGCATGGGCTAAATCGGTCTTTAGTCTCCTTTTTAATGAATATATAAACATTAAACACTCACAATCTGACAACCTGCTGTATTTCATAGCGATACGGGTGCATCAGGACAACATGTGTAAACATATGCTGTCCAAGGCAAACAAAAAATATGCCCACTTTTAATCTTAGAAAGATCTCCGAGAATATATTATTAATAGTGAGCGGACCAGCAGCAAAGACATGACCCTGTATACTTCCCACTCCATCTCCTCATTACTGCCTGATGAGAGCTGGTACATCCCTTCAGGGCCCAGGCAGTGCACTAATAGCTTCTGTCTGGTGACTGAGGTCTGGTGGAGAGTGCAGTCACCCATGCCATACCAACCCTTAACCACTCATTTATTCAGCCAGAACAAATTGACCCCACTAGCAGCAGCACCTCCTGTCATCACAAGTGGTTGTAATGCAAGAAATACAAAATGTATAAGTAATCATATATACTTTAGGATAAGAAGGCGTAAAAGGTGGAGAATGGCTAAGATTAGCTCGCTTGTTTGCAGCCTATTCCTCGAGGAATAAAAAGCATGCTCCAAAGTGTAGAGTAGTGTGTGTTGGGATTCTTCCTTAGCACGGTACATAGAGGGTTCATCAATGAGATCAAGAACACTGAGCCTCATTCATGAAATGTTTGTTTTTTACAGTTAATTATAGATAAATTATAGTCAGTATTTAAGAACTCTGAAAATGCAGTTCCACACAGGTGTTCTCAGTAATTCTGACCGGTAAGACCACTCCTCATGTGGAAATCAGGTGGAGCTACAGCATGCTGGGAATTTTTTGAGTTCCTCAAACTGTCAACAAAGATAGGGTCAAACAATGACACAACAGAACAGGCAAAAAACTGGGTGTTCAAGGGACTGTCAATCAAGCATGGTCTCTACATGCCAGGGGTGAAAGAGTACTGGGATCTTTTACTTAGATAAAAGTGGCAATACTGCAATGTGAAAATGCAATGTGGGAGGGCTGTGGCTCAGGAGGTAATCAGAAGGTTGGCTGTTCAATTCCCAGATCCTCCTCTGTCCTTATATTGAACCCATAATTGCCCCTGGTAACAGTGTGTGTGTGTGTGTGTGTGTGAGTGTGAGTGTGAGTGTGAGTGTGAGTGTGTGTGTGAGTGTGAGTGTGTGTGTGTGTGTGAGTGTGAGTGTGTGAGAACAGCCTTTAACTCCTGTGACACGGGTCAGGAGAATTGTCGCTTTAAAGTTACAATGCAAATTTATTGGGAACCACCACACATTTTGATGTAATAGCTGGTTGGGGTCGACCTAATTCTAGAGCAGTACAGACGTTTTATTTTTTTCTTTTGGCCACTTAGTTATACTCCACCAGTGGTGCACTGAACACAGTCCTGAGAGGAGGTGTAAATCAGTGCTTTACTCAGCAGTGATTTGTATTGGTTTGTCTTTGATTGTACAGATGTATCCTACCTAATAATAAACTGCTACCTCAGTGTATCATTATCCTCCTATCTGCTGTGTTGACCGCCTTGGGATGCTAAATTATGATTCAGCAGCTCCTGTGTAAATACATAGAGAGCTACGCTGAGGCAGAATGATACTGGTCATAATTTAACTTGGCCTAGAAAAATCAGCAGAGTGGGGGTGAGAATACAGATCATATCAGTGAATACAGATCATATGAATTTGTTGTTTAGACATAATTTGGATTTAATGGATTTAATTTATGTTGTTAATTTCCATATCTTAACTGTTCAAGTTTTTAAATGTTGCCCTAGTTGTAAAATGAGTCCATTTTGTTCTGTTTTCTCATTCCTGTCATTTGTTATCATATTTATTCAGCCATACAATAAGCTGATAGCAAAGAGAACAGCTGCCAAGTTCCCACAATGCAACGTGCTGTTTAGGCTATATGTTTTCCTGCGTTTGTTGACATGGCAAATAAATTGCGCTTATTTCCAAGTAATCATTTCCTCATATTTACTTTGCCACTGTGAGGGAGCAGACAGCATTAGATTTACCGGCATCCTCTAGTGCAACATGTTATTGTGACGTGGAGGAAAGTGATTACATGATGTTAGTGTTGGACATAAACAGAAGCTTGAGTCTCCTGTTTTGTCTTCACAGCTGTCAAAGAGGAGCAGCTTATTTGTCTTACTTGCTGCCTCCTTTCTCTCCCTTGGAACTTTTCCTTTCACCCTGATGCTGTGGAGAATATTAAGAGTTGTAAAGTCCTTAATGGCACCAAACCTGTTGATTTCCCAATACCACATTACCATTATTAGGTCTAAATGATATAAGATTTATAATATGCCACCAGTAATTCATGGCCTCTAGTAGCAAATTTGGAACATTGTACTAAATCATACATTTATATTCATATAACACTGTGATTAACATCATGTCCAGACTACTAACAAGCCATGTAGTGCAGGATGATCTAGTCCAGGCTGCAGTGGGTTATGGGATACTGCAGGCTGCGAAGGACACTTGAATGGTGGGAGGCCTTGTAGTCCTGTGATGATGTATTCAGTCTCAAAATGAAGCCGTCAAGCCCCTGACCTGGCACACAGCTGATCTGTCCTCAGGTTACAGGCGAACCAAGCTGCTGAGACTTCTCTGTAAAATGGCTGGGGAAAAAAAATCATCTTTATCCAGAAGTTAATTGAAATGTAGTCATCTGCATTGTGTTCAAAGTCTCTCAGCAAGTACACCCACACAGGTGTAAGCACAGGCACGGAGAAATCTATTAACCTTCCTTACCTTCCCTTCATTCTGCAGATGTACTTTCAGTGAGTACATTGCTGAGTTTAATATAAGCTGTAAATTGGTTCAAGGGAAAAATATGATGTAGTTTTTAATGCTAATTAATTGACAATTAACGGGATCGATCTTCCACAACATTGGCCAGTCAGTTTGTCAGTTTTGGTTTGTTGTGCATAAAAATACCATGTCTAGGGCACTGCAGTTGATTAACAGTATTGATGTGAACGATGCATGTTTGGCATCTTAACCAGCTGTTACGCACATGGAGAGAAGTCTGATCACATTTACTTCTAGACGTTTGCCTTTTTCTTTTCTTACTTCTGTTTGTTTTTTGTGCTGGTTGGATTTAAGTCCATGTTTGTTCAGTCTAAGCCATTATCTGTGTGACCTTTTCAGATGCTTGGTTTCAGCCTGAGTAGGCGTACATAAATGATGCACTACATAAGTATACATCAGACGTCTAATAATCAATGCTCGCTCAGGATGCTGCTCACAGTGTTCGGTCGGAGGCTCTGGTTGTAAAACTGTTGAGGAATTTCCTTCACTTTAATGTGATATTAGATATTCATGAGAAACAGATGCAGCACATTTTGCCACATTAAAATGAGCATCTACAAACCAGAAACTATAGGGAACAGAAATGATGGCTATTCCTGGGGATTTCCGAATGGACACGATCACTGCCTGACAGGTAATTCAACATATCTGAAAAGCAGCTGTAGTGTTATTTGTATAATAATTCTTATAGGTAAAAATGGTCATGAATTCTGTTTTCTGCTTCAAATAATAATTTTTAAAGCAGTCATTGACAAGTTTGACAATACACCACCTCTGCTCCCTATACGGAATTACGTATTGTATCGATCTGACACTGGCTGCCTGATCTATCATCCATTCCTGTAATTTGTTCACATTTTTGTCCACAGTCGACAATAATGTGGACGGATGTTTAATATTTAATAGGCAGGAGAGGGGAAAATGTAGTCGCTGGCCCCCAGAGCCAGACCTCTTTCCTCTTCCTGTGCTGCCGCTGAGTTGGCAGGATGTCCTCAGCCACTTAGCCACTCAGTTACCGCTAAACAGCTACTGAGGCCCATTTCTTTCAAACAATACACACAAACACAGTGGTCAAGTTGACATATTACAGATATGAAATGGTCAGATGGGAATAGAGAGAGCAAAACACACACACACACAGACTGGCAGCAATGCTCACCAAAATACACCAAAATACTCAAGCAGCAAATGGACAGATTTGTCTTTTATTTACTTTTTTTTTTTAATGTGGATGCTTCTGGTGATACAGTTCAGGGTTCTTAAGTAAAAATAAAAGTTCCTTAGGTAAAACACTTTTTTATTCTAGTTATAGACTATGGTAGGTAACTGGCAGTTGGAGCTTGGATGTAAATTAAACTCTTGTCATGAATCAGCAGTACAAATGATGAGCAACTGTATTAAGTGCAACACACACTGTCCATATTGAAGTCTAGAGGATCATGATTTTTGACGGCCTTAGCACACACTGGACGTGTTGTACAGGCAAAATCGGTTCTGACTCAGTTTTGGATGAATTTGAATTTGAACACTATGTTCCAGTGTCTTGTTTCCAATTGTAACTGATTTGCACTTTTTAATGTATTCTTCACCATAGCAACAGTGGATAAGGCTCATGGGTAGAGCCATCTGTCATAACAGACTGATGGAAACAAACCATGATTTTTCAGAAACAAAGTTGACTTTAATCAAAACTGACAACCAAGACATACACCTATGGTTAATTCAGCAAAAAAGATTTCTCCAGTCTCTCTGTTGCTTTACTTCCTCTCAGCCTTTACACGCACACCGAATACCTGTAGACATAAGCTGACCCCAGTATCTGACACGGGTCACTTTGTGATATGAGGCAATAAAAAAAACCACAGCTTCCGTGTGGAACTACAGATCAGTGAAGCTTTGATTTTCTCACGTTGCCCTCCTCTGTCGAGCCTGCAGTGCCAACAAAACCAATAAAAGTCCGCTGGAAATATCAGTGTGGGCTTTGCTCGGGAAAGAAGAGATATTGAAGACAGTGGATGAGGAGAATAACACCGGTTTTAATGAGTCTTTCCTCAGCATTGAAGCTTAGGAGTAAAATGTCTTTGATTTTAGACCAGCTGGCATTTTCTTTACAGTAGTCTATGTGGCTGTTTTTTGAGTTTTGCTGGTGTTTGGGAGCACAAGCAAATTTTTTTTCTTGACAACACATGCAGAGTTATTTGCTCTTCACACACACACCACAAACTGTCTGCCAGGATGGCAAAATTAGGGAGATATTTACCTTTTAATCTGCATTTATTAAAGAGCAGCACGGTTTCACACCAGCATAATAGAAGAGGAGCTGCACTGTTGAAAATTGTGTGTTCTGCCTCATAATAGGTATTTTGAAATCAGTGATGCAGGGAGCAGGACCCCTGGAAAAAGCAGGTGTCAAATCTGTGACAGTGTTTCATGCAGCACATATCTGGAGCTAATGGTTCAGACAATCAAAACACCTTCGTGATAACAGCAAAGAATATTGCAGCAGTGCATGTAAGACCAGACTCATTTCCCTCGTCTTGCTTGAAAATGTCTTTTCTTCTGTCTTCCCTTTTAATGCTGTCACTGATCTTTTTGTTGGCGTGACAACATTCGGCAATATGACTGATATTTTCTTGCATATATATTGTCCCCAAAGTGTCCTCTCTTTGAATAATATTTCAATATTTCATTCTTTTTGAGCTCCATTGCTTTTCAGACATGCACAACACGTCTCAAACATCCCAGCATCAGGTCTTATTTCACTGCACTTCATGCAAATCAGATGAACTGCTGTAGGGCTCATTTACATGTACAGTCTCAGTAAACACCCTGCTAAATTGGAAAAAAATGTTGATGCAAAATGTTGCTCCTCTGGTGGTAATTTTCAGTAAAATAGTGTCCTCTTATTCCCCATAACCGTGTTCTCTCATCTGCTCCGTTTGGTTTGACCTTCTCTCTTCCTCTTTCTTCTCCTCTCTCGCTCTCTTTCGCTCTTAAGATGATTTACACTTGGACATTAGTTAGCCACAGGGATGCTCTCAGTCTCTCCTCTAATCGCTTACTGGACCTGCTCCAGAGCAAAGGGCTTGCATTCTTCCAACCTTTGAAAATGCCTGCATTGCAGAAGAGACTAGTTGAAAGATGGGTAGAAATGGGGAGATGAAAGGGAGGTACATTTACAGTATGTGTGGAGAGGAAAAAAAATGCTTGTTTTTTCTCTTTGGCAGGCTGACTTTATATTGGAGTGATGGGAGAGAGGGTTTAAGGTTACATGCCAAGAATGGAAGCTTTAGACAGTGTATGAGGGAGGCTCAAGCTGTGCCAAGAGTCTGCAGTTTTGCCAGTAAAAAGCAGCATATGCAGCATAGTTTATGTGTATATATCCATTTGTAATGGAAACAGAGTAGAAATAAATCTTAAATGAGGTTTATGGTTGAGCAAAAAATCTTCCATACTGTTTTTGCAGTGTCATCAATCCCTTTAATATCTCTGGTTTAATAAGGCTGTTGTGGTTGTGGTCAATGTTAAAAATGAATGAGCAGGACTGTTTCATTGGATTTAAATGATCTTTTTGCATCAATGTGATGCTCAGGAAAATGTACAAATACATTTATGATATAATTACCCCCACCATTATTGAGATTGTACAAACAAACAAAAATTGGATTATTTCTCATCCTAGAATTTGAGCCTCCTAATTTTTGAAAGTGCATTTCCTATGTCATTAATGCATAGTTTAAAGTTTAAAGATTCACAATGGGACACATTTTATTTTGAAGGTGCAAAAAACAAGATTTCAGATACAGAAACACGAGAGGGAGTGGGGTGTGAAGAAAGGGAAGTAAGTGAGCTGTGGGTTTGGGATCAATGGGTAAAAAGAAGAAAAAAATAAACGCTCGAGTGAGCAAAAGGGGGTTAGATGTGCACAGTGCAACACAGCCAAGGCCCTGTTGTGCACAGACATGACCTGTTAACACACTGGGCCCTCTATCTGCTCTGAATCGCTGATCCTTTATTTCTTGGGGTTGTGCACACCAAGGGCCAGCCCTCAGTGGACAAATCAATGTCACCATATCCGACAATGCCAGTGAAGACTATATCCTGTGCTGTGTGAATTTTTCCTCAAATTTCTAAGCAGGTATCACACCAAAAACAAACTGATTTAATCAATGCAGCAGCAATTTCATATCTAGTTTGCCCCCTGTGGTGTCTCTAATAATCTCAGCATGTGCCAAGTAAGATCCCATGCAATTACGGATACAAGAGATTAGAGAGCCATATTGGAAGCTGCCACATCATCCCTGTACTATGAGTGTATCATCCCAGTGAGTATTGCATGCCTTATTGGTGTAGAGTTCTTGCTTTTGGCATTTGTATGCTTATTTTTGCCCAAAGTGCTCATTACATGGTATATTTGATGATAATAAATTAAATCTCAGTTGGATTCGCTGAGAGCTAAACAAGGGAACAACAAAGACATTTAGTTTGGCAGCAGCACACATGAGAAATTAGAGCTCACATTCTTCCTGCTCGCATACCTCTACAGCTTCTCCCTGCTCTTGCTTTCAGTGTCTTGTTTTCTCAGGCTCGTGTGGAATAAGAGACATCTGGGGAGAAACGAGTGCACGGCAAACCTGCCGACGGAGCGGCTGAGGCTGTGTTTGTTTTTGGCTTCATGTCGTAGATGAGGTTTATGACAGCTGTACTTACAGGCATGCGACATTATAAGGCATCTTATGAGCTCTAGGCTACATCAATGGCAGACAAATTCACAAAGGTGAGGGGGAGATGAGTGGGCAAAGTTTGCTTGCATTGTCTTAGATGATGAGTTTGAAGAGAGATCACAGCTGTTGTTGCATCACATCTCCCCACGTTCCCTTTCTCCCTCAAGCTTATCTTTATTTAATGTAACTTTACCTTAACTTGACACAGACAGGAAACATGGAGTAAAAAAGGGAAATGATATGTGATGAAGGCTCCCTGTTGGACTCCAACTAGGGACACCAACACATGGACACAGAACAAATCTCAGAGCAAGTGGGCATCTTTTCTGCCACGCTACATTGTATGTTTTAAAACACACAAACATTACATGAAAAAAAGTCATAAGTTATTTACCGGTGTTTGACAGCGATATCAGAAAGACAGACAACCAAACATTGTTGCCTTGTTCCCAATTCTTCTTTTTATTTAATGTGGACATGACTGACTGCAGATGGTCCTCTTCACAAAAAGATGGAGTTTTCCTTTTGTGATGTACTTCAATATAAATATATGTAATGAAATATCTATCCAAAGTGTCGGATGTCGCATGTTGAGATTCATCTGGTGTGGAAGGCTCGGTGGCACAGTATATGTGTACTTGTGGGGCGAGTTGGAGAGCTACCCAGGAACATGACAACAGTAGCCAGCTAGCATAGTGAGCTAGATGGCTAATTAACTCCCAGTTAGCGCTCAGTTGCCAGCTGGAAAAAAACCATGGGCTCACTGTAAACCATGTGTCTTTACTGAAGCAGTTTATACTACAGCTGAGGACAGTTAAACAAATGTGGATGGTTTTGCATAGATAATATCAGAGCTTCCTCTATTTGCCAACAATGCCAACATAGTACACTGAGCGAAGTGTATCCCACAAATCACCACGGTGTAGTGCATCACATCGGACCGGATGCTGGCGGTAGTGCACCTAACAGGCCGATGTTGATAAACAGACATGAAGAAGTTGAAGTTTGTGACTTAATGTTGGATTCAGTGTGAATATTATTATTCAAGCCCAGATCCAACACAGTTACAGTGGAACCTCAACAGATGGTTTTCACATCGGTTTATTAACAACCTGTTCTTCATGATGGGACTGAACAGTTTAGTATTACAAATCTGACATTGTAAAGTTAAATATATCTTTTATCAAAAGTTTTGAGAAATATAATCCATCAATCCAAACACACGTCACGCATGTTATGTGTCCAATTAACTTGATTTTCCTCCTGAGCTCCTGCATGTGCTTTATTTTATTATTTATTTACTTTTACCATGATCTGATTGTAACTGCAATACTGTATACTTGATTTTATTGGTTCCAACAGACAGTGTTGTGCATGAACGCCGTTCATTGAACACCTTCATGTTTTTTGAGAATGCTGAACTGAACGAAGCGGTTTACAATTGATGCTGCTCGTGTTTCATGACAGTTTTACGGCACGCCGGCTGGCGTCTCCATAGACACGGCCCAGAATGGCTGGTGCTAGCGGTACAGACTCTACAGACGCATCTGCTACTGCTGAAGCCAGTTTGTTTGAGCATTTGAACAAACAAGTGAAGACAGATTATATTTATATGTGTATTTTAAATACAACAGAAAGTCCATTAACCAAGTGTTTCGCTTTGAGCTCTGATAAATTTCCACACGCTTGCAGCTTCAATGGGTGCTTGGGCGCTGTGGGCACTTGACTACTCACAGATACGTGTAAGTGCCGGGAGAGACTCAGAGCACCCGTTCACATTTACTTATTTGCTTTCATTTGAGTGGAACCGAGGCAGTCATGTCTGACTGGACTTGCTGTATTAACCTCTATTATGTTTTACAAACTATTTATACTAACTATTTATTTTAGGAGATGATGATCACATCCTCATCTTTACCTGAGCATGAAACACCAGTCACGTCACAGTGCCAGTCCACATCAGATAAAAGGGGAATTGGGAATGAGACATCAGTATGCAGGCAGTTTTTTGTCATTCCCTTTTGATGAGGGTCTCAATTGGCCATGTGCAGACTGGGGAAACATGGCCCTGACTGCTTTGCCAACTGTCAACACTGATAGATGCATTACACTTTGTACTGAATAACGAATGCTGCTTCCAGCTCCCGAAAACACTTTTCAATCAAGGCCACTCCAGTATAAACTAACCCATCTCTCCCAGGGCTCTTTTATGTCCGACTCCCAGGTCCTTAGCAATCACTGTGCCAGCACATCTTCCATTATCTTCAGCACAAAAGCTCATTGAGGTATTGGTGAGTGAGTGGCAGCCCTGGTGTAACACAACAACTTCATCAATTTGTAGAGTGCATGAAACCTTTTTCTGAGGGGGAAAAAAAGGTGATTATATTGTTGCTTGGTGTTTACCTGTGTATTTAGGGAGGAAGAGATTAAAAGCAATGTGCAGTGGTGTCAAGAGGTCACAGCAGATGTTACTGCAAGATTCCTGTTCTTCAGATCATTTAGGAATTAGGACACCTGTACTCAGCTGGTAGAGCTGGTGGGCCGTTAATTGTAACGTTGCTTGAAGTGTCCTTGAGATGAACACTGGAGCCCAAAGAGCTTGTTTATGTGAAAATTGTGAGTTGTTTGGATAAAAGCATCTGCCAAAATGAACATAATACAATGTACCAGGGCAGGCTTTGTTCCCTGGCTGAGCTCCAGCACTCTGACTATAAAGAGACTACATAACAAACGGAAATCGCTACACAGTGACCCATGTTTTCACCTGACACACTTTGGCTAACTATGGAAAATGGTTTTCTCCATCACCTATGTGCAACAGGAAAACAAAATGTTGTATTGTTTTATATGTGTTATATTTATACCTGTGACTCAGTGTGGCTTCAGAGGCTGTACAGTACTTACTTACTTTACTTTAAACAGCTTAACAGTAAACAGGAGCATATGTTTCATGGTAAACTGAAAAACAAGAATATATCATTACCTGAATCAATAACATTGTTCAAATGAAAAAACCATCCCTGTCCATTCAAATGTTATTTTAAACAGCTGCGTTTGCTGCTGCAATAAGAAAAAGTGTAGTATTTGAAGTAATTTTCATTATTGTGTCATTATCAGTGTTAAAAAATTGAATATTTATTTCTCTGTCATGGCATGTACTTACATAAGTATGTAATATATCCTATATAGTTGAAAAGCAAGGATAAACAGTTAAAGAAAAAAGAGAATTCTGAATTAATGAGGAAAAAAAGCAATATGACAAAGTCAGATCTTTTTGAGAGAAGTCATGAGAGAAAAAACTCTATATACTAATATTTTATAGTTGTAATATTATGAATTCTTTCTTAAGAATACAACTTTATTCTCATAACATTGACTTTTTCCTCAAGATATTTCTTCTTTGAATTTTTTTTTCTACCAGCCTAATCTTAACACTACTTTGTACCTCTGGGTTCAGCTATCATATTAACAAGCTGATCCATCACTATTAGCACAAGTTGTGACTTGACATCCTCAAAAATCTCCACCAGCTTTGCATAATGAGATTTTTAAGACAAACATCTTGAAGGTTCAAACTGATTCCCCACTGGAGTGAGCCCACTGGCCCGCAGTGCATGAACACGAGCGTCAGGGCGGCTTAGGACGGACACGGGAGGATTTTTCTGATTCATTTCCCAGCTGCTGTGAACATGGAGGCAGGAAGTCTTTTTTGGAGGACTTGTGCTCATTTTCTTCTCTTGGCCATGAATATCGAGCAGGACTTACCAGCCTCCTCGCTGTGGTAAATCCTCTGCACCTGCCGCGGTTTGATCCTCGGTGTCATCCAATCAATGCGGACCTTGTTTTTTTTTGGAGTGTTGATGTGAATACGATGAGTAATTTACATATACTGCAAAGACGGTGTGCGAGCGTGTGTGTTAGGGGCATTTTTGTTTCTGTGTAATGTTTATGTCATGAATATATAAAAAGCAAACACTCATCACAGGGAGCTGTAGGCTTAAACATGTATCATAGACTGCTACCTGTTTCTGCAAACTTTATGCATGGTTTTTGGATGCGTATGTGGTTATGGAGAAATCATAGGTGGTGTATCATGATGTTCAAAGTCATGGCATTCCTAGTTCTAGTCTGTTCTAAGGCTGTGGCTAATTATTCTGATTAGAAACTTGAAAAATGTTGTTTCTCAGTTGAAATGAATTAATAATCTTATAATGTACAGTCAAAAACTTCAAAAATATTCCATTTACTTGGATGTACAACAGAAAAAAGTGCCGACATTTGAGAAGCATTTTCAGTTGCTGCAGAGGGAATTGAATCATCTGACTCATGTGTGAACAACAAACAGATGAGTGCTCTTGAACACGTTTTAGGATATGGCAAAGTGATGTGTATAAAATGAACAGATTTTGACAGGCGATGTTCATTGAGCAAAGATGTCAGTCAAAATCAAAGTAAGGAAGACATGACAGAGCCGATCTTGCTCTAGGGTTCACTCTGCGTGATGGAAGAGTCTTGTCTTTTGTGTCTAAAAACTCTGGCAGCTCAGGCGGCACGGTTCCGTCAGTTGTCTCCGTCAGTTAATTATTCTAGTACTTTGATTTATGACCAAACTCCTGCTAAACTCATGACACTCTCACCAGCCTCAGCTGCTCTGTGTTTAGTGCTTATTAGCACATGTTAACATGCTAAACTTTAATGGAGATGATGGTCAACATCATGCCTGCTAAACATCATGGAGCACTCTCAGTGTTAGCATATTATCTTGGCCACATGCTTAGCATTAGACATGAACTCTGTTGTCTATGACGGTGAAAGAAATCATGCAGTTCATAGTTTGGATGCCATCATCTAAATGCTAAGCTTCACTGATTTTACTGAATACCTCAAAATTGTTGATTGTAGATAGAGAATAACATTATTTTCTGCTTCCAAAGGAGGGCATGACAGAAAAAACTGAGAACCACTATAACAGCTAGAATGGCAATAGAGCGCATGCGTCCGCCAAGCTCAAACAATCCTACACGTTGGTGAGATCCAGATTATTATCTGAATCTGTGTCTAGGTTATTGTCTGGATCTGCGCCAAATTGTGAAAAGCCATAGATCTCAACACTATACTGTCATTTTTTATATCAAGAACCATACATTATTTCCCGAGAAACTGATGAAAATGTTGAACAATGTTAAGGAAAGTGATTCCTGGATCTGCCCGAAAATGTAATGCACTCCTCTTTGGCCCATTCCCCATACCTGCACCAAGTTTGGTCTGAATTGGTTCAGTAATTTTGGTGTAATCCTGTTGACAAACAAACAAATACACAAACCAACAAATAGACACTGGATGAAAACATGACCTCCTTCACTGAGGTAAATTCAAAATTGTAGATTCTTTCCAAATAATGGAGAACAATACTGTGTGTGTTCCAGGGTACATATCTGTATATGAACATGCTTTCTCTTGTGGGCTCAGCACAGCTATAGACTGAAGTGATCTCATTTATAAACCTCTCCGTGTCTCTCTCTCTCTCGACACACACACACACACACACACACAGTCTCGCATGGACCAGAAATATTCAGAATTTGCTTGAGACGCATGCCAGCTCCCCGGCAGAACGGCTGGCATGTGTTAGGGGCACGTTTTTGCAGATCATACAGGCCTTCTGAGTGCTGCCAGGAGCCGGGTTTGCATGTGCGATCCTGACGCATTGCAGAGGGAAACCAGTCTTGGACATGACTTTGTACACACACACGTACACATAGTGTACATGCACACAAATTACACAGACACACATACGCATGGTTGTCTGTTATCATGCTTTCGCCCCACTTGTCACTCACACACTCATGCACTCAGCCCATGTATTAGATGGCGCCCCGCTTGGCAGAAGAAGAAAGGCAGTAGCAGTGGGAATCTGGAGGCTGTACATTCTCTCAAACAGCAACATTAGTATGCAGAGGAGCCCAGAAGCCAAAACACAGGCGATCAAGACGCTTCTATAGCTGCTTGAAAAGAGATGAGGGCCACTTAAAGGTATAATGGGATACAACCTCAAGTGTCCTTTTGGGCTTGACAAGCAATTTAGCACATTTACATGTAATATCTTAAACATTTGAGACATTTAAGTGTCACTGACATTCACAATGACCGACTCTGAATAGATATTTCTGTTGTTAACCTCATTGGTGTCCACCCATGTAGATAGTTTTTCTGAGGTAATCTTCTGACATATCAGTCTCTGGTTTTTGATCAACATCAAAGGGCTCATATCACTCCGCTGCTCATTGACCTCCACTGGCTGCCGATGGCCGCCCAAATCAAATACAAATCACTATTACTTGCCTACACAGTGGTTTCTGGGTCTGCACCCATCCACTTGAACTCAATCATACTGGCTTATATTCCTACTGAGGAACGTCCCCTGCCATTGTCATCCTTACACACAAGGCTTCTCAGTCCAGACTGTTCTTGTCTGGTTACACAATGGTGGAACAAGCTACCAGATCAGAGCATTTCTTGAAGACTCATCTCTTCCGAGAGCACTTCCTCTCCTAACACCCTAACATGTCTAACTAACACTTACTGTGCATTTCTTTACCTTCTCTCCTTGCACTTCGTCTTATGAACAGATTTGGTACTTAGAGTTTACCTCAAGGTCTCCTACTGCACTGAAGCTTTAGTGTTGTTTCTCACTTGTAAGTGACTTTGGATAAAAGCATCTGTCCACTGAAATGTAAACTTAAATGTAAATACTTGAGGTGAATGGAATTTAATTTATGCTGCTCAGCATTAAGAAAGATAAACTCCACAGTGATGTGTTTTTTCAGAAACATTTCTGAATAGACGACATAACTGATCCTGTGTGTTTAAAACCAGTGAGAGACTTTTGAGGTCATACCTTTATATTAAATGGGTTCTGAAGCAAACCACTGTTTTAGACAGTCTAGACAGTCAAATTTCTTTACACTGCAGTATGTGCTTGATCATTGATCAGCTTTAAGTGGAACCAAATTGCAATGATCGTGAGTTATTTGAAGTATAAGTTCAGTTTTTAGTTCTTCTTTTATTGTTGTTGGTTTTTTGTCTGATCTAATGTGTAACAGTGGAGCACATCAATCACATCAGACATCAATATCAGAAAACAATTCTTATTAATATAGTGATATTGTTTCTTAACATTTTGCCCAAGCCCTAATGTGATTCACTGTTTTCAGTGGAAAAGGTAAAACGTTTTCTGTTGTTGAGGAATTAGAAATGTGTTTTATGTATTATAAAGCATAGAATTTGACTTCAAAAAGTGCCGCATCAACATTTCACTGCAACAACTTCATATCAAAGGAACAGTCCCAGTGGAAACAGTTGAAAGGAAAGTCTGTGGACTGTTCAGAATAACAGAGACACTGTTTCTGGAAAGAGACGTCGTTATTGAGTTGTTCAGGTGTTTCTAAATATTTTGAGCGGCACAAATCAAATACCTTTTTCTTAACGTTGACCATGGGTTACAGCACAAATTTCAGAAGCAGATAAAACTATAACTATATGCATGATCAGATAGTCGTATTGGTAATTTCCTTTTTTTATGTGTAATTTTGGATGAACTGAGCCTGCGTGGTCGGACAGGATAGAGGTATTTTTTTCTTTTTGATCAATTGAATTTGTAAATTGAAATTTGTTGCACACAGTCAAGGTTGAACTGTTCTACCATAACATCACAGCTGTAAATGAATAATAAATTCACAGAGGTGTGGTGAAAAGTAGTTAAGAGGCAAACTATTTTTTCAGCATTCAAACACACGACGACTCACGTGTAATTCAGTGATGTTTTCACCGTTATTTTCTGTCTTCGGTCTTCTGACCTTCAACACAAGAACATGATCCGTAGTGTTTGTGATAATTTCTTCCTCTGTTTGCCATGATCTCTGTCGCCATGGATACATAAGCATACTGTCCACAGGCATTGTCAACCAGTTTGGATGCCCCCTCAGAGTACATGCTCTCGGTAGCCTACAGAGTGTGTGATTACAGCGGGCTTAAATGTGCAGCACAGGGCATCACACAGCGACATACGCAGTGTTGGATCCTTGATCCTATGATTAAAAGCTTCAAAGAAGCTTTCAAATGGTAAAGTGTTACAGGACGATAAGATTTTAAAAACTTGCTGGAAACATTTTCCACATTTATATATTAGAACATTTATTTCTGGTCTCTTTGCTTTTGATAATGTGATCTTAAGCGTTCCTATATGTGTAGAAAACAAGGTGTCTCTACGATCACAAAGTTCTCTTTGTAGGAAAATAAATGGCAGAGCACGAGCTGTCATGATCAATAGGAAAAATCATGTAGATTTCAACAGTGACAGCACATCAAAATACCTCAGCTGTCACTGTCGGTGTCAACTCATTCGTCAACTTTCAGAAAGAGACAACTGCTTCCTCTGTTGTACAAATCTTTAAACGTGTATCTTCCCACTTGTGTCGCAGGTAACTCCCCCGTGGTGAGGAGGGATTCTTTCTTTCTCAGCTTTCGTGTTGTTGTATCTCTGAAACTTCCTCAAACAAAACTTCTCAGCAGTGTTTTTTGTCGGGTGGAGGGGTGGGCAAAATGCCACGCTATTATTCTGAAGTGTTTACTGTAACTCCAGCGGCCAGCCCTGGCTTTACACCTGCTCCCCTGATGAATGGCAGAATGTTTACATCTTGCAGGGGTGTGATATTGATATTGTGTTGTCGAGTGACAGAGTCTCCAGAGACTCACGCACTCTGTTTGTGTATTCTGAGTTGCGCCTCAGTGGGGCGAGGATAAATGATGGACTAGCTATTACGATTGTTATTTGTATGCATAGCTTCACACGACTGCATCACTAAATGGTTGGAGCAAACAATGCAGCATACAGTAGAGAAGAGTACAGCACAAGCACTCCTCCTGGATTCTCCACCAGGCTTTGAAATGTTTATTCCTGCTGTTCAATCAAGGTGTCAGTTTCCTGTCGGACTGGGATCTTGATTATAGACATACAGACTGAAATATTATGTCCAGAGCTACAATTCTTTTCTACTTTTCAATTATGGTTCCATTACCAGCTGTGTGTCAACGCTTGACTGACTGCAACTGCTCTCTAAAAGCTTATAGGACCATGTTCCAACAGACTTTCCCCTTTTGTTCTATCAGTTCTAACATGGGATAAATAGTGGGCTCAATCTGGCAATCTGTCTGTAGAGGTGTGGGATAGTTGATTTTGCTAGCAGAGTTATCACACTTTCATTTAAAAACCTGTTGCTGCAATAACAGTTTCTCTTTGTGTGAGAGCTGCTAACTGAAATATGTACAAATGGGCAGTGTAAAAACCTTTTCAAATAGGTGAGTGACAATACGTCATCTCAGTGTTTTATTTCAGTCACTTCAGTGTACACAAACGCACCTTTCACACACAATATAGACTGTAAACAGCCAGGCTATCAGCTCTGTCAGGCAGATCTTAGGCACAGTAGTACTTTCAGTTAAATGCTAACATAAGCATGCTAACATACTCACTGTGACAGTGCTAACATGCTGATGTTTATTCATCATTTGCATTGTTCACCTACTAAGTAAAACATAATAATATGCTAGCATTGCTAATTGGCACTACATTTCGACAGCTGTGGGGACCGTGAATGTCTGGAAACGTTTAGTTGCCATTTTACTGATAAAACACAGTGTGTTAATTAGCGAGCTTTAAAGTTGTTGATTGGTTATTACTGGAAGTTCATATCATCCAATTATTTGATCTCTTTTACATTTTCTCAAATTGAAAGTATGTTGATCTGTATTTATGATAAGAGCTTAATATTTGTGGCCAGTCTTCAAATGATTGTAAACAGATTATCTGTTCTGTATGAAGGTCCAGCACCCCCACACCCCCCACCCCCATTGACTGCTGGACAGTGGAAATAATAGGATACCTATTCCACAGGTATTATCTTTAGCATATATTCAACACACCATGATCCCTTAAGATTTCCACTCATCTCCGCACACAGAGATATAAAACAGAGTAGAAAATATTGTAGTAATCATTATTCATAGAAAATGCTTGTAGACACTTCAGAAAACACTCACCATAGGAACTTATAAAGCTGCTGTGGATATCGCCATTAACAATCCACCTACAGGAGCGATGAGTGCTCATGCATTATTGCATTGCTTATTTCCACATGATACACAAACGAAAACTAAAAGCACTTAATAATTGAGTGACTCTTCCAAGGTTCCAAGATATTCGGCTGCTTTTAATTGGTTCTGTGAAGTAGCAGCGTACACTGAAAGAAAAAAAAGCCCCAACATTTTTATCCTCCACCCAGAGGCCCTCTCATTATCGTGCAACAAAAGCCAAACTCATTACTGTTTAGGAATATCAACTAAATGCACAGACACACAGCGTTCAGTGTCAATGCCAAGAGCGCTTTGAAATAAAGCATTCCTTTTGAAACTTGTGGAGCACCTTCTCTCCGTGCTTTTAGTTGATCCCCAGCCACAGGTCTTTTCATTGCTTTGTTCAAGATTTTTTCCCCATAAGCCTCCTCCACTTTGTTTGGTCTTTCCTGCACATCTTTCTTTCCTTTCGCTTCATCTTATCTCCTCTCTGTATTCCGCGGCTTGCTTGCATATGTGTGTGTTTTCTCAATGTAAGCACGCGGCCATGTGACCTTGGTACACGTGTTGATGCTGCTTCCTGAAAGATGCGCCTGTCAGTCAGAACCAACCGGGTCGATCAATGCCGGACCGTGTCCAGACCAGAGTCTATCAAATGTAAACTTGGGGTTCTACACAATTGATGGAAAAGTGCTATGTGACACACACACACACACACACACACACACACACACACACACACACTCTTAGTCTGAGTGATTGTGTGAAATGGACAAAGAAAGAGAGCAAACATAAGTGGATATTCTGGCAGGGAGAGAATTCAGAGAGGAGCAGGCAAAAGTGTTTAAGAAGCCCATTATTACTTTGCAGCCATTAGAGTTCAGCCACAAATTTTTCAGACACGATGATGACCAGGCATCTCCCATCAGCACTGACTTGTGTTGTACACTCACCATTAAAATAGCACCACTAAATAAATGTTTGTTCTTCCTAAAAGCAAATCTCCGCTCGAGCATCTCCAAACCTCTCTATGTATCCATATGTTTCCTGTCAGAAAGCGATGACAATCACGCTCGGTGAACGCTCCTGACTCTTGAGAAGCTAAACCCTGTGGTCTGGGTGGACAAAAAAAACACACACAATTAGAAACAATTGAACACAAACATATTTTCAGGCCAAAGTCGGATAACATGTTTGGAAGAGAGTGCATCTCAATCATTTCTCCATTCGACACATGCTGTGTAATTACTGCTGCTGTCAGATGCAAGTAGATTGTTGTAATTATGGGCTGATGAATGAAAACTGGATGTAATGATAATTGATACTATATAATTCTAGGTTTTGCTGCCTTATTTCATTGAGAGGATTTAACTGGACGAAATATGCTTTTTAAATATTCATAGGCCCTATCTACAATCCTTCATTGGTGTTCCAGCTGGTGAATACATCCTACAAGGCTACTATCACCACAATAATGATTTTTTATTTATTGATTTATTTTTTGTAAATCAAATTATATTATTTTATCACCGGGAGCCCTAAATACCACTTAAAGTTCATGGCTAAGAGTTTCCATACATCTACTAAGGGCGACTGTTACTAGAGAAGAGTGCTTGACCCTGTTGTTATGGATGACATCATATTTCATGAATGTGAAATAAAATATTTATAACTTCACAGGAGCATTTACAATGAATTCCATTAGGTAAATAGAGTAGCTGGCTCATAGTTCACACATGAAATACAGAATATTAAGTTTCAGTAGTTCAGCATTCAGTAGCTCTACTGCAGTTAAAGGCAAATTAAAAGTGGACAAGGAGTCCTGTCAGCAAAAAGGGGAAGGATGTACAACTATTTAGGTGGGTTTCAATAGTAAAAATCAGATCAGATGGCGGACCCTGGGACAAAATCTTATCAAATGGGTGGGCTGTGGTCTAATTTGTGTCAGTTTAGGGGTCACTGATGTGAAAAAAATTCTATGGGTAAACTTGATCTGCTGATGAAGATCTTATATAATTAAAAGCTCCAGAATAGCCACCTCTCAAGTAAAATATTGACTTGTCAGGTATATTGAATCTGTAATCAAACTCAACCTGCATGTTGATATTCTTCTATATTTTCCAAACAAATGGGGTGAGTGAGTCTGAAGATGGCAGATACAGAGCAACATTAGTATTCATTTCCTCTATTGACTTGTGTGTCATTCACCCTGACAAGGTTAAGTCCAGTATTCACTCCTGAGAAAAACATCTTTTGAGCTGCTAAGTGCCCTGCTATGTTCACAAGCTTGTCTCTAATCGTGTCTATCTGCTGTTTGGTGCTAGGTAGGAAGTTTAAAGTGGGTTTTTACAAGTTTTTCAAAAAACAGTCAAGTGCTGTATCAGGAAACAACACTATGAGTGCAGTAAGAATGAACCCAACAGTAAAGTTGTGAGCTGTAAAAGCAAAACAATGAGCTGAAAGTAGCTAAAACTTTCTTTAGAGCTGAGGTGAAGTGCACAGTTTGGTGGTTGTCACTACCAGCTGTCACATTACACAGTTATTTGATTCAAGTACTTATTACATTTGCTTTGAAGTTCAAGTACAGTACACAAATACTACCCTCTTTTAGGAAACAGGGACTCTGTGTGCTTCTCAGTGTGTGTGTCTGAGTCTGCACGTGTGGTTTAACGGATTTCAGCTAACTCCTACATCTCCATATCACACTGGGTGTTGCTAATCACTTCTAAACAAGGTATGTCTCCATGATGGAATGAGACACTTGGCGCTGTGCGTTTCAAAGAGTTCCCCTCATGACTGGCCATATCCATTCGGATTTTGCTCCACAGGGATTTTGTCTCTCTCATTTCCTCCCCGCCACTGCAAAACCAGGGGAAATCAGTATTTGCCGGTGCTGAGCTCTAGCCATAATGAGATTTGAAGGACATCAAAGTGCCTCTCCTTTGAGGAGGATAAATAGATGTGATGAAAAATAGGACCGAAATGCAAATATCCCACTGTGATGATGAACATGAATCAGCTTCCTCAGGAGCGTGGCACAAAGGGATGAGACAAGTTTGGCCAGCTGAGAAGTTTGGGAAATGAGTTGATGGATGTGTTCCAAAGATGAGATGTTGGTGTCTAAATCTAGATAAGAATCATGTTGTGATGGAAGGCAGCAGGGGGCTCCAGGCTCCAGCAGAAAGAGTGAAACTCACAGGTATTACTATGAAGAACAAGTCAACAAGACAAACACAGTGGTATCACAAACGGTGTTGTTAGTTCCTTGAAGAGCATGAATTTAGGTGGCTTCTGCTTTGATCACCAATCACTCACCTCACCGTCTCGTCACACAGGGTTAGAGGGTTCATTGTCAAACTTTAAAGTTAATTCCGGCTTTTCAGTCTCATATCGACGAGTTCAACCTGAGCTCCGTTGCCATGGTAACTGGGGGCGAATATCAGTGGGACATACTGTTGAATTAGTGGATAATGAGAGGGGCTGTAGATGATATATTAAAATATTTCACATATTATTATATTTCTCATTTGCTTTTTTTATTTTTATTGGTTTGCTTTCTGAAGATGTATTTTTATTCCTCAGTTCTGATTTATTTGTCTGCATGTGGTGTTCGTTGTGTTGTTTTGTCCTTGTGAAGCACTTTATAATCTCTGTTTTTGATAAGTGCTAAATAAACTTTATTATATTCGGGTTTGAGCTTTATTATATCAGAGATATAAGAGAGATATCTAATAAGTAGCTAGTATTTTTTATGTAGAAATGTTGAGTATAAAATTCTTTCATAGAACACTTCACAGAGTAAGGCTGACTTTAAGGCAAAAACAATAAACCCATGAACTCTTCACTAATGAATCATAAAGGCATTTTCTGTATCTGTGATTTATCTGCTGCGTTCCTCTTCCTCAGAAATCGTCAGTGTTTGTGTAGTACTGTGTTGCTCTCATCTGTTCATTAATAAACCAGCCATGTAGAGTCTCACTTGACCATTGATCATCTTCCCCCTCCAGCTACTGATACTGTCAGAGGGTGGCTGAGTGAAAGCTTCCTGTAAACACTAGAGGACAGATGACAAAAGTATGTGCATGAACAAAGACAGAAATATATCCATTCTTTTCACCAGATTTCTAAAGTCGCGTTTAGACATGATTCTGTTTTATGAATCTGTGGGCACACATGCACAGTGTCATGGAATAGCAAAGAAATGAAATCAAAAAAGTGCCACATCAGCTTGTTTCGTCAACTATGCTGTCACTACCCATGACCATTACAGGGGCTCGGGAGTAGGTAGATCCCGTCACATGACCATCCAGTGTATTGTGCTCGTTCAGTGATGGAAGAGTTGGAATCTAGTGATAAGACTATTTTGTGTTTGTCAATATGACCAGAGAGTAACATCTAAACTCACACAACGGCAACAACATGACATTAAACAACAGCGTTGAAGAACTTACACTAAGTCATCAACAGCGCTGACTCAAGTTTGCGTATGATTGCTTGGTGACAGAGCAAGGGTGCATATAAAGACTGAACCTCCATGACTGAACTTTAACTTATAAAAGATACATAAAACCCCTTGATAGCACATTGCCAAGTTACTGTCATCATCTCTGGATATTTAGCCATTTTAAGTGCCCATATATTTACACTGAGTTCTTTCATTTCTTTTGATAAATTGTTCAATGTCTCAGTGAGATGGTGGGAAAGAAATGTCGGATGTTGGTGTCACTGGTTCTGCCATCTGCCAATACAAAGACCAATAATAAAAAATAAAATGATGCCTCCAATAAAGGAATGATAAAACGGATCACACTAAATTAAAATTAAGTTGGTAAATACGCCTTTGATTGACATTTTATAAAAAATTATAAAATTAAAATAATTACACAATCAGTGAAACTGGCTGACAATCTTTTTGTCTGTCCATCATTTATCACCCTAAGGTCGATATTGGAAAAACAGTGTTTACGTCTTAAATTTCAATAACGTGAACAGCAATGTAAAAGCCTGCACCTCTGAGAGTTAAGGGTCATTTCCTGGCAGCAGTTTGAATGAAGCTTGACTGCTCTCACTGTTAATACAAGCAGAGCATTTCTAGGAACATTATATGAGTGTTGTGAAGGTTGCTGGAAAGTTTAGAAGCAGAGGATTATAAATTGTGTTTTAGCCTCTTATCCAAAAGTTAATTTGCTTAACCAAGCTGGTTAGCTTAATGGCGCGCTGCTCATAATCACTGTTGTTGTAGTTACAGTATACTGTAGGCTGCCTGAGCAGGAGCATGATTTTATTTGATGTACATTTCTATTCAAGCTGGATTTGGGCAATTAGTGTACAATTTGATGGACAGAAACAAAGGTAGAGAAAAGAAGAAAAGGAATGAGAGGTGAATTTAGACTGTGAGTATCATACAGTATAAGGAAGCTCAGCCTAGAGCCTCCAGGTGAGTTTGGAGAGTTGGTTGAGGTTAAATCATTTGGCTTCTCTTACACCGCTGGTCTCAGCGAACTCCTTTTCATCCCTGGAAGCTCAGTCTGTTGTTTAATGTAGAAGAAAAAAATGATGAAAATCCCATGGGGCTGGTAAAAACAAACATTTCTCTGGAAAACAGTGAAGATGACAAACAGTAATATTGTACAATGGAATGATGTTGTAAATGCATGTATTTCACAGTTACATGGTACATGTGGGGTTGCTCGGAAAACAATGATAACAGGATGTAAGAGCAGACATAGAAGATGATAAATGGAAAGAAGCCATTGAAAATATGTAGATATGAAAAATGGAAATTAATAATGGGTCATGATTTCAAATGGTCGCCTCTTCAGAGCATCTTAGCAGCTTGTTGTGAAAGCACGGACGGAAACATGTCGTGAATCCACAATGAGTGCCTTCAGTGGGAGAGTGACATCGACATGAATTCATTTAATAGACCTGATGAAATGGTTTCCTTTGGAGAAGGATAACTATTGCATGACATTTTTTATTGTCAATATCTTTTATTTAACTTTTTCACATATGAAAAATACAAAACAGGCCAGACAGCATCAGAGGGAATGGCTATGCCACACACAGAAGAAACAGGGGGTATATCACATCCCAGCACAACATCACAAACACCTAGACACACAAATACATAGACCAACACAAACAAACACAAAATCAATCCAACAGTTTCTTGCATGACAATCTCAGGTAGTCATACATTTGCCCCCCCCCCAAGATAACTGAAGAAGCTGTTTCAGTTGCATGTTTACAAGAAGTATGCAAACAGTGGAGGTTATGTTGTTTCCTCCTATGCTTTTACCTTTTGTTTAAGAGCATAAAAAAACAAATAGATCTGCTGTGAAAAGAAATGGTTCCTTGAATAATAAATTATTTTAAAGAGGAAAACTGTATTGCATCACACCACCAGTCTGAAATCAGCTGTATTTACCAGCCCAGTGTGTTGTCTCATTGTGGGGCTCCGCGTGAGATTTCATGAATGTTTTGTGTAGCCGAAATAATTTCCTATTTATTATTTTAAAATCGTCATCGTTAAGATTTCAGTCCTGGTTGACTCAGTAACGCCTGTGGTTCCTGGTTGTTGTGCAGCTACTTTGTTAGAAATACAATAGGAGAGCTTGTGGTGCATCTGTTTACAGAGCAGTCAAACAAACTCATGTTGGTACTAAATAAACCAATCAAAAATAATTGCAGCAGTGATCTGATTTCATGCCGCACACACCGAGAGCAGTTTTCCAACAACAGCAGGGCACAGTAGGGTTTTTTTTTTTTTTTTTTTTTACCTGGCTGGGGAGCTGGTGGTGTGAAACCTGTGGCCTGAAACCCGTCATCGAACAACTTACTGTCTTGTCACATTACTCCCCACAATATTTAAAACAACGTCGAACCAAATACATTGTGTTTCCTTTGACTGCTTCACAGTAAGCAGTCAGGCAGTAAGCAGCGCCTGTGTTTCTTCAGTTCTGTGCTTTTAATGTGAAGCAGTTGGACATTTTTGAATTAGATTTAGCAGTAACTTAATGCAGCTCTGACACAGTAGCAGGAGAATGAACAGCAAACGGTGTGGCTGATATCAGTTAGATAACATGCTGCATCACTTCCTGTGAATCCCTCATGTGTAGGCGGGCATTTCGAATCTAGTGTGGGATGTGCAGGCTTTGCCAAAAGCCATTGAAACTATTATCTAGAGTGGTAATTACCAAATGCAGTATAACTACACTGAATTGCTGAAAAGAACTGTATCAAAAAGGTGGTTTGATTTAACAAAAATCTCAAGGATTAGCCCTTTATCATTTAATTTCAAATTGAGAGCCAGGTTATTATACCTTGCAAGATAAAATCATGTAAGACTTGGATTCCCAGAGAGGAAATTGACATGTTACAGCAATACAAGAAACAGTCTGAAGAGGTAGGAAACAGATAATGAGCTATTTAAAACAACAATAATACAAAAACCCACAATAAAATAAAACCATATTTCAGCTAAAGTTATAATAATTTGACCTGTTCAGTGTTGTTTAAGGATTTCCTGAAGTGTTAATATCTTGAAATGAGACAAAGTAAAGCAAATGGATGCACTTCAGGGGCAATCATCTATACCACCTGTTTCCTATAATTAGAATTAATGTTATCTGAGTTTATCATTTTTATCAAAACAAGCTTTTACTAAACTTCTGTCTTAAGAACTTTGAAAAAGCAACAGTTTCCTAAATCACTGTAAGTTTTGCAGTCCATTAATAATGCATTGCCACGTAACCTTTAACACGGCAGTGTCTGTGTAAACCAGGGAGCAACATGTTAACATGAATCAACAGAGAACTTCATCAGGGGCTAAGGTTAGGCACCGGTGCCATTAAAGCAGAGGACAAGCTGCAGATGGAGCGATCCATTATTCAGAGCAGAGACTCTCCAGGATCAGGCTCTGACAGCCATTTGTTAGATTAACTCTCACTTGTTTGCATTTGGACAAAGGATGAGTCATAATGAAAAACGTATGGGCTAATTGGAAAGCGTTACATTTCAACCTATGCACATAAAACTCTTTGAGAGATTCACTTAAAATGGCAGATGCTGATTGGGCTCCTATGTTTATATTCAGAGAGGTTTGGATGACTCATTTGTTGTTGTAGGTTTTCAATGTGAGGATCTCCTGGCAAATGTCACAGGTGCAGCCTGCCATTAAATTTGCTGATTGCTGCTGATTGATTGTGTGCTGTTTTCTTGTTTGATAATAAAACGGCACACAGTCACTGAAAGGTTCAAGAATACGAGGGCAGATAAGCGAGAAATGGGTAAAAGGTCTAAATTCACTAATGACCACTTCAAACCACTTGTTTAAACCTTTTGTCCTCTCAAGTGTAAAAGAGATTCAAGTCTACTGGATGATTGGTATGAGGGGGAACTGAGAAAGATGATCCCTTTGAAAAACGTGACTTACACCATTCATGACAATGTTGAGAATTCATTAAGACATGGCAACAATACTTTGACACGGTGAAGCTCTCCGAACTGGACTTCGTTCTAGCTAATTAAGTGTGTGTGTGTGTGTGCGTGTGTGTGTGTGCGTGTGTGTGTGTGTGTGTGTGTGAGAGAGAGAGAAGTTGTGACTCCTGGTGATGTTTTGTTAAGGTAGTTCAAAACTGTGAAAAAATATTCTGTACATGTATTGAACTGTAAGCTCTTTCTGACCAAATACTAACCATACTTTGAAATCAAGTGTTTTATCTCCTATGTAAGGAAATGGATGACATCCATACAGCAGCTGATGTAATTGATATTCAACTTATTTTTCCCAATTTAAGAACAGAGCCATTAGCTCCAAAAATCCTATTTAGTTTTTGCTAAACAATAAATGGCACCAACCAAATACTTTTACTTTGGATGATAACATAGTAAAGTGCACCTAAGCAAGCTTTTGTGAATTGTCACAATTTTTACATCTTCACTTGTGGGGTAACATCAGTGACCTCATCTTTACATTTAGTCATGAGACTGATTAGAGCTTGAATAGTCGATGAAAACCGTCATGCAGGTTGGTCCATTACATGGTCAGCTGTGTGCATTAAGGGATGCACATGAATTAATGAAAAATAAGTATAATCTAAGATAATGATGCACACTGCTGTGGATAAATGTAATAGAGGCTATGCAGGAATTAATTCCTTGACTGCGTGCGCTAAGGGGCAAAGTACAAGGCACTGCAGTGCTACTACAGTATCAGAGTTTGAGAAAATCCACAGGCTGATCCAGTTCAACACACACACACACACACACACACACAACACACACACACACACACACCACACACACACACACAACACACACACACACACACACTGTTTTCACTGTTTTAATCCAATCATAAGTGCTGCAGCCACCAAATGGAAGCAAATCCTTCACAACATTCATAGTGTCAAGTGCAACCCTTGAGATACAATGAAAAAAGGAGGGTTAGGGTTAAAGCTGTACATAACAACTTTGCTTTTATATGTACAGACTGAAGTAAATGCAAAGGCCATTTTAAAGATGTTATGGAAACTAAAAGTGGACGAGAATGGTAATAATATTAAAGCATTGCATGTCTGTATCTGTGTGTGTGAGTCTGCTCGCAAACCCTTGCTCTTCAGTGTTTGATTTATTTATAACCTAAGCAATAAGCAGAAGTTTATTTATGCAAAACATTTCATCCCAAAGGTAATACACAGTGCTTGACAGAAGAGCAAAGATTGTTACAAGTAAGTAAGTATGTATGCATGTGTACATACATGCATACATAGTGTGCTAACAGAGTTAAAACAATCTAATGCAATTTAATACACAATGACACAAGAAAAATAATAAAATAAGCAAAGAATAAATATTAATAAAATATTTGTAGCTTGTTTTACAGGATTGCAACATAATCATTAATTTAATCATCGTAGCTGTTGTAGCATTTGTTCAAAATTCATGGCATCAATCTAAGCTGGCAAGCAGTTACTAGAAAATAACAACCGATACCAAATCAAGACATCACAACACTATGACACTTCAAAGATTTGCCTGTGGCAACATTCCCCTTTGACCACATTTGGATTTTGTGGCTTCAGTAATGGCTCTGAATAGTAAACCCACATGAAAGCCTCCAAGGTCCCAGATGCTGCGTCCATGTTTGTCTACAGTCTGTGGTGGGAATAGCTTCATAAAGAATCCGTGCATCCTTGCACTCATTCCCATATTCATCCAAACATTCTCCAGGCCAGACGTCTTCTTCCAAGGCAACTTCCTCCAGCTGCTTCACAGCCCAGTCTCTATCGGAATAATTTTCACTTCGATGATTCTGCAGCCAGTGGTGGAAGTAGAATGACATTTATAAAATGCAGCCAAAAGTAAGGTTGGAGTGGTGGATGGCAGCATAATTAACATGCTTAATTGGACACTGGAGCTTGGATTTGGAAGGATCTGTGTTTTTTTTTAATATCCAACCTTGAAAAAGATCTTGGTTTGGATGTTTAGCCACGCAGCGGGGCACCACGGATAGAATGACAGGGGTTGGTTCACCTCTTTGATGCAGACTGAAATATCTCAACAGCTATTGGATGGATTGCCATGAAATTTAGTACAAACATGCAATTTCCCCAAAGGATGAATTGTAAGAACTTAAAGAGATTCCCTGACTTTTCAACTGGCACCATCCCCAGGTCAAAATTTGTTTGGTTTATGACCGAATACTTGAGCATTTAGCTCAAAGCAGCGCTGTGCCTTTGTACAGCCTCACAGAGCTGTTAGGTTGTAGTCTACGTTTTTTGTCCCTAGTAGCTTTGAAGTGATCTTTGCTTACCGTGGATAGACTGTAAAAGATGAATTAGCCAAGGACGTATTTTAATGCATATTTTTTATTGGAGGTGATGTCCCCATGTAACATGTAACTATGAAGACATACCCTCCTGCAATGGCTCAGCAGGTCTGTGGAAACATGAAGAAAGAATCTCATGCTAACCAGATGCCCACCTGATTTAGCTAACTCATATTAGCATCACTACTAAGGATTTGTAGGGATATCTTCAAAATCTGTATGGACAAGAGGAATGATTACAACAATCAATAACTCTTTAATATGTATATATGGCATGAAATAGACCTATTCTTCGATTATTCTTTATTCTCTCTCTGTTACCTAACCCTATAGCTTTAGTTGCCTAAATTTAACCTTAATGATGCTGTAGATTCCCTGTTGATTTTGTAAAAATAATTAAGACACATTTTTAGCTGTATCATTGTATCGTTGGCTGAGTCACATCGGCATGATGGGAGAGGTCGTCCCTCCTGCCTGTTCCGGATCTGTCCGGAAATCTCCTCTGAAGGTCTGTAATGTATCCCTGCAATCTGAAAAACTGTAGGGAATCTGGTAATTGGTATCCCTCAGTAATTGGTATCCTTCAGAGTTGTCACAGCAACGGAAACAGATAACATTTGCTCTCTAAACCAGGCGCAAACTCTGTAAATCATGCATGCATTCAAAGCTAACACGACCAAATGCGGAGCTAACTCATTAGCAGGTGATGCTTCTCAATATGTTTCTTCACATCAGGCTGTCAGCGAATGTGGACGCTCTGCTTTGTTCCATAGAAAAGACCAGTCAAACTACTGAAACTTCTCTGAAACGTCCTGTTTCATGGTGTTTTATACACTCACACGTACTGAAATGTCCAAGCATTGTACAGTCAGGTAGACACACACACTCGCTCACACACATCGATAGGGGGTTTCAGAGAATAAGCAGGAATCCTTTATTCGAATGCTCTAGTGGCATTTGTGCTTTAAATAAACCTTTATTCTCTACCACAAGCTCTCCCACTTCTGCAATTGAAAACCATAAAATGTAAATGTCACACACGCTAGATCAGTCGGACAGTAATATCTGTGCGGCTGTTTGGAGGCTGCAATCAGCAACAGACATTCTCTCAGCACATAATTTCTGAACAGAGGAAGGAGAAATCTTTTAAATCATAGCTGAAGCCATCTTCATAAACCCTGCCTGCCATACGCATTTTAAGTCGGAGTTCACTCTAAAAGAGATGTGATGGTTTGAATTTATAAAAAACCTTATTCACTCTGCCATATGTTGACATCAGTATCCTAGATGTTTTCAGGATGGTGATGTCAGCATGTGGCCTATTTGAAGCAATTATGGTAATTTTGGAGACACAAAGGAAAAAAAAAAAAAAACGTTTAGAAAAAACGAAATGTTTTTCCAGCTGTTATTTTGATCAAAGTCAATGAAGTGTATTATCTCTCAACTTGAAATGGAATTCAGTTATGATGATGAGGAAGAATATTATCCACGTCTGTCTGTCTAGCTGTCCGCCGGTCTATTTGTTGGCAGCCGTTAAATAAATTAATGATGTACAGAAAACCAGGGATCAGAGTGAGTTCTTATCCACCCTGGTTGTGTTTACTCTCATAATGACCACCACATTGGAAAGTATCACTTACAAATTCATTCATTCAAAATCATATTATATGATAACTGTTACAAATTTAACAGGGTTATATAAAATATCTATTGCTTTTACTGTGTAATTGTCTTTGAAAAAACATAGAAGTCAAAGGTCAAATTTCCCAAAGAATAATTTGCTTAGATTGTAGTTCTAATTAGGACTGCAGCTAATTATTATTTTCATTGATTAATCTGTCTTTTTATTTCATTAATTTATTCAGTCTTCAAAATGTCAGAAAACAGTGAAAAATGCCAAACCCACATTTCCAGACCTCAAGGTGACGTCTTCAAAGTTGCTGTAACTTCCCAATGATTTCCAACAATTTTGGCAATTGATTAAGCGCCGAAGGCATTCATCAAGCAAATTGTCAAACATTCACTGTCTCCAGCTTCATAGATGTGACGGTTTGTTGCTTTTCTAAGTTTCATATTTTTGTACATTGAAAATCTTAGGATTTTGTTCTGTTGGTCGAACAAAATAAACCCTATGACTAAATTCACCCTGGATATCTTTCCCTATTCTGTGATTTTATTGACTAACTGATGAACAACTTGAAATTGACAGATTAATTGATAGTGAAAATAATTATTAGTTGCAGTCATAAGCAGTCAAAAGCAGCAAATCTTCACATTTGAACATGTGGACTCGGAGAAGATTTAACGTTTTTCCGTAATAAATGATTAACTGGTTATCAAAATGATTCATTTCCTGTCCATTAACAAAATGGTCATTCAACTTATTTTTCACTGTATCTTAATTTAGCTCAAACAGTCAAGAAATCGATCAGTCAATCAACACAGATCTATTTTTTTTATTTATTTTTTTTAAACTTAATGTTTTGAGTAGCAAAAAATATTGCAGGGACATACAAAACAATAAAATGAAAATGCACCAAGTTGAACACAGACAGAGGAAAACAACACATGAAGGCTGCCAGACGGTTTACAAAATAACAACTGGCTCTTAGAAATGTTGTCATGATATTAACAACTGGTGAGCGACGTAAAGGAACATGAATGCATGAATTAAGTTAAGCACTGCACAGTTTATTGAGGGAGGTCCGAATCCCTATAATTGCGTGGCAATATGACACTGTGCCAAGAAAGATCCTTTTGAATCTATCCTGCGTATTGGGTTTATGCAAATTCAGTCTCTATTTGTATAATGGACACCGTCTCCTTGAGCTGATGCGTAAAGCAGTTGGAGTGGTCGACTTCCAGGTCATGAGAACAAGTTTTTTAGCATTATTATTATTCTACAATGCAGAGCAATCTTCACGTCATACAGCAACTCAGAAGTCTCTGCAGAGCATCCACAGATGGCCAGGTTGTAGTGTGACTGCTATTTCTGAGTGGCTCTCAAAAGCCTGTTCCAGGGACATTCAGCCCAACACTTGTATAAAGTAGGGCAAAACCAAAGAAGATGTGCTAGTGAACCTACAGCAGAGCCACACTCATCACATACTGATGAGAAGATGGTTCAGTTTTGTTTTTGAGTAATGCAGTATATGTTTCACCTTGTACTGAATTAATCTTTAGCACGATTAAATAGGTCAACTTCTTTAATAATGGATTCATTTTAATTACTGATCATACAAAAATTCCAAAGGTTGACTTGTTCTAGCCTCGTCAATTTAGTTATATACAACAGTGAAAAGCAGAAAATTATCACATTGCTTATTTAGTCTGAAAAGCAGTCTTCACATTCAATTTAAAGACGCTCTGGATATATTTTCCATCATATTAGAGAGTAATGATCAATTGATTAATGAAAAATAGGCAGCTATACTTCTACGTGCATGTTTTGACCAAAAAGATATTCAATTAACAATGTTATGCTCAGTGTTAGTACTCATTTTATTAAGATATTTCTGACAAACACCTATTTCAGTAATACAAGCTGACAACTGACAGCTATAATAAAACCTGTAGACTATGTAGACTCGTCTCCCTCCACTGAATCTGAAATGTCCTATCTACCTAACACAAGGTGGACTAACCTCACCTTCCCAAAGGGAGGAGGGGGAGGGAGGAGGGGGCGATGATGAAGTCAATAAATAAGGACAGCACAGGCGACTCGAGGCAGACGGTGTTCCGTAATTCACATCTCGGCGTCCCAACATGTGTTTGTGTAGAGTTTGTGCTTTACAGTGGTGGTCCTGTAGAGAGCGGTAGATAGTTTTAATAAGTGGTTACACAGCCGAGCGCTCGCCTTACTGTACTGTACATAAGCGGAGGGAGGAGCGACCGTGTAGTATTTCTTTTTTGGTTCTTTCCCCCTTGTCGTTGCAACCCATCCAAACGTTTGTGGAAGGCAGCGAGAAGGGGAAACAAACTACTCTTTTTCACGCAAATACAAACGCTTTTTGTAGGAAGGAGGACTGGGGGAGCCGTGTGAGTGAGGAGCGGAGATAATTTGACGGTACGAGGCGCAGCGGCTTGGCAGAGGACCGGGCTCGGGAGTGAAGTGGGGGACGTGTAGCCATCCAGCACCGCCGCTTACACTTGTGCAGTAACCAGAGGAGCTCCCGCTGACTTTCTCCCGCTTCATTTCCGCCCTAATGCCCTAAATATCCAACCCGAAACTGGCGTCCAGACCGCGTGGGGGGTAACCGACGGTAAGTGTCGTTATCGGGCTCCAGCCTGCCCGACGTCCACAGCACGGTGTGTGCATGCAGTTGTTTGGCGGTGTTAGCTTCAGTAGCCTGGGCTGGTTTGACAGATCAGATCAGCAGCCAAGGTACACACGGTGTACTGTACAGGAGGAGAGCTCTTATCTTTGTTGATCTGCGGCCATTCTGTCCACTATTGTATCACTGTGCTCCATGATTGTTGTCGTTTAAACGCAAACACTGCCGGATGTTACTGTACAGCAGTAATGGTGCCTTTTTGCTGTATTATGCTTGTACTGTGTGCTGCACACAGGCCCCGAACTTGGATTTATGCCCGCTGCACTCTGGCGCGCGCATGGTCCACTCATGCATGCACATGTGCACACACACACTGAGACAGATAGCTAATCGATAAGCATCACTGGATACAATACACCCATAATACTCCTATGGGGAGCTTTTAGTGTGCGTGCTGCTCATTGTCTGTTCAGTTATCTGACCCTAATTTACTTTTCTCCTACAAATGTTGCAGAAGTGACATTTAGCCTACATATGTGTTGACATTCTTATTTCAAAAATACTGTCAATATTGTAATATTAATAACAATATTATCTAAATGAGGTACTATAATTGAGGCAAGTCTGTACTGAAAGGGACAACTTGCATTTGCCCACCTTATAAATGTTTGTAAACACCATTCAGTGAGTGCACTGGCTCATGTGGCTCATTAATATTCACATAATTCATGCATCTGGAAATATAGAGGATTATTGTGTATAATGGCCTCTGTGATGTGCACAGACTGGCATTCAGAGTTCATTAGTCCATCGTTTTCCTCATGGTTATATTATTGACTGTAATACAACAGATGCCCAGCGCAGCCCACATGATCACTATCTGATGTGTATTGAACTGCCAATATCAGAACAGGGCATTCTGGTTGGAAACAATGTGTGTTGCAATAAAATTGCCAGGGTTGGATATTAAATTACCACAGATGTTCAAAGACAGCATAGCCCAGGGAGTTGACTTGACATGAATGCACAGATTATAAAGGAACTCGAATGATAAATGTTGCCAAGGAACGGTGTAACAATACAGGCTGATGTCCCACAGCCCTGACTGACTGCTGACAGGCTGCGCTGACACTTTATCATTCACTCAGACCATGCGAAAATCCCCAGGGAATATAATCTCGGTGCATGATTGAGCACAGCGGATCACAAATATAATGGTGACAGTTTGCATAGTGCATTTGCAGCTGTTTGTGTGTGAAAGCCTTCATCACCACATTACAGTGCTGTAATAATTAAATCACTCAATGTAACCACTCCGCTCAAAGCCCTTTCAGGGTCTCGATTCTTAGTCAAGTTCATTTTCACAGTAGTATCTTGCACAGTGCTGATAGAAAGTGACAGTCTAAAAGCTGTATGCTCTCGCAGCTGAATCCATCAAGCTGGCAACACAAGCATTTCCTCTGGCACGCTGAAGCTTATTTTAAAAGGCAGAGAATAGATTTTCTGATCATCATGGTAACCAGTGAAAATTTTAAATAATTTAAACTCTTAGATGTTTAAGTTGTTGGACTCTAGACTTTAAAAAGGTTGTAGTCTCTGTGCAGTGTTTATAGTTATGAATACAGTAAATCAGGAACACATCTTTCCTAAAGCTTTTCTCAATATGGTGTAAAAGTTATTAAATGTGTTTATTTTAACATAGTGAGTTTAATGTCAGCCAATTTACACCTCAAAGTGTACTTAAGTGCAAAGGTGTCTGGAAGGTTTATAGTATTAATAAATGTTTCTGCTATTATTATGTAAATGTGTATGGTCCTAAACCACTGCAGTCTTAGGATTTTATGCAAAAAACAGCTAAAATAAAGATCATTTATGTCAGATGAGCAGGTATGGCACCAGATGCCCACTGTTCATTAATCATTATCCCTCAGTTTAAATCGCAGTGTTCTCTCCCTGGGTTGATTATTAGCCCTGGACAAACCCACCATTCAAGTATAAACATTTTCTCCAAGGATCCAGTTTTAATGCACCAAGTGTGGGCCATGTAGAGGGTAAAATCCCATGTAACCAAAGGCACATGTGTGCTCCATCTGAAACAAGCTCATCTCAGCATCAAGATGTTTTCTCACACACAGGTGATTTTGGTCCGTTATTGTAAATATTTTTCCCCATGCAAAGTAAAGCAAATGGGAAATATTGGCTTTGTTCCTGACGGAGTGATGTAACAGTGTTGTACATGAGATCTCTTCTCTTCTCTTCTCTTCTCTTCTCTTCTCTTCTCTTCTCTTCTCTTCTCTGTTGGGGCTCCTTTAGGGGGCCAGAGGTGACCTTCTTCAGTCTTTCCCTGCAGCGAGCACCCCAGCGGGCCTCTCTTTTTGTGGCCCTGTTTCTGTCTGTCTTTCTTCCTGGCCTCCTTGCTGCCCCCCCACCCCCACCCCCACCAAGAGTCTACTCCCATCCCTTCCTACTCCCCATAGTGGGGCAACAGCACTGAATGCTTAGAAACATAGAGCATTCACTTATATAACCTCGGCCATGTAGCTGATGTCCTGGTCTGTATCTGTTGTATAATGATGTCAGAGCTGTCTAGAGAGGCAGAGGGCATGCTGGGTAGGCTAATATGTCAAGAGCTATTCCTGAGCTGAGTGTGGTGAGTGGGTTGAGCTCCAGGGTTGCCTCTCATTTCCCCCTTTTTGTTCCTCACAGGGTGATTTAGGAAAATTCCTCAGACGTTTTATTTGTCAGTTTCAGTGAAACGTGTGAACAACGCCTTCCTGTATAAGGAATGTCTTTGACATGGCAGTAATTGTCCTGAGGGAACAGCTTCACAGTTTGCCCCATTTGTCAGTCTGGATATCTCAAGACATCGCCGCTATGATGTACTTATGTGACTTTGGAAGACGTTGTAACTGTAGGTCAGTGATGTTGACATATTTGGTGCAGATTAGCAGAGGTTAGCATCACACGTGAATTGTTTAATGCTGCCCCCTCCGCCTTAGATGCATGTCTTACACTACAATAGAAGGACATGGCTGTTATTCCCTCTCCTTTACATTGGCTTTGACCTCACTTGACTGTTGCTCATCCTTTAGAAGCGGGGCCCCAAGGCGCTTTACCATGTTGTCTGTGTTTTCGCCTATGACTAATTAGATTATAACACCATATGCTGTAGACTTGTAGGTTGGTTCATAGGATGTATTCAGCCAGGGCGGATGCAGCCAACCACAAAATGCCATATCATCACAAAGGGTTTCTGCACTAGAACTGAACTAATAGATATTGTGGCAGTGTACATTATAGCTTGTTTTAGCCAACATTCTGTGATTAGATGCGTCACTTCAACAAAGCCATCTTTATAAAGGAGCATGTTGAATAGAAATGTTTGAGATTTGAGCAAACAAATTGACTCCTTAATGCATGAAGAGATTGCTCAGATGACTAACCAAACATCACGCGCCTTTGTCTGTTTATGCCTGTGCATCATTATGTATACTAATTAACAGTGTGCAAGCATGAAAGAAATCATGATTGATGACCTGCTGAATTGGGTGCACTATAGGAGAGCTTGCCAGCCACTGATTGAGAGCCATCTACCGCTCACAAACCTCCTCTTGTTCCACCAAATTCAGTCATGATGGGAAATATACAGCATGTACAGCCTGCTGCTTCAACTGACAGAAACTGAAATGACAGAAATGCCAAACGGGGTCAGACGTAAACAAAGAAACAGTGTCACTGCTGCATAGTTTGTCAACTAGAGAGCACCAAGAAGCTGGTTTTTGCAAATTGTAAAATGTCCTGTTTAGTATGTCTCTGGGTTATGTTTTATGAAAAAAAATCTATCAATGTTGTACCTGCAAGATTTTTATTTTGTCTGCCAACAGCTAAATTTTTTTCAGTATTTTAGATATTTTGAATGTTTCAACTGCAAAATCTCAGCAGCGAGCAACATACATTTTAGTTTTTTAACATTTTCTGGTTCATTTTCCGGTTGTAATTTTAAATTCTAATATTAGAAATTTAAGAGGTTGCTGGTAGCCATGATATTGGGGGATCAAGCCCAGCTCGCCTGGGATTATTGCAAATGATCAGATTGAGTTCTGACTCGCACTGTCTTTGCGTTTAGTGATAATGACAACCACGCTGTATACAGTGTCTTTATGTGCAGTAGAGACCATCTCGTGATAGGATCACACCAGACCTGTCAACAACTGCTCAGAAGTCTTTTCCACATTATTACTCATGGGTCGGACCAAACCCATGTTCGAAGTCGGCCTTTGTTTTGATCTCACCTACACACCTGTAAAGTTGCAGGTCTGTATGTTGTACGGTTGTGACTTTATCGTGGTGACAAACTCTTACCATAGAAAGACAGACATATAGACACCTGCCAAAGTTCTCAAAACCACCTCTGTGGTAGTACGACCACATTTTACCATGATGATGACACACAGACTTGCAATGTGAAAACAATACCAGCCGTATAATACAATATATAGTGTGTGCGTGTGCGTGTGCGTGTGCGTGTGCGTGTGCGTGTGCGTGTGTGTGTGTGTGTGTGTGTGTTCATGTTGTGATTATATGTCAATTAATGGACTCATTGTTTCAGCTCTCATTCAAAGGCCGGGTCACGGGCAGTCATATGAAGTCTATTGAGCTACAGTCATTAGTGTCTTTGAAAACTAGGTCAAGTCTGCTGATATCTATACGCAGTGGGGGGCCAAAAGAAGAAGTGGTCTCAGACATTTGGACCCCACTGAATATCAGTAAGAATAATAGATTACGTGCTTCCTCTGTCCTCTCTGCCATAAAGGAAATGCAGTGCTGTTTCCTGCTGTAATGGCTGGCACACAGATTAATGAGTGTGTCCTCACTGGCAAGTCAAAGCTCATTAGCTGAGAAGAATGAGGCTAACTTTCCGGCGTGGTTGTTGTCGCTGGTTTATGTTGCACTCTGGGACTCCTGAAGCTCCACTGCTGATAAGCATGCCGTCATGGTGAACACGACAAGAGATTATCCGTGCGCTCTGCACCGGTCTTCACACGGACCACTGGGGGTCCTGCTGTCTTCAAGATACTGTGACAACCCATCCCCCCTAACACACAAACACACTTGCAGACACATGACATCAGATGTCAGGCCGCTGCTCCAAGTTTGTGGCTTGTTCTCAGTGTTTTGTTTTTTTTAACTCTTAATGTGTGTTTGATTTAGTTTTATTCTATTGTAGTCGTTTTTTTTCAGTTGACTCTGTTGAGCAGTGGTTTCTATGCAGATAGTTACCAGAGGCTCCCCTTTGTCTTTTTTATGCCTTTGTGCCATTGAACTGTTGTTACTCTCCGCTCAGCCAGCTTGCGCATCATCAGCTTCCAAATCATTAGGGAAAATAATAACTTGTAAAATGACCTTTTTTGGCCAAAGAGAGTAGCGGAGCTGTTTTTACACAGCCGCACTTCTCTCTTATTAACACCAGTCAGCTTGGCTCTGCCTGGGCACAACTGGGGCCACTCACAACTGGCTTCTCATCAACGGGAATACTTGGCACCGAGGCTTGCAAGGTTTATTTTTGCCAGGGCGAAGCGGAGCACTTTATGAGGAGGAGTCCATCCGACGTTTGCTGGCACTGAACCGCTCTCACTCCCTCTCTGTGAGAGCCTCTTCAATTTAAGCAGCAGTATCAAAATTTACTCACAACATATTTGCAGACATGTTAGACAGCAAGCAATTCCCATGACAATAAAGTGACTACTTTTTTCTCTCCTGTCATAAACACTGAGTCATTGAGGCGTGTACAGAGGGATTCCCTTCATGTGGATTATAATAACAATGATAATAAACTTTATTTATAGAACACTTTTCATACAAGATGTGCAGCTCAAAGAAAAACAAACAAAAAAAAGAAATTGCACATTTAAACAAGGGCGCATGGGAAGACAATAAAATTAGACAATAAAAAGACAGTATATAAAACAGTAGATTAAACTGGCAATAACAATTTCAGTCTCTGTGGCCCTCGGGCAGAAGATAATCAGTTTATAGTCAGAGTTCCTGAGAGGAATTAATGTGTGATTACAGGTTGGTTTGTATGTGGGGACTTGGAAATAAAAATGATAAAAAATAATCGGAAATTTACTCAAAATTGTTATGGTTTTGGGAGATGTATTAAATCATTAGTGGTTGCTCGATATACCTGCACTTAAAGTAAATATAACACCTGCAGAATTATACACATGTGCTACAACTCAAACAAATGATTGTGTTTATTATTGTTTCATCTGCCGACTAATTTCTGAATGAACTGATTAATCATTTAATCTAGAAAAATGTACAGAAGTGATGAAAAAGTGCTTATCACAAGTTCCCAGAGCTTATGGCAACATTGTGAAACAGTCAAAAGCCAAAAAATATTCACTTTACAATGGTAAAGAAAGATGGTGAAAATGAACCTTAATAAGAAGCTATTTTAATAATCCTTTGAGCTGTAGGACATTGTAGAGTATTGTATATTTGCTGGCCTGTGTGTATATAGACAAATGATTTTTACCACAATCAGCCACCTCCCAGTGGTAGAGGAAAGCACGGTTGATGGGTCTGATGATTAAGTCAATAGTGTTAAAATGCATGTGATAAGAGGCAAAATAATTAATCTGTTACACTGCTACCGCTTGGAATTTTTCCATGCTTCAACATATTATCTGCTGAGGTAATGAATAACTCTGAGCAAAGAGATGCTTATAAAACCCCACAATTAGGATTTTGGCTCAAACCCAAGTCCCACTATGGCCACTCCGCTCCTCCAACATGTACTGTATATGGGTCAGTATTTTATTACTGTTGGGGGGGAAGAAACACACAAGTAAAATAGAATAGTAGAATAGTTTGACCTTTTTTAAAATCCTATCAGAGTGAGTTTAATGCTTCTTCCTTTGGTGTTGTTGTAAATTAAACTTAACCAGGATTTAGCTTTTTTGGGTGAAGCTAGAGTTTGAGATGTTTTCTCTTTTTAAAGCCTCCACTGCTCGAATTCCTCTGCTGGAATAACCCTGAATTTGGAGCTGGATAAATGTCTGTCTCTGCCGAAAAAAAAGGCTGGAGTTTTATTGCTCCCTGTTTTGTAATCTGTCATGCTTGAGGAAATTTGGATGGACCTGTTCCAACGCCTGACGGTTTGGCAAGCTTTAACAAAACTCCACCTCTTGATCATTGTATTTTTAAAAAAAAAATTTATTGGGGTTGGAGCTAAGGCCACTTCTAATGCCAGACACCTATAGTAGTTTTGCTACAATAATTACAAGACCAAAATAAAGACCTGTAGTTGTACAAATGGCCATCAGAATAGAAACATGTAGCTTCTCATTAGGGCCACGGCCGTTCAGTCCAGACAGTGTGGAATTACAAGTGTCAGGAGTGAATGAGGCTTTAGTGCGCTGGTTGTACTCCTCAGAGCAACTCGAATATCTCATCCGCTCCACCTGTCATGTCCCAAATGTGAGTTTGAATTGATTTCAAACTGGACATTATTTAATGAATGTTGATATAGAAGTGGATACAACGGTCAGGTGGGGTTAAGTTTGTACTTCTTAGTGTGACAGAAGCTGCACATCACAAGCATTCATCCGTTTCTTTAAACTAGCTACTGACTCTTTATTTCATCTATTTTTAGCCATTTCAACTTTTTACTATTAGCTATTTCAATAACTTTTAACTATCGACAGTTAAGCTACAGACTCATACGTCTTTGTATGATTTATCTAGACATGGGGTGTTATGATGTACCGGGATTATTTAAAAATTAAATCTTAATATTGTGTTAATGATGCACATATGATAATATGGTGATGGCAGATATGAGGCCTTGTGGATGTTTTGTTTAGCAGTTTATCTGCTTTTCTTTTCCCTTCATGCTTAATTGTTCTTTTTGTATAGTTATGGTTATAGACTTATTTTCCAAAAAAGCGATGAAACACACAATAAACTAAGTTAAAATGAATTTGACTGATAGCATTATCATTATTTATGTATTTATTTCAAATCCTCTACAGAGATGATAATGTTGTTATCGTGAATTCTTTTGGCCACAATAATCAGTGAAAATCTGATGACAGCCCTCATCTGTACTGAAAATGTTTATTTATAATTAGATATCGGTAAAAGGTTGTTCAAGCTACGAATTGTTTTGTAATGGTTTTGATATGTTCAGTTATGGCAGGCTGCCTCTCTCTAGCTCTTACTGTACAGCTCTCCTGTCAATTTAAGGCAAGGTGCTTCCTCAGTTCAAGAATGCCCTAGATTTCGGTCACATGTCTGGTTTCCACAGCAGTCAGGTCACAACCTTGTCTGACTGAGGCTACAAGTGAGTGTATGAGTGCTTGTGACATATTCATTCCCCTGGCTGATGAATTAGAATTTGGTTTATGTTATGACTGTCTGTGAGGTTAAAGATCACTTCAGAGTTTAGATGGGCTTCTTTGAAGTGTGACTGACAGTGACCTGCTCTCTGCTGGGCCCCTCCGTTACTGCCCAACACGAACGCCTCTGTTTGGGGAAACTTTTCTTTTTCTGACATCACATCCAAGCCTTTTCTGAAACTGGAGTCATCTGTGCCCCAACGGCGATTTTTCCTTCCTCTCAGAGACTGAAGTCAGACACTCGCTGAGTCAGGTCAGTGCATCTGTTGAAGGAATCGCCAACAGCTAGGTGCCTTTCTTTCTCTGTGTGTGTGTGTGTGTGTGTGTGTGGGTGTGTGTGTGGGTGTGTGTCTGTGTCTGTGTGGGGGTGTGTGTGTGTGTGTGTGTGTCTGTGTGATCGACTAATGATAGTGGCGGAAATTGTCTGCCATTATATTACATCTGCAGGTGGGTACGCTGTGGTTTTGTGGCGGGGCATGTTTGAAACAGGAAACACAAGTGAGTCACCTTTTCGACAGTTTGTTGATGTTGTGATGCCGAAGCTGCCTTTGATGAATCCCTTTTTCTTTGTCACTTTCTCATCTACTCTTGCTTATTATCTCTAATTCCTGCACACACACACACACACACACAAACCTTGGCATTCTTGACATTCAAGACTGTCCCAGTTTTATTGTATATTGTATTGGTTTTTTTTTTTTAAGACAGTGATTAAAGGATGATCTAAAAAAAAAAAAGATAATTAAGGAGCAATGATCATTCTGATTAACCTAAATATGAGCTTTACAGCATGTGATTTTGAACACTTAAGTGTATATTTGAACATAATTCTATACAAAGATAAGACGGTATTTGTTTTGTCCATGTCGCTCTTTCCTCGTGGCTTTGTGGACAGAAAGAAGTAAAGCAGTAGCACGTGAAAGGAGAGGTTCACCTGCAAAAATGCCGCTAAATGTGGACAGTTTTTCTTTAATCCAGCTTGCTGTCCATATGGGTTTAACCTTTTTAAACTTTTTATTACAAACTCAAATGTGGTGTAGAAAAGCTCAGCTGGCTTTTCTCAAACCTGCACGCCCTACATTTGCTTCTAATATGTGTGGATTTCATGCTCTTCTTTATCATATCAGATCGTTAAGTGAATGTCGCCTGTGGTGGAAATTATAGTGGCTGTTTATCGATATTTTCGGACTTTCTATAGAAAAAGTAAGTAAGTTTCAGCCTTATCTGTGAGACTGTTGCACAAGGTGGAATAAGATGATTTCTCCAAACTTGAAGCTTCTTAAGGGGAAAATAAAACCGAGTATGATAAACTGCGTATTATAAACTGTCATTGAAAGAAAAGCGTGTAATTCAAATGTCCATGGTTTTTCTTTTCATATGATGTATCACATTTGTTTTAGTCATTAGGATTCCTGCGCTGCCGTGATGCCTTTTTATGTGTTCAGGGTATTATTCATGTGAAAGGTGTGTGCTGGCTTGTTGAAAGGGGAAGTTTGTTCAGCTCTAGGTGAGAAACAAGCAAATAATCAAACAAAAAATGGAATAACTGCTCTTGTGCTGACAGTCTGCCCTTAAACACAAAAGGGAAAGGCGGCTGCACAAGGGCATTCTCTAGCACACAAGCTCTGTGATTACACCTTTAACAACTGGAAGTAATAGTTGAGCATCAACGTGGGACACATAAACAAACATTAACGTAACTCTATATGTAAGATCAGCCTGTCCTCAACACAACCCAGATATTGTTGTCTGGTTCAAATGCCTCATAAATCCAGGGATTTGCTTTGCTCATTTTTACCCGTTTTCCACCTGATTTGGAATATTGAGAAAATCTCCAAGGATGTTTTAGGACCATAAAGTATGGATGACAGCAGGTGCCACAGAGCCAGGGAGAGTGTTTCATCTGTACCTCTTAGTGTTGCTAGCCAAGTAGAGGGATGGAGAGCTGGGAGGTCTATACTGCCAACTTAATGCCAGGTGCCCTGAGGCTGTTTATGTGTGTGTGTTTCTCTGTACGAGGATTGGAGACTTGTTGATCTGGCAGGCACGCACATTCCTCCTCTTGAGTTGTCTCAACTGCACCAATTAACAAAAGTTACAGTAGTTAGTGCAATCCAAGATGTTGAAACTAATGCCTCCTTTTTTATTTTTTTTATTTTAACAAACTTGCATGTGTCGGCATGTGGCAACACGACGTGTTGTATGTAGATGCTTATGTGTGTTTGTGTGTGGGTGTATGCATGAAAGGCTGTTTGTGTGAGCTCTGTATTTCTGCAGCATCTCTGTGTGTTTGGTGTGGGGGACAGGCTCATGTTTCCCTCAACATAGCTGGCCCACATAGCAGGAAACTCAATAGGCAAAGTGTGAAGCAATCACTCTGTGATTAGTGCACACTACTGGCCTGCAGTAGCTTTGGCCTGAAAACTGAAATTCAGGGATGTTGCATTCAAGCTTTACACACTCGCACAGCCTCTCATACAACTGATACTCTTGTTTATTTGGGATGCCAGCCAGGTCTCTCTGCTGGGATTAAAGATTTTGTGTGAAGTCAGTATGTCTTGGTGGTTTTTCACTTTAAAAACTTTAGTCAACCGTCAACAAAGGACGCAAGCTTAATCACACTTCCCTCCCACACATAGAATACAAATTAAACACACAAAACAAGTCTTAAAGCAAACATTTTCATACACTTGAACCATTTTGTTTTTGTTTGAATCCCCCCTTAAAAAAACAACTATCCCACACTGCACAGAAAAAAAAAAAAAAATTCCATTACTGGTTTTCCTTTTCAATACAACTCAGTTCAGCTCAGGTCAATTCATTTCAAGTTTAACTTTAGTTCAGTTTGTTTTCAGGTTAAAACAAAAAACAAAACAGCCTCAATGCACAAAAAAAATCCTTTATACTATACTATCTCATCAGTCTGTTTTTCCTGTCATTTTGCTGCTGTTATCAGGAGAGAAACAAACAGGTAGAAGTGTAGCAGTGATCCAAGAGGAAAGACACCTGTGAGGACGGTTGTCAGAAGTAATGATAGTGAGTTTACTTTTGAATTAATTTCACGGTAGTGAGTGTTTCACTCTGTCCACCTGCAAAAGTAGAAGTGGTTTGAATGGTGGTGCAAACTGGTAGCAAACCAGTAAACGTTCATGTGGGTGTTTCCGTGGGTGTTTACAAACAGCACCAGGAAGGTGAATCCTGGTTGTTACGGTGCATGTACTTTAACAGACATTCACACCAGCAGAAACGCATCTAATAACCGCACAATCATGTTCACAACCACATACATGCAGCTATTCTTGGTGAAGATGTTATCATTCAAACTTTTTGTAACTCTTTACCCTGTGAAGAACACATGTTGCAACAGATAGTGTTTGTGCATTACTGTACATAGCGATACACATAGAAGCACTTAGAGTTCATTTTTCACCTAGCCAGCTCCCTGTTTGTTCAGCCCTGTCTAAACTGTCTCCAGTGAGTGTTTAATGCTGTGCCCAACAACAGCTGTTTAATGCAAGATGACACTGAGAGGAGTAAGACGCTGCCAACAAGCCCGTGTGACTGGAACAACTTCCTGTATCAAAACAATTGTTTGTCGAGTTTGACAGAAGAGTTTTTTTTTATTTATTTTAAATTAATTGATTGTAATCATTAGGAGACTGTTGCACTGTTTATCCATACTAAAATCTAAAAAAACAAACATCTTTACAAAACAAAAAAAATTACAAAACTTTACAAAGGTGTGAAAATGAACAGCCAGAATAATCACATTGGCCTATAGAGGGTTCTAGATGGAGGCCCAGGGTGACTGACAAGGGTGACAAGCTGGCCGGGCCCTGAGATGAGGCTCCAAATGCTGCTTGTGTTCTCAGTCATGCCCCTGACCCTTGTCCAGGTTGGACAGGCTCCAGCTGGTCCCCAGAGCGAGCTCCCCCTACTTTCACATCTGTAGTCCTCCTCTGTGCCAAGGCAGGCAGCGCTGACCCTGCTGACCTTGTATTTGTGTGTGTGTGTGTGTGTGTGTGTATTTGTGTGTGTGTGTGTGTGTGTGTGTGTGTGTGTGTGTGTGAGAGAGAGAGAGAGAGAGAGAGAGAGAAAGAGCTAACAGATAGCATTAGAGCTGGGAATTAACATAAAAGGAGAGATGGTATACAGATCATGAGTTGGAGCGTGACTTAATGTATTCTCTGTGTGTGCCTGTTTGTGTGGTTATCATGTGAAAGTACATTGTTTACAGTCCATTGCTTCCCCTTGTTATTCCTTTAATTGTGTGTGTGTGTATGTGTGAGTTTTAATGTGCTAGGCACGAGTGTGTCGGCAGACCCTTATCTGACACGGGGAGGTGGGGGTGTTAGTTGACCGAAAGCGACCCCTGGTCTCCTCTACCCTTTGCCTGCAGTAATCCTTCCCCTTGTTTTTCCACAGATTGTCACTAAAGCAAACTCTGCAGCAGATACTGTACATTCATATAAAGGACCATACCGGCTGTTTTGCATGGTTTAGCCCAAATTATGTATTCTCAACATTCCTGTTAATCACTTCCTGAAGCGTATCATATGTTTCTGATTTTATTCCCCTCCTTCCAGGCAGCTGCTGCTGGTTTCCTTTCATTTTCATTTCATTATGTTATCAAAGGGTCAGTTTGTCCAAATTACCAAGAAATCTTATTTTCTAATGTGCTGTATAGCCATGCAGTTTTCATTAATTTGCCAGTGTTTGTCATTAAAGTCATAATCCTTAATTTCCCGAAATCAAACCTGATACAATCTATGGTCCGCATTTTTTCAGCCAAAGCCATTCAACACAGTTACATTCACTAATTACCTCGCAAACAATAGTTGTCATCGTTAGTGGCAGAGTCTTCCGTTCCCCTGTGACGTTCAAACTGCCTACAAGAGACTCACAGGAAATGATGCAGTGTGTCATCCAGCATCACTGTGCATAATTTAATCTCATTGATATCATCCTGCTAATGCAAGCCAATCATTCCCTGCATTTCGTACACATTCAAAGAGTTAAACTGATGAAACACTAGATGGCTTTTATTGTGAAGGAGTCTCAGAATTCTAGGTACCTGTAGTATTGAACCACGGTAACCAGACATCTCCAAATCATCCAGGACTAAACTCTATATGATTATACCTTTAAGTTTTCATTAGCTTCACGTAGTGCACACACAATTGAAGAAAATGGATGAAAAGAAGAACCTGACAACATTTTTTTTGCCATTTTGCGCCATTTTTGTGAGTCCAGTCATGCAAAAACACACACATTGCTACTAGTTTCTAGTATTGATATTTAAATGAAATTATATATTTTAAGATATCCATCTCTGAGACTTCTGCTTAATCACTAAAACAATGGTGGTGATGGAACATAGTTAGTGTTGAAAAATGACATTGAAAACTTAAAAAACAACCTTTATAGAAGTAGATGTTTCTTTGTAATTTGGGTGAGCTGCCCCTTTATAATTAACTTGCAATTACATAAAAGGTAACTTAAAGTGAAGATATAGTTAAAACGCGGTTCTGCTAGAACCACACTGTACACCACATATGCTCAAATTTAGAAAGCCATAGATTAATAATAATATTATTATTATATTGTGATGTGAAATTGCTAATATGCCCCAATGCTATCAAATGTCACCAGATCATTGTATGTAATTACTTGTTTGTATATCCATCATTTTTCCTTTAATTGATTAGATTAGATTCTTCAGAAATGTAATGATTAAATATTTTTGTCTTCACATCAAACAGTTGTGCATCTGATTTTATTATTAGAGATGAGCACCAGTGTGTTTCCAGCCAGTGAGTAATTGATTATTGAATTGTCTCTGTTGGAATACAGGCTTCTCATTATGCGTACTGATGAACACATACAGTACATGTGCCTGCCTCGCATAGGCTGCGCACACACATTCCCATAAAAGCCCACACACAGAATATAAAGCAGTTTCCAGCTCAGGCATAGCATGGTGTGTTTTCTCCTTCCAGTTATTGCAGTGCTATGCTGCAGATCAGGTTGGCATATGTGGGTGTGTGTTGTTGTAGTGTGTAGGTTTGAGTCCAGTGGCGCTGCTTTTCATAGAAACGCACAACTCGCTGCAGCCCCACTGAATCTGAGTCATAGTGCTTCTCTACCATAGATTAGAGGAAGGAAGGAAATCGGAGAGAAAGGAGCAGAGAGGGAGAGAGAGCGAGAGCAGAAAATAGGTCAGACATCTGAGAGCCAGGCATTCCTTTTTCTGCGATGGGTGTCAAGACATTATCCAATCACACCTCTTTTTCTACTTCTTTTTCTTGCCTTCTCCTCCCCTTATGCATGATTTTTTTTTTTTTTTACTTCCCACTTTTCCTGGCCAAGGAAAAGTGCAGAGAGAGGAGAGAGTTATTGTGCTTGGCATGTCTGCAGAGGACAGGCTTTAATTTGGACACAGCCCAGCTGATCAATCTCCACATTGGCTCAGTTACAGCACTGTGTGTGTGTGTGAGTGAGTGTGTGTGTAAGTGAATGTGTGTGTGTGTGAATGAGTGTGAGCATGTGTCGAAGTCCATGTAACAGCTAAGCTTTTAAACTATGCAAACCAGCCGGTTGGTATAAAAGTAAAAGCACACTGGATTAACCCTGTGTGGAAATGACTTATTCTACACACAGGGCCGTGGAGGAACAATGAATTGGATTAGAGCTGGAATGAGCTTTAATGGAATACATGCTGCACTCATCTGTAACAAAGTCAAAATAAAGGAAATTAAGTTTACTCTCTGAAAGGCAGTCTGGACAGGAGCACCAGTTGAACGCCTGAAATGGAAATGTGTGGTTTTATAGGTGGCACAGCTGATATGAGTGACATTAACATGTCATAGTAAACACACACAGAGATGAAAACGTACTCTGATTTATACTTAAGTAACTCCTGCTGATTTGCATAATATGCAAACTCATGGATGTGAGTCAGTGGGTGGTTTGGCAAAGTATAAACGAGCCTGCAACGCTTCCTGTTTTGAGGTCTTTCTCTGGCATCGAAAGCACTTTGCCAACTTGTGTTTGAAAGTCCGCAGTTTTAAGCATGACAGCGGCTCTCAGAAACAGACTGCAGACTGCAGCCAGAGTCCCCTCGCAGTTCATTCAGCATTAAGGAAGAAAAGTGAAACAATCTGCTTTATTCATACTTTTGCTGTAAAGAGACTAGAGCTGATTATTTTCTCAATCGATTAATCGTTTTGTCTAGAAAATGTCTGTATATAGTTTAAAATGTCTGTTACAATTCCCCTCAAATATCTTGTTTTTTACGGCCAACAGTCCAGAGTCCAAAAATATTCACTTTACAATTATACAAAACAGAGAAAAGCTGACATTTCTCACATTTTTTTTTCATTCTTGCTCAAAAAATGATCAAAATAGTTGCAAATTGATTTTTTTGTCTATCAGTTGATCAGTTGATCAGTTAATCATTGCAATTCTAAAAGAAACATGTTGAGTCCTGGTGTTTACAACTTATAAGATATGGAAAAACATAATATAAGTATGATTAGACTAAAGGGAGACATTTCATAACAGAAACTCAATGAAAGGCATTATTTTCTCCTCTATACATCCTCCTGTTTTATTTTAAAATGGAAAAGCTTGATGTTTACAACATAAACTTCTGACAAACAGCTTCGTCCCAAATGTCAGATTTGTCTAAAAAGATTAACAGTGGATGCAGTCTACTATTAAGAGATGCTGTCATTTTACAAGAGAGATTTTTTTTTGTTGTTGTGAGGATTAGGCAACATTGTCTCCCTGCAAAACTCTTCATCTGTGGGACTAGCATAGCAATCTGTCAGACATATTCTGTCAAAGTCACAGGAAAACAAAAGGGGGGGGCAATAATTCACTAAGTGTGATGCAGCTTTGGCATGAAAACATAGAAGGTGAAGTTTCTTATTCTTGGTTTGATGGATTGAGCAGACAGCATTAAAAGATGCTTTTTACAAACAATCAACACAGAAAATATGATGCCTCTCACTATTAAGATGGTGATTGCAGAGCACACGGGCAGTCTTATATAAATACCGTATCAGCGTGACTACCTTTTTTTTTCTTCTTTTATTTATCTTGAATAAGAAATACAGTCACATAACAAGGTGAACAATATGTCATCAGTTTTAGTGCAGAGAATCATCATTCAGTTTGTCTTCAACCTTTCTCTCATAAAAATAAAACGCATGCTTAGGAAATACTTAAACATTTACTCTTGACCACTTTTTTACATTCAGGATGTGGTCATGTGATGGAGGAACACCTTATATTCTTTAATGCTTTAAAAACCCCGCTTTAGGGCCCGTACCTTAACCTGCTGTGGCCATCTACTGAACGTCGAAATCAGTCGTCGACCAATTGATGTGGTTGTGTATTGTTGTGCCCTAAAGTATGTCACAAGACCAGAACTTTTAGACAAAATAATTCAGTGTCTTCCTGGTTATTAGAGTGCAGACAGTAATATTGTTGCTGCTCTTCCTTGTATCTGTTGTTCTGTCTATTAAAGGTATGTTGCAGGATGTTCCCGATAGGTTTCGATACATGAGCTATGGTTTTGGTCTGTACCTTCACAGTATTGAGGTTCTGATTGATTCCCAGCGCTAGTGTTGAATAAAGGGGATATTTTGATGCTGCTGTATGAACATGGTTGAATCATTATTGCATGTTTCTTATTTGCAGACGCTAACTTGCTACTCTGACATTCTGGTTAAAGAAATATGGAGCACCGACTGTAAATGGATTTGAGTGGTGTCAGGTTAAACCTCGTCTCTGACGCGCTCTTACCTGTCTCGTCTGCACCAATGCATATTTATCTGTCCTCGAGCGGCTGAGAGCTGGCTTACCATATGGATTAGCCAGAGAATCAGATGCATGGCCACATTAAATCGCCATAGCTGCTGATGAAAACAAGCTGGTGGTGCTGAGTACTTCACCTCAGACCTGAGTCGTGGAAAGCAGCAGCTTCAGGAGGTCCCTAGCTAATCATTCTCCAATATACAACCATCCTTTGACCAATCCTACAGATCCCACTACTCCAGAAGAAGTAGTTTGACCTCTTGAGTGCTTTCTGTTAAAAATTGAAGGCACTTAATGGGCTTGCAAATGTGAGGTTGCATATATATTGAAATTGTTACTGTAGAAAATACTGCTAGTGTATAATAGATAAATAAAATAAATGAATAAATAAATAAGCTGTTGAGCTGAATAAAAGAAAATTATGGTTAAATGGTTACTGTAGCTAAAACGAGATGTACGAATATTTGCAATATTTAAATATATTTTTGCTCTAGAGTAAGCTGTACCTGAGGGAAATAGAAAAGGATATGAGTTGGAAACATCTGCCTCTTATGTCAGTATGAGTGTTTTCACTGTTGAAGAAGCCTGTATCTTACAATATGTTCTAATACTGTTTGTATTAGTCTTTTTCCTGGCAGCTAACAGGCAGTTCCTTACAGCTATTTAAAGTCTCAAAAATCCATCAAAAGTGTGTTTCTCTAAAGCAGATGTGAAACTGTTTGGACTCAATAGAAGCATACCATTAGCTCATCCACTGTACCTTAAAAACCTTGCTTACTTGGAAGTGCATTTAGCAGTCAATGCTTTGCTTTGTGTACTTTCTGAAAAATGCTTAATAGTATCAAAGACTTATGCAGAAAGAAATCTGTTTAATGGCAAATACAGAAGTTTAGTTTAACATACTGAAAATGCATGAACTCTGCAGCTTCTATCTCCTGACTTTGATTTGTGAAAAGTTTGATAGCAAAAGGCCACCAGTTCTGTTTCACGTTTCCTTTGATTAACCCAACAAGCAGTCACGTTTGTGTGCGTCCAAGGATTGTTTCATTATCTCAGTGTAAGATAGGGATGGCCTTATGTTTGCCGCCTGCCACGGTGGAAAGGTGAGAATGCTGTGGTGCTTCTTGGCTGAATGTCAGCAGATAATGATACAAGCTGGAAAACATTATCTCGTATGACAGAGACAGAGATGATTATTATGTAATGATAGTCTGTCTGTGTGTGTGTGTGTGTGTGTGTGTGTGTGTGTGTGTGTGTGTGTGTGTGTGTGTGTGTGTGTGTGTTTTTCAATCAGGGATGAAAGTAAAAGTCAATGAATGGTCTGGTTGAAGGACAGGAAATATATTGGATACATTTTGAACATACTGTACTTCAGGCCTGCCTCTGTTGTCACAAGCATTTGTCATTGGCCCTGACATTTTAACAGCTACATGTAGAGGTGTGTGTTTCTCCGAGATCAGATACAAACACTATACAGATACATTTGTAATAATATGATATTATCAGTTTTCTATGGTTCATTTTTACTTTTATAATAATGAAAGTGATTGAAAATATAAATAAATTTCAAATATTGAATTAAAAATACCACAGTAGCAATAGTTATCTCTAGCCTTTTAGCTAGTCCATAGCAAAGATGAATTTTTTTCACAGAAATGCTGCTGACTGGGCGTGGTTCCTAAGTCAGTTTCTTTATTTGGTGTATTCAGTAAGACAGATGGCTTTGTTAACCAGGAAGAGCTGGCGGCCAGTTGTGAGTAGCATTAGCTGCTAACAGTAGTGTTAGTCGCCCTTCTGTAGGCTTGAGGTTTGAGGTGCCACTAAGTGATTGATCTATAAAATATAAGAAAATTGTGAAAAATTTCTCACAACCACAATTTCCTAAAGTTTTATGTTTTATGTAAAACCCCAAAGATAATAATTTTATTATCATATGAGACAAAGAAAATTAACAAATTCTCAGAATTTGAGAAGTGGAACTGCTAATTATTTTGCATTTAGCTTGAAAAATTACAATTAATCGATTATCAGAATAGTTGCACTTTTATAGGGATTGATTAATCGACTACCTGGTTCAGCCTCACCGTTAATGCTGGCTTCAGGCAACATTGTACATGGCACATGTCGTCATTGTAGGAATGTTGTGAGTGACTTGACACAGGTTTGTGATCAGGGAACATGGTGACCCAGCAGGAGAGGGGCGGGGCACACAGGGAGTTATTTGCGCAAATTGTTTTTTGACAGCCGTCAAGATCTGTAGTTGTGCATAAGTGAAGCTGAATCTCTGACTCTAATCTAACCTAATCTAATCAATCTTCATACCTCTACAGTATTGATCAACTGATCAAAAATCGAAATGAATGAAAGCAGTTTTAGTTGCAGACCTAATCTGCCTGTTTTTATTTGTGGATTATGTTCTTTGATACATGTTTTCATGTTAATGTGTGTATACAGCATAGATGTGATGCATTACTCAGCGTGCCTCTGCTACATCACTTTTATTTGATCCAATGCAAAGAGGCAGATTTGCTCCTGTTCAGTATAAAATGATTGAATGAGCTGTACATTGGAATATAAACATCAAGGTTAAGGCCACTATGTTCTAAACAGCAGTGAAGGTTTCTGAACAGGTATGTTAAGCATGCACACTCTGCGGTTTGACATTCACAGCAGTTATGCTAATTCACACACTAGTGCATTTCTCATCTTCACCTTGGTGATATTTGTCGAAGAGTGACTGCTAATTATTCACTTCTGCAGTCAGGTTTGTGACATCTAGAGTTTAAGTATGAGTGATGATAACATTCATCTCATCCGAGCCATCTGGTTGATATTGCCCGGAGCCTTTCTTTTACGTTAGCAGTACCACAGGTGTAAATAATAGGCCTTGTGGCATGGAGAGCAAAGAAGCCACAGAGATGATAGAGGGAGTACCTGCAACACATTCCTGAACAGATGCTCCTGGCATTTTGAGAGTCTAGCAAAGTTCATACTATAAACTCCCTTTGATTCCTTTGGCCAGCCTAAGCCTTAAGTTAGACACTTCATTTGGCTAAAGGATTAGACTACTAAGCCTTTTAGTGGTAAGCTGGTCACATGAAAATCTAACAACGGTTTGCATAGACAAGAAAACCTTGCACCTCCTTCTGGGATTTTCCTCTCTTGAACTCTGAGACTCCTCCCCATGTCATCCCTGACTTAGCAGTACATGCATGCATCAGTGGCCATGTGGATTCCCTTGCGCTAGAGCTGCGGCTATCTGTAGGATTTGGCTAAGTCTCTGTCTTCGCAGGATCACTCTGTAAGGCTTTTCACTCCTCGTAGTGTGTTTACTCCTGGCGGATGTTTTTCTTTTGTTGGCAAAGATATGAAGGAATCACAGATCGTCTGTTCTGATTACAGAGTTCCCTGAGACCTATGTTGGGATGAAAGCTGGGATCAAAAGCAAAGAAACAACACTGAAGTGAAGACAACTGACCACCAAGGTAAGGAATATTCCCATAGCTTTGTGCTGAGACTGACGTATCTGCTGTTGAATCACTAATTATTCCTGTTCCTGCATGCACCTAATTAACTGTGAACCTACATCAGTGGGATCTGTGAGTGTACAGTTACACTGATACCTCAATGGTGTCACAAAGTCAGAAGACTGGTGGGGCAGTGGTGGGGTTGGTTTCATTTTTCCATGCTGGAACACAGTGTATAATTTACACAGGCGCAGATATCAGATTTGGTGTCATGGGGGGAAAAGCCTGTATTTATAGTACATATGAGGTGTGCAGGGCATATGAACAGACCACTGACATGTTTGTCAGCAAGACTGTCCTGTAAATTGGAAAATGATCACAAACTGATCAGTGCAGCATCCACATACCAAGAGGCTGCAGCTCAACTTTCCTTTCAGCCTAGATGAGATATATGACAACTGCTTTCTCTCTCTGCCACCTGAGCAGCATGAGGGTGACATATGATGTATGATATGATATTCTGTAAGATAACAGAATGATGTTTTAGCTCTGTGTGATGTGACTGAACCTCCTTCACCTTTGTGCAGTGGGGATAAGCATCTCAACATCACTGCACTTTATTTGGGCGACCAGGATGAGAAATCACTTTACATTTAAAACAGTAAATGGACACACTGGAATTGGCTCGGTATTGCAACAGGGTTTTCTGGACCCGTTTTTCTTTACGCCTGCTGGCAGCGGGCCAGCGTGGCGTCACATAGTTCACAGACCCCCGAGTTGCAACAGTCAGCGCTCCTCCTGAGGAGCGATACCTCGCTCTGTGTTGAACTTGCACTTTTCCCTCTTTTCATCGCTGCTCTCCACAGTCCAACGTGCGGTGGCTCACTGACCGGTCACACATTCACTTCAAGGCAGTTTCCATGTTCGCTGATGATCTTTTTCATATTGCATTTTCATGCTTTATATGTGCACTGTGCGTTGACATGTGCTGCAGGATAGAGCAGTTATTGTTAGGGTTGAACCCTGCTGTGTTTCAGTTTTCAACATTTTGTTAGAAACATTAAATTTAGCTCTGTAATCATGATTTTGTGGTAGAAAACTGCAGTTTTGAGCAGCAGCCAAATTAATGTTCACAACTTGTAAAAAATGAGATGAACAGTGTATGAAATGTTGATTAAATGTGTATCTGACACATGAAAATAACAGCTGACCACACATTGAAATAACAGCTGTAGCCTACTGACTTCTGCATATCCTGCAGTTCCACTATTCAGAACATGATGAGCTTAAATTACTAATAATAATTCTCATGCTGTGATTAGTGCGATTGTTTTTAACAGAAAAGACTCATAACTGTTGCTCTTCTTACACAGAGTCTACTACTGGTTGTAGAGCGTTGTTGGAGAAATGCTTCATTCTCTAACTGACAATCTTTGGCTGAATACGAACACCAGCTTGCAGAGAGCCAAGATTCATTTTGACCCTTTGGCAAGTTTCTTAGGCTGGAACATGCTCCTCTGCACTGTGTGTGAGCAAATATGTACAGTTGTTATTTGGAGATATTTTTAATATTTATACGTAACCTAAACACAAGTTTTGCAATAACTTGGATCAACAACAACAATTTTCTCAGATAAAGGAAAAAATACAGAACCATACTCCAGCTATAGGAGACCGATTCTTCTGTTGTAATGTGCAGAACAACTGGACATTAGCTATTAGCCTAGATTTTGTAAGAAGCAAGTACTGGAATCAAAACAAGGTGACTTCTGTCAGGGATGAGAGGAGATCATGGGCGCTGCACTGCCACACACATCCTGCCCTTGTGCTTCTCAGGTGGCAGAGAGAACAAGCTGAGCCACTCCCTGCCCATCTGTCATGCCCATCAGGGGAATCAGTTTCCCGCTCTGGCACACACACACACACACACACACACACACACACACACACACACACACACACACACACTCACAAACATGGACGAGCCCACACACACCCAGACACACACACACACCCACCCATCTGGGCACGCATTCACTGACTCAAATACAAACATGCACACACATAATCAAATGGACAAATATGTACAAACATCCACATGCACACAGCCACAGACAGATACAAACGCACACTGTCTCTCACACATTCAAATTCATACACAGATAATCTCTGTGCCGCGCTGACATTTATCTTCAACCGGGGAGTACTAGGGATCCATGGAGCAGGATAGGCAAACTGTGAGTGGGCTCGGAGCCAGCGGTTGAATTACTTTTATTCTCTGACAGTTTGACTCACCACCTGGCCGGGTAATCCCAGCACTCGCTTTTGGACAGCTCCCGTACTAAACCTCGATTTCAATTTGAGTGAATTGAATTTCTCATATGGCCATTCATGCGCTGCCCGGCTCTAACTGGAAGAAGTGAGTTTTATGACCATTAATGTTGTGCAGAAGAGAGACACAATGACATTTAAACTGAAACCATTACAGCCAGACGGATGTGCTGCTCAAGCTGTCGCTATATTACTGCCGTCTCCTTTTCTGTTTGTGACATTTGAATAAGCATTTTTTCTTGATAATCAATAGACTAACTTAATAACGTGCCTGAAGGCTCTTGGATGTCTAGACAGAATAGAGAAGTGGCAATTTGGTTTTACTCTGCAAAGAAGCTGGGGATTAATTTAAAAAAGACAATTACCAAGCATGTTGCTAAATGACATTTCCAGGAACTGTGGAAACAATAAGTGAATAATGACGCCGGCTTATACCGGGTTCAATTAGTTTGTCTTTGTGCGGCTTAATTTGTGGTTGTGTTAATGCCGTGATACGTGGCTTTACCTGCACTGTAGCCGGGGGGCTTGGCTGGATCTCAGCGCAGCGATGCCGGGCGGCGAAGGCGTGACGCTCCGGGATATTCTTGTTGTGAAGGGCGAGTGCAGCTGTAATGTTAGGTTGCAGCATCGTAGAGCTGGAGTGGGTGGTATTTCATGAAAGTGTGCGGTTTCTTGGACAGCTCTCTCATTCACTGAAGGGAAGTGGTTTTTGCCTGCTCTCAGCAAAGCACAGAATGTTCCTCTTTTGCAGCTCTCTGTTTATACTCCGTTATTTCATTCATTCTTGTACGATCATATCAAAGTGTGTATTGACACAGGGTCTGTTCGGGGTCAGAGGGAAGCGGAAAACTGCAAACCACATTTGGCAGAGAGTACAGAGTGTTTGTGGTGTAATGTTAGGTAATATTGTTCCTAGTTAAGACTGCTTACCCCTCAGAGCTGTGTTTGTATTTTAGCTGTAGTTGATTGGTCCTTGTTTCCAAAGGCAGAACCTGTGTAGATTGTCTTCTTTTAAATTACATTTTTATGCCTTTTTATATGAAGTTTGAACTGTGAGTAATCCACATCATCGATCCACAAGTAACGTCAGGCCACTGCAGCAGAAGTCTGGATTAAGGAGCTGCAACAGTTAACACCAAGCATAATATGAGCTCTGCTATATTGGAGACATGGCGCAGAATTCATTGACTAAATTTCGTAGCCGTACAGGACGGTGTGTCTCAACCCCACTCAGTTATCTTGTGCTTTTTTTTTTTTTTTTTCTTTAATACTCTTTGGTTTGTTGGTCTAAAGTTATTTCAGATTGGATTCATCAGCAACCCTGTTTCTGGAATCGGTTTCTTAAGCCTTTTACATAAATATACCCTGTGGAGTTTCTGGTAAACACACACTCATGTTTACATTGAGTGTTCCTCACCAAAACACATTCTGTGTATCACTGAGACCGTAGAAAAGTACTGAATGCCTTTTCTTCCTGCATGAAACAAAGTTGATATTTGGATATGATAAAAGCAGTCTTCTTCTTCTTTGCTGCCTCTGGTGCATTGCTATGTTTCTTGGTGCTTTAAGTTGGTCAGTGAAACAGCAGGAAACTGTATTTGTGTGGAATGTGTATTTGTGTTTGGAGCATCAGAGCTGATAATACATTAATCGGTTGATATTTTCTTTATAATCTAACCCTTTTAAAAAGACAAAAAGTAGTGAAACATTTCCGTCTCTATTTTACTGCCATGGACGACAAAGAAAAGCATCAAATATTCACATTTGAGAAGCTGGAACCAGCAAATAATCGACTTTATTTTCTTGAGAATTGACTGAAACAACTCATTGATTATCAAAATTGTTGCAGATTAATTCGACTGACTTATTGATCAATTGATTTGTTGCAGCACTCACAAGCTTTTGCAAATATTTCACAGTTGTTTTCTCGTGTTCAAATGATCTAATGGCAACACTTCAAATATTAGATACATTTCGTACTGTAATTTCTCCTCACTTATCTTGGAGTGTGTATCTGTTCTGCGGTCAGACTGGGTGATGATATGAGTCATGCCGACATGTCAGGCTTCAGTCAAAAACTCAGTTTAAAAGACTGACATGTTGAAATACACAGCAAAAATAAGACGCAATGTTCCCTTTAAGACTGACATTCATTTTAAATCTTCAGCAGCTCAAAGGACAGGCAGCACAGCTTCTTTGCTGCCCTACAGAGTCTTCTTTAAAGTATATTTCTTGTGCTGTGATAGCTCTTTGTTTGATCACTCAGATACAACTGCGGATTTGAGCCCACGACGAGAAGGGGAAAGCATCAGATCTGACATATTGATTACAGCGTGTTTCGAGATGACAGCTGAAATGTTTGCTTTTACCCTGAAAAATTTTCTTGCAATTTCCTATGTGAATGGCAGCCCCCTCTGGCCCCTGCCTGGAAACCTGTGATCACAGCTTAGACTGCAAGTTACATCCACGTTGCATGTCACTGCAGTTCCTCGTCAGGCGCTCTGAATCGCCGGGCCACTGCAGCATCTCCTGTCAGACGGCCAACTGGATATCATGGTGTGAAACAGATATGATTGGATCAGCTGCTATGCAGCTTCAGACTAACAATGAACGACTTCTCTTCGCAAACCAGAGTGGACACATTGTTCTAAGTTCACACGTTTTACCGTTTCCTGATGCAGCAGTGACAGCCAGCCTGACAGGAATATAAATATTTTAACTTTGACATTGTAACACATTTACATACTTGAACAGTAATGAACATTTTCTATAGGCCTCCAGCTTTTTAGGTCTGTATATAGACAAAACCCTCAGTATTTTCCTAGCTGTAGTGCAGATAGCAGGATGTTTACATAGACAGTCATTATTGTAGCGCTACCTGCTCCTGATTTATCTGCTGCAGCGCTTTGAGCCTTTGGTGGCAGTTGCATGTTAGTGAGGTCTAGGGGATTGTGTAACTTAGCCATTTCTAATTACAGAGCCTGATAAGACATTTGATACAGATGGTAATGAAACATGGTTGAGGGCATATAAATTAAACCACTGTGTGAAGGGCCTCCGTGGTAATCACATCATGGCAGCGCCTGCAGAGATGGCCTCAGCAGTGCCTGTCAGGGTTGTCTATTTAGCTTCTCCCCACATGATACTCATATTACTGTCTATGATAACTCATCTCATATTGAGTAATGGCATCAAAATCCATATAAACATTTATAGCTATTGCCACTGTTGTCTCATGGCTGGTGTTGTAATAGCAATTAACATGCCCATCTGTATCATTTATAAGAACAGTGACTAGTGCTGATATGATTGATAAACGTGTAATTTGATCATTAATCAACTACAATTTTGATATTTGCTGAACTATTAATATAATGCTGCAACGAATAATCAAGCAGTTAATCAGGAAAAAAAATTTCTGCCATTTTTCAAGTAAAAATACCAGAAGGTTCCAACTTCTCAAATGTGAGACTTTGCTCTTTTTCCTTTTCTGACATTTTTAGTGAAATTAATATTTGGATATTTGGTCAGACAAGAAAGGCGATGATGTTAGATGGTGTTATCAGGGATGATTGGAAGAACCAAATGATTAGACCAAATAATTGGTGATACACAAACAATGAAAATAATTGTTAGTTGTATCCCTTCATTAACGCTGGCTGCAGCCTCTTAAACTTTTTAGATGAAGCAATTTAGCCATTTGTTAACAAATTCATTTATAAATTAAATAATCATTTGTTGGGAATTCAACAACAATCCAGTCATAGACTGATTTAGTAAATACAGTATAAATCCTGTCATTGTGCTTTTATGTCTGTTGTGTTCTCTGTCCATCTGTTTAATTTGAAAGAGCAACAACTTGGCCCAGGTTCAACAAGTTCTTCAACCTAAATAACAATACAGGTCCTTTGTCACTGAACTCTAAAATGACCCCATGAAGCGTTTCATGATGTGACACGTCCATCAACAGGATGACAAAACAACAACAGGCACAATTTGATAACACTGTTTTTAAAAAAGTACAAAATACACCCAAATGCAAGATGAGATAATGAAAATATAAATAGATAGGCAAAAAGATAAGAGAATAATACGTGCATTTTGATGACAGCAAATTTGATCAACAGTGACACTTTGTTTGAAGCATTAGAATTATTTATCCTGGTGAGGACAGCCTCCCTCTGTTTGTCATTATAATTATCATGGGTTAGCGCTTTCACTGAACAGTCACCAAGTTCTTTTTACAGATTATTTCTGTCACGTCCTCACACTCTGGATTTTTTTTGACACTGCAGATGAAAAGAATCAATACATCCTCTACATATGCAAATAAACGCAAAACACACAAGGCAGTGAACTTTGTGCACACTATAGTTGATGGAAAACCTCAACTGTTGACAGTCCTGTACAGTATGTGCTATGGTGAGTCATTTTATTGGTTGGTCATGTGAACACGCCTGATGAATCCCTCTGTATCTCTCTGCAGCATTTAATGCTAAATGTTTAAAAGGAGTTATATTGACGCCACAGATCTGCTGTAAACAACAACAAAGGATCTGAAGCAGTTTGTCTATGTTCATCACAGCTGTGTTTACGCTCAACGTGTATAAGTTCTAGAAGATATGAGGGCCTAATGCTGCATTACATTTTGTCCCTCTTTCTCTCCCGGTGTGCCACCTCCCCCCCCGCGTAATCTTTCCCCAAGGCGGTGTCAGTTGAGGCGCAGAACAGGTGCAGCAGCAAGTGATAAGAAGACACAAAGTTCCTGCTCAAACAGTTGGCCCCTGCCACATTATATATGTAATATACGGTCCAGACCGCCACTGCACAGCCATTTGTAGAGAAACAGGTTCAGAGTACTCGAAAGTACACACCAGACATATTCTCTTGTTTAATACCACCCTGGGTGTAACTGTGTCCACAATCATATAATGTATGTAATGAAGACTTTGAGGGAATTTAATGGAAAGGATCAACGGTTTGCTTCAGACCTCGATTTTGAGGGCAGGGTCTCTGGTATCGTGGTTTTGGTCTCGGTTTCAGAATTGTTAAACCCCAGGGTATTAAGTGTATTTGCAGAATATTATGATGTCACAGTGAAATCAACTTTCAAATGTCATTACATCATGATTTTATCCTTTTAGACATTTGTGTGAAATTTTGTCATAATTAGCATATGAATTCTTGAGTTATGGCTCGGGCTGAACAATATGCAAAAAAAAAAAAAAAAAAATTGCCATTATTCTGGAGTCACGATTTCAGATGGAATGGTAATTTTTGCATTTTCATTTTCACTGAAAAAAGCTTGTCTCCTTATGTTTGGAGAATATAGCTTGTAGCCCGGGGTTCTTCTCTAGCACCACAGTGCTTATTTATTGCAGGTTGTGACACATTTATGTGAGGTCACGGTGAACTTGACCTTTTTATCCACCAAAATCTAATTAACTCATCCTTGTTTCCAAGTGAATGTTTGTGCCAAATTTGAGGAAATTCCCTAAAGGCGTTCCTGAGCTGTCTCATTCACAAGAATGGGACATACATACTTATGCACGTACGTATGGATATGGACACAACGCCTCCAGCCGCAGCTGTCGCTGGTATGGAGGCAGCATAATAACATGTATGGCGCAGACTAAGACCTGACAGTATCTTTCACCTCTAGTTAAGGACACAATAGCAGAGCGTCTGCTGGTTTTCAAGTTTAATGAGTAACACATCAGTGTGGACAAGTAGCACTGTACAGTACGTCTTGTTTGGAGAGAAAGTAGCACATGGTCTGAGGGAGCACATGTAAGAACATGCTGGCCCATATGGTTCTATACCTGCTGTTTATAACTGTATATAGTCGTGTGTATGTGTCCGTGGTGAGTAGGGTCTGATAGTGTGCACTCTGGTGAACAGTAGTCTCAACTCCAGAGATGTGGGTGTAAAGAGTTGGTGTTAATTTCAAAGCTCCCTTCTGCCCAAGAAAGGATGCCTTTGTGGTCCCGGGCACCTCACTGAGACTCAAAACAAAAGCCGGTATATCTGTAGCCAGCATATTTATTATATGCATACTGTGGTAAACATGGGTACAAAGCTCTGGATACAGTGAAGAGTTCCATAATCAAGACCAGACCACTTTTCCTAGAGGGGCAAAGACACGGGGAGAAACAGAAAAAAAAAAGGAACACAAAGAACAGAAGAATTTGAGAAAGACAAGAGGGAAAAGAGGGCAGAAATAGCTTGAGAGTGGTGGGCAGCATTAACCAGTTTAGAGAAGGGCATTCCAGCTCTTTTGTTGTGGGGCCACAAGTATTCCAGTCTTCCCTGCTCGCTCCTACTCCTTTGCCACACATCCAAAGTGAACTTTAGGTGACTCCAATAAAGGCGGAGAAGAGGGAAGAGTATTAAATGCCTGGGGTTAGGAACACTGGCTCACTACATACAGTGGACACTCATTTAGCCATGACACTGACACAGTCTGGTTTGAGTTTTACGCAGGCATGTGGAAGAGTTTCGGGGAGTTTCTGTCCCTTTGCGTTTACTCTAGAAAAAGACAGACAAGGGGAGAAACAAACACAGGGGTTTGGTTAAAGCTTTCTGCAGATATACATGCACACACAAAAAAACCCATGCATACAGTTTAATATGTGCACAACATGTGTGCAGTGTTTGAAATTCTTCTCGTACTCACTCCAGCAAGTAGAGAGGGGATGGGCACAGGAATGCTTCAGCGTACCTTTTGTATTGTATTTGAATGAGTTCCAGATCAGTGAACCGTGTTCTGCACCTTCTCATTAAAGACGCACTTATGTAAGCTGGTAGGTTGGTTTCAACATGCCATGACTACTTAAAGCCATATTGGGACATTTTCCCTCCATAACTGTGGGCAGAGAAGTCGACTAGACTTCCATAGATCATGTAATTAAATGTTTACGCCTCATTTTATTCAGCTTGATAGTTGACTGGACATTCACTGAATGTAGGCTTTAGTCTTTGCCAGCGTGAGTGATATCATTAATAATATCAGAGCGATACGGAAGCCAGACGTATGACTCATATTATCTCCTATATTAGTCCCAAATGACTGGAGAGGTCTCATTTTCTGTCTAATTTTATTTAACTCTATTTCGTTAATTGCCCACGTGCCCTTTGGCAAAGCACTTCCTGTGTGATATCTCTGCCAAGTCTGTCAAGGTTGGTTCAGCTGAAATTGTGCCATGTTGGTTTGACACACCCCCTGTCTATGTGTGTGTGTAACTGTGTGTTGTTCAGCTGCCGTTAGAAACTTTCAGTTGAATCTTTGTTTTGTTTTGTTTTGTTAAATCTTAATACATTCCAGTTAAACTACTGGATTTAGATGAGTTAAAATGGCATGTGTGAGAGTCACAGTATGTGTGCTGTATGTATGCTGTGCTCTCAAAAAACATGCAGTCTCAGCCTTGACCTTTGACCTCTCTGCAAGACTGCATCAGTCTGAGCAAGGTTGCTGAGGTCATTATCAGTCAAGTGCCATGTTCAAGTGCTCCCCTTGACAGATCCTAGTCTGTGGGGTTCCAGCAGACAGAACTTGCGTTTGGCATTTCCTATAACTCGTTACTTTGACAGCACCCTCTGTGATTTTTACTAGGGTGTCGAGACATTTCACCTCGGACTCAAAATGAAACTCATTTATAAGGTCTTGAACGTAATGATTTATGTACGAGTGCACACTCAGTGGTAGAGTGGGTCGGCTCTTAATGGTGAGGTTGGTGGTTTGAGCCCTGGCTCCTTCTGCATGACACATGTCTAAGTGTACTTGAGCAAGACTGATGCTTGCTGTAAAAGGTAAGCTGTATTGTTCAGAATAATCTGCTGATTATCATTTTTGATTAATCAACTTATCTTTTGTTGTAAAAAATCAGAAAATAATGAAGAAATGTTCATGATAGGTCCCTTAAGTCCATGATGATGTCTTCAAATTGCTTGTTTTGTTGTACTAACAGTCTAATAACCAAAGGTGTTCAGTTTATTTTCATGGAGGGAAAGGGAAACCAGCAAATATTCACCTCTGAGGTATTGCCTAAATTTAATATATGCAGTGATAGATTCAAGTGTAAAACTTTTAGTTTATGTGTGTGTTTTTATCCCAGCCTGTGTCTTTATTTGACTCTACACAGTACGTGTGTCCTTAAATGTGTTTGCGTGTCCTTGTGTGGTCTCTCTCAGTGTGTTTATCACTGTCTGTTTGTCCCTGTATCTTTTTCTACGTGTGCACGCCCCAGGCTGTGTGAGTCCATGTCTGTGAGTATGTTATTGTGTGAGTCCCCTCCTGTCTGGATAATCCCAACACTCTCCTTGCGCTCTCGCATACAGCAGTGGGAGACGAATGCAGAGGCATGCCTGGGGATGTGGTCAGGAGAGGCCTCTGTTTTATGGAACATACTGTACTAAGCTGAGCCGCTGCAGTAGAGGTGCTATAAATAGAAGGTGCTGATAAAGAAGAAGAAGAAAAAAAAAAGGGGGGGGCTCAGTGTGAAACACACTCACCAAGCTGGTTCCTGCTAGAACACTCAGCCAGCGGCTAAAGGATCACTGCAAGTCCAGGCTGAGCTAAAACCAACACCAAGGTGCATAAGAATTATTTCCAAGAACAGAATTAAAAGCAGCAGTATGCTCAGATTTACTTTTTAATTTATGTGTTTATGTTAAGGGTTAGGGTTTCAAGCCTTGATGTATTTATGATTTTCATTATGGAAGTAACCTACATTCATATATGTCAAGTGTGCTAGACTGCAGCCACATCTGACACCACCTTGGATGTTTATTAGAGTATCTTCTGTCTACAAGTGAACAAATGTTTATCAGAGGGTCTAGAAAAACAGATATGTTGGTGTCAAATTCATTAGTGTTAAAACTTGTAAGGGATAAGTTTGATGAGGTTGGGTTCTTTCCATATTTACTTCACTGCAGCACAGTATAGTACCCTAGCCTTGACTCCGAGTTTGGACCCGATCCGTGGGAAACCGACCCAAACCCGACATGCATAAATAGACTTTTAAAAAAGAGGGCTGATCCAAAGACAGTAAGACCTGGTTTGAAATAGACCCCAGGATAATTAGACCTGATCCAAAAATGTGGTTCTGACCACACTGGAATAGAGAGAAAGAACACCAACACTGGTAGGAGCTCCATCAATCAACAAGCTGCAGTGGTGGAAAAGAGCGGCCATTTTTTCTGCACTTCAAGGTTCACACTCTGCCTCTCACTCCTAAAACAAACTATTTTCTTTCCCGTCATAATTATGACACACCCTGTAATCAGGGCTGATAGCAAGCTCACTACTCAGCTATTAGACATGTGGACTCACAGATCTCGTCTTGCTCCTGGTTCTTTGTACTATGTATGTACTATGTTTGTTACTGGGAACCAAGGGGACTCATGAGGACTCCAGAGCTCTGTAAACTGTAGCCTGCTGTACACCTTGAGAAGAACATGTGTTTTGTGGGATTAGCCATTTAGCTACTTGGCCATCTTGCTATTTCAATAAAGAACTGACATTAATGTTTATATTTCACACCTTCTATCCATCACCACTACTTCTACTAGACATCTCCTCCACTGTGTATCACATTCTTACGTGAAGACAATGAGTGTAGCTTGCAGATCGTTAACTAACAAACTGTCAGAAAATTTTTTTCTTCTTTCTCACTAATATAGTAGTAGTGGTAAATACAGTAATGGGATTTTTTGACAGTATTACATAATGTAGCACTATTGCGCATCAGCCATCATCACTTTTTAAAGCTTGCTAGTGCTTAGCCAGCTGTGGCTATCAGGTTTATAGAAGGCTGAATCAAGTAAAACCAATTTTATATTTACATTGCTCACGATTACAACGGTGTCTACAATCTCTACAATGTGTGGCACCCTCTCTCCGTAGGCATTCATGATTGTAAACGATATAACCAAAACATCTTGTACGTCATTGATTGATTCATCAAAGTGAATCACAAATAGAATCAGTGAATCTGGTTTTCATGAGCTTTTTTGACTTGAGAAATGCTTTCACACTGCAGCCTCTCTAGCTGCAGAGGGACTGGAGGAGGCTTGCTGGTTTTCTGGTGGTTGAGCTTGAGAAATGAGAGGAGTCTTAACCCCTGTGGTGGATGACTCATTCTCAGGAAAGAGGAGTTTTGTAAGTTCTCAAGCAAACTGCTTGCCCTCTGATCCCACAGGTTATAATGGGGCTTACATTGATGGATGAAGGCAGGGAGCTTTGTTTGCTTAGCCTCAGATGAAGGTGAAATACTTATGGATGGGAGAAGAAAACTGTAGCTCTCTCGTTAGTATATCTGCTGCCTCTGGTTTATAGCATGAAAAGGACAAGAAGGCCTTCAGTAGAATATGCCACAAAGAAAAACTAGTTTTTCTTTAGCTTGTGAAGGTGTCTACAAGCAATTAATTGCCTATTAAACACAGTGGACTCCTTCAGGTTGCTAATACATATTGAACAGATTTAGCCCCAAGGTTGCACCACATCAGTTTAAAAAACATGAATGAAAAAGCCGGTGTCATTGCCAGTTTTTCTTCAAAAGCCTCCTCCAAGAAATCCGATTTAGAAAACTTGCAAGGTGCTCATTAATTTGTTAAATTTCACCTTGAGCATCTTTTATCAATACTGGTCCTTCAGACTTGGTTAGGCACCATATGAGCTCACTTTCCCAGTAGTGTGACACTCTTTCTTTTGTTTGAAGAGGCTAAATCCTCAGCTGACACCTAGCCCTCTTAAATGACACTGTAACCCATTTTAATGACCTTGTTTTTCTTCTATTTTCTGTCTTTTGTCTCTTTCACACTGTCCTTGACCCTGATCTTCCCTCATCCCCTTTATTCTACCTCAGGTTGTACCTCCATAACACTCCTTCAAATGTACTTTATTCCTCTATGCTAACACAGTCATATACACACACACACGCACACACACACACACACACACACACACACACACACACACACACACACACACACACACACACACACACACACAAACACATATGCACATGTGAACCGTCTGGCACACACTGCACCCCCAATGTTCCCATTTGGAATTCTCCCATTCCCTCATTCCCAGAATATTGTTTCACCATAGCAACACCAGCATGTCTGCTCTCTCTCTCTGTCTGTCTCTCTCTCTCTGTCTGTCTCTCTCTCTCTCTCTCTCCCACTCTCTCTCTTTCTCTCCCCCTCTCCCTCTCTCACATACACACACACACTCATTTCATATTCACCACATTCCCTCTTTCCCTCTCTCCTTTTTTTTCTTTTTTCTTTTTTCTCTTTATACGCCAGTCCTGGGCTGGTTTTTATGGGGCCCCCCCACCCCCCACCCCCCACCCCCCACCCATGCCCTGCTTACTGTGTTCCTTCAGGAATTTTGGCTCACGTTCAAAAATCCTAAATCAACTACAGACTGCTACAGCACCATGGGCCCCTTCGCTCCGCGTCTGTCACCCCACATGTTGACCCCAGGGAGTGTTTTTTTGTGTGTGTGGAGAGGAGGCTGACAATCAGGCCACTGACAGTCTGCAAAACCTTCGTGGGACAGGTTGTCACCCCCCTCTTTTCTTTCCTCCTCCCTGTCTGTCATTTTCTCACTCTCTTACTTCCACTTTGCTCGTTTTTGTCACTACCTGATAAATCGTCCAGCAACGTTTAACTAACCTCTCTGACCCACATCACTCTCACTCTCCTTCAGGGACGGTTGAGTTTGTAGCCCCCCCACTTAAAATCTCATTATCTCTCACAAAGAGCTTCACATTCATCTGTATATCATGACATGTGCTTGCACAAGTTACATCTTCTTTGCCATTTTCCAAAGAGCACATGCAATAATAGAAAAATGACATTATAGTATCGTAATTAAATTAGAGGAACTTTCGTCCCCTCTGGATAAATTAAGGAAAGAAAAAAGAGGAGGGAAAAATCCTTTTCCCTATTACAGTACAATCAGAGCATCTTCCAATTCCCTCTGTAGCCTCAGAAACCCAAGATAGTGTAAGTTGTGTTTCACCAGTACTGTAGAAGAGGTAGAAATTATGCCAGACTTTCCAAAAGCTATCTATTAGCAAGTTTATTTTGTTTAAAGAAGTTTCAGCCTCCAGCTTAATTAATATTTAGAGGCCATAACACCCTCACAAAGTGCCTGCATAAGTGTTGTTTTGTATTCCTGTGTACATGTGCATCATTTTTGCATTTGGCAGCCTCATTCTCATTTTGTCTCTTTTCTCTTTTTCTTCCAAAGCGCACCCCACTGTGCGTTTCCTCTTTGTGAGGGGAAGAAAAGAAAAAAACAAAAAACAAAGTCAAGTGGAAAGAAATTTGTTCTACAGATGTTGTCTATCCTGGAGCCAAAAGCTTAGTCGAATAGAGGATTGCTCTCTCTTCTTACCCTTCCTGTCTTCATCTGAGTTACCCCTGTGATTCGTCTGCCTTCTCTCCACCTCTGCATGACCCTTCTGTCTCATTTTCTCATCTTCTCCGTCTATTCTCTCCAATACATCACGTTTGCCTGGTCTGTGAATGCTAATTAACAAACTACCTCTAATTGTTTTACTGTGTTGGCGTAGTGTAGTGCTCAGATCTTGCTAAGACACGTCAACACAGGAATTCCTCAGCTCTGCTTTTATGTGGGCTCATGGAAATAAGACGTAGCGTGTACAGGGACAGCATTCAAGTATTTTTTTGGTGCATGTGTGAGATGCTCAGATGAGAAGCCTGCTGCACATTTGTCCAGTTATTTAGTGAGTTTGGCTGCGGCGCCATCCTTATCCCCTCCTGCCTTGACTCCCTTGCTCATTCATCCCTCTATAGTAGGCATCTGTGGTCATCCATTGTTTTTGGTCTGGTTCAGATTTCCAGTTTGGTGGCTCTTCTGAGGGCGGAGAACACATGTGCAGAGCGGATGTGTTGTCTTGCATGTTTGCAGCCAAGTCAGCTCCCGCACATCTTGCCAGTTCCCTCTGTCATGTTAAGAGCCAGAACCTGTGTCACTGCAGAATGGCACTGCGCTGGTACATGTAAACACTTGTAGTTCAGCCACATTTAAAAATAACAGCATCAGAAATGATCCTTGTGTCAAAATGAAGAAAAAAGATACTGGGCTTATGATTTTTTAATGGGGACACATGGAAGTTTATGGCTGTGTATTAATTTAAAAGGCATCAAACATATCTGGGATATGTGGGTATGTGTGGGCCTGAAGGACTTTGGACATCAAATTCTTTGTAAAAGCATATCCTTTGTTGATGCTGCTTTCTGTTCTCAACTGGTAAACTTGTCCTAATCCATCCATCATCTTCTTCTGTTCCCGGGCCGTTTACAGTGAATGCAAATTCAAGTGTATTTATCCAGCCTAAGCCCATTGTGGTCCACGTTGAAAGCCAAACGCGGTTAACAGACCATTCCTAACTTGTTTAGGAATCACATTTTTTCCAGTATTACATTAGAGGTTGTCCTCTTTGGTCTGAGGAGTCAACAGTTCAATGGCCCTGAAGAGCTGCTTACAGCAGTGCTTTGTTTCTGGGCATTACACACAAAGCTGGTCTGTTTCACATCTCCAGTTTATTCAGCCATTCAAATAGTTCTGTTGTTGTTGTGCTCCTTGACAACTGTTGGAGAAACAACTGACAAATCAGATCTGTGCTTATTTCTTGTGAAAATGCTACTTGCAGCAACTGCTACCACAACTTCTTTGTTGTCTTCAAACACTATCACTCTTTACTGATTCTTTAGGGCAAAAGAAAACAAAAACAAGCCCCTCGCCCAAACACGAAATGGCCTGAATCTCACATGGTGATCAGACCAAAAGAAATGCCACAACATAAACGTAGCTTGGTGGCACTGTGACTATTTGCAGGATCAGTTGACAAACTACTGTAGCAATTAGCTAACTATAGCTAGCTACCCTTCTGCATCCATGAAAAACAGTCACCACAAAATGGTGACAGGCAATTAACCTAATTAGCATTATTAAGTAATTATTAATTAACCTAGTAACCACTTTCACAGCTTCCATGTTAACTGATCATTTTTGTCACTGGATACATCACCTACCACTAATTAGTTAGGGCAAACCGAAATAAATATAACCTTCCAAACTGAAAAATGTGAACATAATGTCAGACTGAATAATGTGTGAAGCTACACAAAGGCCTCTTACACTGCAGTGGAGGCTGTTGCATCAGGCACTCAGAAGTCTTTTAGTTTTTCTGCAACCTTACAGTTTAGCAGCAATATATTCATGCCAACAACCACAAAGCGTCCTCCAGGCCTGTTGTGGTTGCTGACATTTGTCTTTAAACAACAGCCTGTATTTTACCATCTCAGATTCTCAGGAAGATACAACAGGCCTGACTCTCTTTAACATTCCTCAGCTGGCAACTACTGTATATAATTGTTTGATATCTTCAGATGAGTGGATGAGCTCTTTGTTCTACCGGTAGACAACATTTCAGGAACCGTTATCAGATGTCAGTGACACAAGCCAGCAGAGCCAAAGCAGCAGGTTTCCTGACCCAGGGTTCACAGAAAATGTTTCCACTTTATCACCGATTTGATCACAGATAATATAGCTGTCACATCTCCAGTTCTCTGAGCACAAAAGGCAAGCATACAGTTACTCCTCAAGGAGTGTCTCTGTCGGAGATACGCGATCCGACCAAAACATAGCAGCTCATATGTTGAGCCATCAATTATGTACTTTGAGAATGGCATCACGTTTTCAGTAATGGGGAAGATCCACTGTGGGTGTGAAGCATTCTTAATTCAGGTTTGGCTCTGACGGTGTTGCACATACAGTAGTTATTCTGTAGTTGATATTAAATGGATGGTGATGTTAGTATAGTAAAACTTCATATATCATGTGATCCAGTGGCTCCATAGAGCTCAAGTGTAAACTACTACAAGTCATTTAGCTTAAAAGGGAACCTTCATGGTAGATTTGCCACAACTTTTTTTTATTAGTTATTAGTATTTGTTTTTTTGTTTTTTTTGTTTTTTTTTAATGCTTTTATTAGAGTAGCAGTGAGAGAGAGACAGGAAGGTTGAGGGGATGACGTGCAGCAAAGGGCCGTGGGTCGGATTCATACCCAGGCCGCTGCGCTAAGGACTAAGTCCTAATGGTATGCGCTCTACCAGGTGAGACACCCTGATTTCCCACAACTTCAACTGTTTGATGATAATAATAATAATAATAATTATAATAAACCTTCTCCTAAGACAACTGTATGACAACACTAACCCACAGGCTATTGAGAAATGAGTTTTCTCTGCTATGGCTGCAGCAGGTAACATACAGACGCAAAGAATGTAGAGGCACAGTATTGAATGTTGAATACCTGCAGGATATTGTTGGTTAGCTGCTGCTGCACCATGTGCTAAGTATCTGTGCTGCGCTTCGCAGCGCTGTTGTTGTTGCTCTGGTTTTAAAAAAGCAACACAGCACATGTACACAATCAGAGAATTTGGCAGAGCCATTGGTCAGAGTGCGAGGCTGCCAGTACTGACGCTTTTTCCTGCTGCCTGTCAGACGCCTGTCTGTTCCCCCGCCAGGCCTCTACTCCAATGTTGTTGTGCTATCTGGCGAGGAGAGTGAGGGAGGTGGGAATTGGCTTGAACTTATGACAAAGTCAAAGTTAGTCCAGATCAGCTGGGAAACTTTGGCTCCTGTGTGTTCATCAAGCTGCAGCTAAGCTCCTGAATGTCTTTCACTGGGAAACTGGAAACTAACACTGCAGTGTGTATTACTACACAGTTTATTTACTGTGCTTGTGTTTATTTTGATTCCTTCCAGCATTGATTTTGCAGGGTATTCAGTACAAAATGAAATACTGTTGTAGAGAATGTGACAGGAAATACTTAAGAATTTGATCTGAGTGATCATATTGTCAGCAACCTGTGATTCACATGCTTCTAAAGTCGACATATTTTAACTTAATTTTGCACATTCCTGACTGGTAATTTTGAGAAAAACATATAGCATGCATTATGAATGACACTAGAACTGTCATAGACTACAGTTATGTACATGACTGAATTTAATAAAAGAAGCTTCTCAAATGTTAAGTTTTCTAAACTCTAGCAGCCAGACAAGAATTTTTTCTTAATAAAATAGTTATAAGTGGGCAGAATTGTGGTATAATTTTAAGAAATATCTGATCAAAGAAAAAAATAACAAGATAATAAATCTGATCTTTCACTGCCACATTATGGTATGAAAATGTTTGATATTTGGTGCAAAAGACCTTTCTGCTTCTAGATTAGAAAAAGCCTGTTCTGCTGGTTGGCTGAGTTTGTGTTGTATGACTTGTGCAGCATGTTGTTAGTCCCAGGGGGAGCGCCGCCCTGACCTCATCCACACATGAGGAGGTGCTGAAGGACTCAGGCAGAGGTCACTGAATCCAGGGTTTACAGGAGCAACATCACCGGGGAAAACTATCCATGAAATCTGTGTCCATCCTCCCATCCCCCTTCATAACCAGCAACATTAGTCAAAAATTTGACTGAACACAGGTCAGCCTACATTGAGCAGCTTGTCCGTCTCCCAGAATGGTTTATAGATTGGCAGTGACCTCTCCACTGGAAGGGAGGAGGTAGGACAGGAGGTCATGAGGCTTCAGGCTGGGTAATAATTTTTCCTGCTGCATCTGGCAGCCGTCCCATTCTGCCCTTCCCTTCACACCTTCCCTCCAAACACCTGTGTAGCTGCAAAAATGTTATTAGCTGTATCTTTTGTTATTGTGCGCTCTGTCGCACTGAATGAATGCAGTCTTATTCCCTGTTTACAGAGTGTTGTTTATGAATTCCACGTTGAACCTTGAAAAATATTGTAACTAGTAAGTAGTAAAGTACCCACTTAATTTCATACATCGACTTCAGCTGAACCCCATCACTGACAGTGAAATTACTTTGTGACCAGTATGGACATGAGGAATAATTAAAGCAACCAACGGTTGTGTCGGTGTAGCTTACATGTGAAAAAAAATGTGAGACTGTCACCAGGCATTCACCGTACACTGTCACATGCCTCAAATTGATATTGCACAGGATTTTTATTAGACCCATCCTGCACAGTGACATACAATAAATTTACACTGCTACTATTGTGGCACAGTCTTAAGGCTACTACATAAACAGTAAACAGTGTCTTGACATGACTCGGGATGAAATTTCCCTGTTGCTCCGCTGTGCTTCTACAAACCTTTCCTACTGTTCCAATACTGAGAGCAAAGACGCCTCTCTCTTCTATGAAATATCCGCAGTGTTTGCAAAGAGGGCGTATTACTGTTTTCATATGAGTGAATGGGAGTCTGTCAATTTCATCATTCTTCCACCTTTTTAATGTTGTTAGACATAGTGAAAGGCCACAGCAGGGTATAACACCATCTGACATGCTGTCAGCTCTAACATAGACCTGCATCTTTGGCTTCACTTGATGAAGATCTCTCTGTGTTCATGGTGTAGATCCTCTGGCATCGCCTCTCCAGCTGGGACAATGCACTCTCACATCAGATTCACAGACCAACAGGCAGCGAGGTAGACTCCCTTCTTATCTGTGAGAGGAGACAGGATTACTAAAGCCTGGGACTGTAGCACAGCGCAATGCCATGGTCAAGTACATAATGTACTGCACATTTACACATGCTGTACTGTACACTGCAGGGTAGCATTAAAAGCTGGAGCCCAGCTAAGACAAATAAGGGTGTGTCTGCACTGCAGTATGTCCTGCTACAGAATTCAGTCATCAAAACATGACAAGAAATGAAAAAAAAAAAGCATCAGAAAAGCAAAACTGTTTTGTTCAGACAGACAGGAGGAGTGTACTGTGTGAGATATTATCTATGGACTGGGTCAGGGTTTCAGCATGTATGCAGAGCATTAGGTAAGGTTCTTAAGGGGGAACGGTGCAATGGAGAGCAGATGATGTGATTTCTCAGTCTCTCGCTCTCTTGGCCAATTTACTAACCCTCATCCTTTAGTTGCGGCCCCTGCAGATAAAAACTAATCTTAATTTCAATTATTGATACTATTTCTTTCAGTTAATTGATTATTTGATTGGCCCTAAATGTCCAGAGCCCAAGGTGATGTCTTTAAATTGCTAATTTTGTCTAAGATAAGAATTAACTAAAAACATATAAAAATAAAGAAAAGAAGCAAATTTTCTCATTTGAGAAGCGGGAAGACATTTTTCTTATAACATAAAAATAAAAAAATGATTCAGTATAATTTCCTCTTTGGCAGTTGTTTAAATTGAGGCAGATTGCAGCAATCTTCTTATGCAAAATTTCTTTGTATTGGCAACAGGGTAAAATAATCTCACCCCATTGGCAGAATTTCTTCTCAAGAAGCTGCACACAATGTCCAATCAGGCTGTGCAGACACCACAATGACTGCATTTGGTTTCCTCGGGTCGCTTTTGTTTTTCCTGGCACAGTGTTTCCAGCGCAGACCTTCTCTGTGCCGCTGCTGTTGCTGCACTGTATCTGTTTGACAGCGATTGTGAGAGTAGGCTGCAGGCGCCTACGGCAAAGCAATGGCAATATCTCGTCCCAGAAGTACAGCAATAATACAGCTTCTCTTCTTATAGTCGTTGGAAATCACTTTCACATTTATAATAATTCAAATTACGAGAAATCAGCCTTTGGATATACTCAGATTTAACAGTTTGTCCTTCAGCTCACCCAAGTTGGTGAGATATGGATGGAAAATTTCTAAAAACATAAAGCAAAGTAATGTTGGTGTTGAATTTATATTTCTGCTTGTAGCAGCCTTTAAACAAACTGTTGCCAAGAGTTGGATGAGAAGATCGATACCACTCTCATGTCTGTTCATTGAATATGAAGCTACAGGCAGGAGATGGTTTGGTTAGCTTAGTTTAATTAGCTTAGTATAAAGAAACAAAGAATTGGATAAAGAAAAAAGTACCATTTACATAATTAATTTACATTTTATTTTGTTTAATTTGCACGTTATGAGGTTACCAGTCTCTGCATCTGCCCAAGAACTATTCCAGCATGTAACCTTCTGCAAAACCACACAAATAAGATGCTAATTAGTGAGCTTTAGATGTGCTTGTATGCTAAGATAAGATGAGATAAGCTAAGCTAACTTGCTTAGAGCGTGAGCAGATGTCACGGGTCAAGAACAAACCTTAACACTTCCTCATGTGAACTGCAGTTTTTTTTTTTTTTTTTTAATTCTAACAAATTATTTTATTTTGTTTTAATCACGATGGCTTTAAATTCCTACTGCAAGTGCAGAAGTTTATCATTAAGGTTTGTTTTTCACTCTCTTCATTTTGAATGATCTGTTGCACCTTCTCACTCACACCCCCTCTGTTTTCCCTTTCTTAGTCAAAATTCACTCTGTCACTTTTGTCGGGTTGTTGTTCTTTGACACCCTTGGAATTTGTTTTTGCTCGCTGACACTTTAAATTCAGTCTCCTTCTTATCTGTCTCTGCCTCTGTGTAGTTGTATCTACAGGGACCATATGACACAGCTACAAGAGGCACATGCAAAACCTAAAAGAGAGGGAAACCTCACAGGCCTTGCATTATACTGTACGCCATCGCCGTGCATTTCTCAATGCAAAGAGAATGGAAAATCCACAGAGGAAAGCAGTGAGTAACAAGAGCCCAGGAAAGAAAAGAGGAAGATACATAGACCTACAAGTAGTTTGAGGCTTGAAAGGGTTTTCCAAAGGCTTTGTGTGTGTGGTTCCCATGACAGTGTGATATCTATATCAACCTACCGCCATTGTACTGACTTTCAGTGAAATGAAGGCGTTGTGGTTTGAAGCTTTCTTGCAATATGTCTCACGTTTGTTGGCTTTCCTGTGAGAGAAATACCTGGGGATGGGTGACATAAATACTGATATAATACAGGAGCTTTGGTTCTGATTATTGATGTGTCAGTCGCGAACGAGCCAGCTCAAAGAGCGAGAGTGAACGATGGGAGCTGGCTCCCGTCCAAGCGCCTTTTTTATTTATTTATTTTTTTTGTAAATTAATACAAGGCAGAATGATAGAATGATTTTCTCTGTGCCACGGGCAGGCACCCTATGCTGACTGTGACTGAATGATTTGTTTTTTGGATAGTCTATTATTTATTTTATTTTATTTTATTTTATATGGACATCACAGTATCATTAGAACTGTGACATATATACATACATACATACATTTATGTACGAGGACCAGATGCACTGTGTCAGTATATATAAAACGTTTAATACATGTGTAATTAAATGTTCTTACATTTAATCTTTTTATACTAAACATGATGTAAAATTATGGTATTATGGAAATTATAAGGTTTATTATAATTACATTGAATAATTTAAGTGATATATGTGCACAAATACTAATTATAGGTCAAAACAGCGCTAAATTTGGCTGAATTATAAAAGGTAGAAGTGATAAAATGAAGAGCCGTTTAGGAGCCGAAAGAGCTGGAGTTACTAGAAATCACTAGTTCTGATGCCTAAGTGATAAATTGCCTCAATAAACTCAGTCTCAAATTTGACACATTTTTTTCAGGGTTTATCTCTTCAAAGAATAAGTGAACTAAACTACAAATCAGTAAAATTATTCAGATACCGATACTAGTACTGCCTAAAATAAGGTATCTGGTATCGGCGAGTATGAAAATTTATGTACGTAATTTATTAATAAACTTCATAATTTCACATCCAGATAAAAGGGCAGTTTCCTCCGGAGATGAATTCTTCCTTGTTGCTCTAAAACAGTAGTCTACACAGCAAGTTGAGCTACTGTTTTAAAACGGCAAAGAACAAGTGATTTCCTGTCAATAGTGTAACGATAGCCATTAGCAAAATGTCAGCAATTTGGCAACATTACACTGGAAAGTCCCACTAGTAAACAGGCACTGTGTACAGTTTGCAAGGCCTTAATTTCATGGGAGGCAATTAGTGTGTATTTATTTCAAGATTAATTTTTTAAATGATTGACAGTCACATTAGGTAATAAAAGAAAGATCTCATGCCATTCATATATCTATTCATATTTTACGTTAATGTTAAGGGTTAGCCTCAGCCATACAACAATGATAGCAATCATATCACATCCATACAGGGTTAGTAGTGTACATTTTTGCTATTGGAATGGTATTGGATCAGTACTCGTTATGGGCCAATACACAAGCTCATGTATCAGGAAGGAAAAATGGTACTGGGACATCTCTATACATCAGACCTGACAATCAATCACAGCTTTTGATTGTTAAGAGTTTTTAACATTCTTCTTACTGATGCACATTTTGGGCAAAAAATAATTTGTTTAGTTTGGATCCCCCAACCTATCAATATGTGAAATCTAACATGTACTTAGATTGAAAAAGAATGTGATTTTTGAATATGCACTTTATTAATGTAAGCATATTTTGCTGACATTTAGTTTGCTGACATTGAACTTCCTGTCAGGTGTCACGTGCTGTTGACTTTACATATTCTGTCTCTATAGGTTCAATCTCAGGGTTAAAATATTACAAGTACAGTGAGGTGCAGTTGAGGTTAACGCGAGGAGCAACATTGTACAGACGTGCAAGTGGAAATAAATTGTAAATCTGTGAAAGTTCCTCGGCTTGTTGCAGCTGAGTGTTGTGTCTGTTTCTGTGCAGGGGACAGAGCCAAACCCACAACACAACAATCCCCTGTCCCTCTAAATATCTGACTGCATAACTGAGATTTAAAAATGGTTGTGTTGCAACTCTCAAGTCTTTGTCTATGATTGTGCGTCAGGGTTGGGACAAATAATCAATATGATTATACACAGTCATATGGTCTCTTGCAGTACTGTGTTCTCCTGCGACACTGAAGAGGAGGTGTTTTCTTCTTCTTCTGTTACAGACATTTGAACTCTTGACTGCTCCTTCTCTGGCAGGTAACCACTGAGCTATTTAATGGCTTCTTGACATTGAAATGATAAAATCTTGAGCAAAATATCATGGTAATATTTTATCATGAGGTACCTGTTTGATTCCTACCCCAAGCATTTATATGCATGCCTATTCTTTGAACCCAGGTGGACACACTGTGGGATGACTTCTGCTCTGATGAGTTATGTTACAGCCCTCACTGTCAAGTCCATAGCAATTTCGCAGCAAACTGTGTGTGAATCTCTGCACTTGTCTCTACCTCTTTATTTATTTGTGCAGTGGAGAAGAGGGAAAGTTTCAATTTAAAACAAAAGAAGTGACTGGGTGCTAAAAACGGTTGCAGATGGGGCAGAGTCAGATACACAGTCAGAGATAACAGACCCATAGTCACATGTGGCATCATTTGGTGAGGCACATGGTTTGTTGGTTTAGTGTTCTCAACTACTACCTTAAAACACCATAGCTTCAATGGCGAGCTAATACTGTTGTTTGTTTATATGTACTGTATATATACATATATACTTATTTATGAGCATGCATGTGGTTCCTGTTATGTTTTTTTTTTTTTCGCTTGGGATAATGCGCCTATTCAGATCAGTATGTGCTGTGGGCAAAGCTGTATCTCAAAGGTTAATCAGACTCATGAAATTACAGTCGGTAAAGTTTTGAATGTTAAACATATCATGTGGTGGAATCTGCTGCATCAGACAGTTCCTTGTGTCTTCTGGCCCCTCATCACATATGTTTTGAAGGCACTAACTAAAGAAGTGAGTGCAGCAGTGGCCCCTGCAGTGTGCTGGGTTATGTTAATGACATGGCTGCACAAAGGAACTGTCTGCTTTAATTATGGAAGAGTGTTGGGCTCATGGCTCCTGCTCCCCTTTCTGTTTCTTTGATATCCCTTCCTCTTCTTCCACGCAGTTCCTTCCTTTTTTCAGTGCTCCCCTAATGTTGGCCCTTTGATTTCCCCTCCCCTCCACTGCAAGGAGAGGTGGACTAATCCTGTGAATCAGATGTGTCACCTACTCTAAGCAGGAATGAATAGACCCTAGATTACCACCAGACACTAATCGCATTTAGCCTCCACGATGATAGCTTCTGTTCTGGGCTGAGAAGGGTGATTTAATGCATCTCTTGAGCTTTGGTTGGGCCCAGCTGTTGTTGTCATGCACCTGTGGAGCTTCTTCCTTCCTTTTCCTTCCTAGATTTTGTGGTGGGAAGCTCATAGACAAATGAATGAGATGCACAGATGGGGAGGAGTCAGGTTTGTTTTTTAAAACACAACTGCAGACCAAGAATAGCCTCTAGGTCAGAAATACCAATGTCACTTACACACATACAAACACAAGTGATGTTTAAGTGAAGTATGTGTGATGCGGTGAAACAGATAGCCTGTCTGAGCAGCTGTAACACTAACTAATAAACACTGTATCTTATTTGTTTAAGCCATACAAAAAAGTGTAAAAACAGCACATTGCAGTCTTACAGTTGGTTATGGGTCAGACTATTTCTAGACCGGGTGCAGTGCTTGGTGAGTGCAATGCTATCACAACTGAAATTAAACCTATGGAAATAACATCCAAGTTGTAATAAACAGAACTTTTCTTTTAAGCTTTAACCTAGAGCATAGAGCCCAGAGTGGTACATCAGAAAACAGACATCAGACATTTAAATAAGTGACAACCTATGTAGAGCTTTATGATTAAATAACATAATCTTAAAATGCAGTTAGCATCAAGTCAGTTAAAATTCAGCAGCATTTGGCTGGTGTAACTGCTGATAGATCTTAGAAAAAGGCAGCTTCTAAACATACAAGGACTCACAGACAGTTACAGCTTTGATTTTGAAGACAGCTCAAATCTGAAACTCAACTGATCTGACCTCTAAATCAAAAAGATGGAAAGAGTCCACTGGGGAGAAAACTGCAATGTGACCAAAAGTTCTATTCTTCAATCGTCCAAACTAGTGCAGCACTTCCAATATTAACAGCATGTCTGAAATGGTAAATTGAATTTCCCTGAACCGGAATCTGATGAGTATAATTAGTTACTAGAAAATATAGACGAGGATAAATTATTTGAATAGCAAATGTCATAAAAAAAAGTGCTTTACATGTTGCTTGAAACATAATAAAAATGTTTCAAATATGATAATCTTGGTAACTCACGTGGTAATTTCCTAATTATATGTGGGACCCAGTATTGTGTCTCAGTCATAAGACCATATTTTGTGTCTAGCCTTGATTGTGTTCCATGAGATTTGAATGAGATCATTGTGGAGATCACAGTATTTGGTCAGAGGTGACTGACTGACTGCATCCTGCCCTCTTTACATGGCCCAGGAAAATGAATGGAAATGACTGCACATTCCTCTATTCCTTTGGGTTGGTTTAATAAACCCAAAACCTGTGAGGGAAATTATACTAACCTGTTCTACAATAAGAAATTAATTTTGTTTTTGCATTTGCCATTGCATAGGACATTATGAGTCATCTGTTCATTTGACCCAGAAAAAAAGAAAGAAAGGTTTTAACATATTTTAAACTATGTAGAGCCAGTCTCTCTCCATCTCACGCCCCGTATACAGATTAGCATTCATAGAGCTCTAGCTTCCTTGCTCTTTCCTCACCCTCCATGCCCCTTGCTCGTTTTTTCTCAACACATACTTCATGCAAAATACATTGTCGAGGGCACTGGAGGAAAGCTATCTGCAGCTTGACCAACAGTAAATTTTCATTTTGACAAGCCCTGTTGCATTGTCTTCTTCCTGTTTGCTGTGACCTTCTCACTCTCCCCCTCCCCTTCTGTCTCCTTGAACCACCCAGCTGTGCAGCCTCTTATCAACGAGGCCTTGTGTTCCTCGGTCTGTCAGTCTCGGTGCCTGTCTATCTTCGTCCTCTCCCTCTGTGTCGCTGTCCTCCTCCTCATCTCTCTTTGGTCATTTTCTTCCCCAGTGCTGTGCATTTTATGAATCCTCGTAGAGCGAGTCCAGTCTTTCACCAGGACAAAACGACTACCCTTGGAGTGACACCATGAACATGTTGCAACCCCACCCCCTCTTCACCCTTCCCAACCTGAATAGACTGACACACAGATGGCCTGAAGGACATTTACTGTAGATCATGGGGGGGCATGTCCATGTATGTGTGAGTAACTGGTTTTATCCACAGTTACACTCATTGCGCATGGCTTAAGAATTGATTCCTGATGTTAGATGGCTACATCTTAAGCTTTATAGTCTGATTGAAGAATGCATCGAAACCCAGAACATGTTTTGTTTTGAGCTACATGAAACAGCTAAAATACCATGAAGGAACATTTTTTGTCCCTAACTCTACATCAGTTCCAGATGGGCAGTACACATTTCCCAAATGAAATATTTACATGTGTGTGTACTGCTGTCATGCAAAGGCAATCATGATGTGGTTTTAGGATGAAAATGCCCACACTGACACGCATTGTGGACCACAGACACATGACCTAGCGGACTGTCACTAAAGGCAGGAGCTACCTTTCACTCCAGAGGGACTGTATCCCTCCAGTGAGGTGAACCCCAAGCAGTGTGGTCCAGTTTGACCAACACTGAAAGAACACCCAGATATAAAGAAATAAGAATTTTGCACAAAAAGCCTCTTTAATAATAACTACCCCCAAGAGGGTGTTTTTAGTCATAATCGAGAAAAGGTTCTACAGTCGTTGCAGTACCGTATACTCATCCTATTAGTTAAATAAAGTGGTTCATTCATCCATTCTTTGTGGCTTCACAAATATGATGTGGATTGTTTTTGTATGATCAATTAATTCTGACTGCTTGGTCATAAGTAACATATTTTGCGTATTTTTGCTTTTAAGTCACAATAAAGCTCAGTGAAATCTGTAATTCAGTCAGTGATTATTATTAGCCAAGATAGCTGCAGTGGCCGCTTCGCTCCTCTGACAGAACAAAATAAAAGAGATTTTGTCCGTAAAATGGAAGAAAATAGACTTGATGCTTAAACCAGCCTTTGATTGTTGGGTTGCACATTTAAAGTGTGAGTGAAATGTAAGCCATTATGAAAAGCATGTTGTGTAAACAGCCTGTTTGTGCAAGAAACAACTACTTTTGGTTTCATGTTTTTTTTTTTTTTTTAAACTAATGTGCATTTTCCAAGAAAATCTGAAATTTTTAATTGAACATTGGTGAAATCTGAAAACCACAGTAAAAATGGCAGTATGCTTTCAGCTTGGGAGGCTGCAGTTGAAAGACTGGACTGGCACTTGGATGACCAATGGACGCCCTATTTCTGCCTTGACGTGGCATCGATGTGACTTATGCCTCGATCGGAGATACGCATTTTATACTATTTTCTGAAACCAATCATCCTCCATGTGATGAATTATTGGTTAATCATGTAAATGCACACATACACACACACGCACATCACACAGATTGCACACCACTCTCTTCAATCCATACGTCACGCAGTTCACTCTCTGACTCTCTTATAACGACGCATCATTTTCTCTCTTGTTCTCTTGCCTACACTCTCCTGCCAGAAAAGTTTGTTCTCCCTCAGGCTGCTGGCATCGATGCTCATAAACTGCTGCAATTGTTTGATAGTATTTTTCCTTTATGCCACTGGTTTGTGTGGGTCGAGTTGAGTTCATCCAAAAAAGATCAAAAGGGTTTTTGGATGTTGGATCTAACTAACTACTTATTTTGTGATGGTTCAATATGAAGTGCCATGCGAGGAGGAGATAGTGTGAAGGTGGTGATGAGTGGGATATGAGTGTTATTAAAGGGCCCTGTTTTCATGTGAACTCAGCAAAGCCATTGACAGGGGAGCCGCTTTACACCAGATTAGTTCTGAGCACTTTCCCACAGACAAGCCACAAGAATATCCATGATGCAATGCACTGCTGCAAAGTAGATGAGTGGGATCTTGGAGGGCATTTCTACTGTGAATTCCCTCAATCCAGCTTAGACAACTAGTCAAAGCCATTGCAGTGTATACTTCACCATGAAATATTGCATTGTTAAGAGACACCTCAAAGTATTTCTGGAGACATCTGTTTCTAAAACGTCCTGCCAGTCTTATTGTCAAGTACGATGTCCCTTGCTGAAATAACTTGGTTAATTTGGGCCTTTGTATGTTAAAATTACATTTTGCCGGAGCCTTGCATGGCTCGGTCTGCATCGTCAGAAGATTGTCTCCCCGAAGGCAGAGCAGTGAGGCAGGATCTGATCTTTTCCATCCACCATCATTCATAGTCCTGACAGGCCAGTGAATTCCCCACACCCCTCCCAGCCAGCAGTTCAAAGGCTTACATTTGCCACCAGAGGGGGGGGGGGGGTGTAGTGGTGAACTTGGGGCCCACTGACAGAATTTACCCTCAAGATGTTTTCAGTTGGATGTCCTCTGAAGTGGGAGACTTTTTCTGCTTCTGTTTTAGACTTCCTCAAGTCCACTGTGAGTATTTTATCTGGTGAGATCTTACTGGTGATATTTTCGCTGGCATTTTTTAAGACACTTGGAGGAAGCAGCGGAAGCACATATGGTACAAAACAACCCTCTCTTGTAGCATGCATCAAAGACATCTCAAATGTAGAACTTTGCCACAAGACTTATAATTGAGATGCCTCTGCTGTTGCTTCAGCGTGAAACAGCTTTTCCTTTTTTGTATCAACTAATGATTGTTTTCAGTGTTGGACTGAAAAATAGTAGGGCAAAGACTCTGAAATGCTTAATTGGCATCCCATAACATGCCTCAACGAGAGCTTGTGGTCAGATTGTTAAAACATCATCTAAATATATTTACAAGACAGGTTTTACAGCCTCCCTTTGAAAATGCAAGGATGTGGTGGTGATGTTGGAGTGCAGGCATGGTCAGATAGGCATCAAACAATCAGTCATGGCACGGGAGTCAGCCTTTCATGGATCTTATCAAAGCCCCCCGACCCCCTTTGTTTTTCTAGAGTACTTCCAGGCTGCTATGGTTAATGTGAAGCTATCAGATAATTAGATTCCTGTTAAGAAGATTCTTCGTGACATTGTGCCTTTAGGTCAAATGAAATGCATTTTGACAGCACCAGCCTTGCAAACACCTCCTGTACCTTTGATCAACCTCTCAGCAGAACTGGATCTCCTTGTGATGTCATCTGGGATCTGTTGTATCTCTGCCATAGTACTTATGTTGCTTATTTTGGTTTGGCTTTTGAACCACGTATTTATTTGTTTAAGCGCTACAAAAACACAATTTCCAAAGACGTACAGTGTACTGCATATTTTATTAGATAAAGAATTGCTGTGCTTCTCCTTGTCTAATTACAGTCTTTTTTTCTTTTTTTTTAACCCTTCCCAGAGTTGTCATCTGCAGTACCTCAGTCAGACTTGCCCTTTGCTATGCAATATTGAGAGTGACCCATTTTTATGCCGCTATGCTGATGAGAGCCGTGACTGAAGGCAAGTCAGGCATCTCTCCTATTCTCTTGAATGCAGTATCTCAGGAACACTTGAGGGAATTTCTTCAACTTTGGCACTAATGTCCATTTGGACTCAAGGATGAACTGATTAGATAATGCTGGTCAAAAATCAAAGGTCAAACTCTCTCTGACCTCACAAGATGCATTTTAACCATAACTCAAGAATTCATACCCTGTTTATGAGACAAACTCACACAAATATCTTATAGGATAACAAGTGATGACATTTTATATCCAAATGGTCAAAGGTCAACTCTAATGTGACATCATAATGTTCTGCAAAAACACTTGTGGCCATTATTCAGCGCTATAACTTAGGAACATTGCATCTATAGTTCACATTTGGTCGGATACTGAATCGCTGACACTAATCTTGTCGAACTTCAAACCGTGGTGATTGCATAGATCCTCTGTGCTGCTGGGTTGAGGGTGTGTGTGGTGCATCCATGTTTTCACTACATAGCTACAAGGCACGCAACCGCGAGGCAGTAATTCTTGTCTTAGTACATTAGCATGTGTAACCTCACAACCGTCTATGGTTTACTGTGTTTGCTTTGTTGACAGGAAATAGGAAGTTGCCTGTTTACATCTTGGTCTGCCGTTGCTTTATTGTTGATGCATCTGCACCTCCTAAACTTGCTTGAGGTATCAGTATGAGGTTATAATTACTAAACACACCTTTAGATGATGATGTGTCTGTTGCTCGGATGTTTTTGTAGGTTTAAGTCAGTTTTTAAAGGTCTAAAATCAGGTCAGACAAAAGAAAAAAAAAGTAATGCAATCCATCCAAGTCGGTGCAATCCATCATGAAAGCTGTTGACTACATGTACTGTATGAGCCTTGAGTCATGCCATTGGTTTAGACCCAGCTCCATATACTGTACAATGAGATCTGATACTGCAGCAGGATCAGCTTAGATACACCATAAAAGATGTGATAATAATTTTAAAAAATACTGGGTCCTACACTTCCCATAATTCATTTTGGTTGCATCTTTCATTAGAACTTCATGCACGCTGTTTTCTGTTCAACATTTAAAGCCTCATGCCCAACTCAAGGCAATCACCAGGGTTTTGTTCTCCCTCCAGAATAATACACTCCATCATGAGTAATTTGAGCTTTATCTGTAAAATCGGTGGAGGACCCCTTTAAAGTCACATTACTAATCAGCATTAATGAGACATTCAGCCCATCCTAAGCTATAGACAGGCAGAGTGGTAATTACGTTCTTGTCGGTCAGCCACTCCCCAACAATTCACCGTAAGCACTGACTGGCGGATTCATATTGGGTTTTGACAATCCAATCCTGGTTAACCACCTGTCAGGTTTCTGCCTTGAAAACTAACACAACATGGGGGCTGAGAAATTCTTTCCCACTCACCCACATTTTTTTCCTCCCCTCAGTGCAGAACACTCAAATTATATAATTAGTTAGTTTTAGGCCCAGCAGGAGTGCATCGTATGACTGCTTCTGCATTGAGTTTCCTTATTGTTTGCCTAGCTCCCCTTGCAGTGAGCTACCGCTCCCTTTGTGCCCTGTCTTTTTTGCCCACACAGGCCTGCAGAGGAAGAGCCCTCCAGCTAATTCGAGACTTGCCAGTGGAATTTCACTGTGACAAAGGGTGCTATTCATGGCGGCAGGATGGTGAAAAGGCCGCGCTGGCAGTGGCGATAGCATTGAAAAAAAAAAATGAAGAGACTTCACTTTGAAGCTCACTTTCTTGCAAAGACATTGAAGCCCTCGACCCAATGCAGTGCTGCTCTGCTGTCAGTGCCCCCTCACTTTGCTTCTGTTTTCCCCTCTGCTGCTAGTGTAGGAGGATAGATGTGAGTTGGCCTCTGTCACAGACTGTCAACAGGGGCTAAATAGTTGACCTCCCATCTTAACATGTTGTCTTCAGTGAGTTGATCTAGTGTCTCTGTGGCATATCTGACCCATATTCTTTCAATGCACTTTTCATTTCAAACAGTCAAACACAGCACAAACTCAGTCCATTTCACTGACTCACTACAAATCCACTGAGTAGCCCAGAGATCCTTTGTGTAAACTCAGTGTATGACCTTCAACCTTATCTATTAGTAAAATTAGTCATGTTTAGAGGCTCTTGTGCTTCTTTGATCCTCCATCCATTAAACCATTCATCCACCTACCCACCATTCCTACCATCCACATCCTCTCCACAGTGTTTCTGCAGGAAAATCGATTCTTTATGTTCAGGCTGAGGGGAGTTCCCCTCATGTGGCATGATAAGTGCAGCCATCCTTGTCTTTTCCTTCACATATACACACATGAATGAAACAGTAGGACTAGGCAATATGGTACGGTATTAATATGTGTCATGATGTAGGACATCTTCTGGATTATCACTTGAAAAAAGTGATTTTCTTTTTTTTTTTATTCTTTTGTTTTTGAAAAATCTAGTAATTGAAATAAATGGAAAATCCAGCTCCACTTAATAGCTCTTTGTAAAGCTTTCAGCCACAACCTGTGGTAGTCTTCAGCAGATCGAGTTTGCTCAGTTGAAAGCTCCAGAACAAGCTAGAAAGTTTAGCTAAAGTTAACATTTCTGAAAAAAATACCAAGACAAGATTTTCTACTTGTCGAAAATGCAACAAATCAAATATCTAAAAATTCAACATCCACTTTCTTTCCCAAAACTTTCAAGTGCATCCTTTGGAGTTCCTTAGCAGGTAGGATGTGTGCAGCTTAAAGCTACAGAAAAAGTAAGTTAACGTAAAGTTAGGATATTTTTGTCAAATTTTTATGCATGAGATAACAAGACAGGAAAATATGTAACTTACTGATACAACACGAGACACAGACACTCTCTAATTTCACATCATATGTCCACATATAGAAAAACAGACAAACACATATGCACACGGTCCGGTGGGAGCATGAATACATTAACAGCTTCCCCTTTCCTCTCCCGTCTCAAAAAACTTTACAGTTTAGGTGGTTTCCCTTCCTTCCCCTTTCTCACTTTCACAGATTTTCAGATTTTCTGTTTGTGGATACCGTCTCATTAAATCTCTCTTTTTCCTCTGTGCCAAGCAGCTGTCTGTTGAGGCCAGCATGTCTAGTAATGCTTGTGGGCATTAGCGTCCATGTGGGATTTTTATGGAGACACGAACCGTAATGAATTGTAGCAGGGCTAAATATCCTGTAAAAGCTTAGATACAGATTGTCAGGCTAATATATTCATTATGAAGTTGTAATTATCGTAATAGACCTCACCAGAGAAAAGAAGTGTTGTGTGAGGTACAGCTACAATCTGCTTTTCATTTTGCGCTTAATAGAAACTGACTGACAGGAACTAAAGTCAAAAGCTGTATTGGAGCACAACAACAAGGTGACATCTTTGTCCTTCATTTGACTCTCATTACACTGAACCATAGCTCTGGTTTTGTCATACATTACATTGCTTTTCTGACTTACAAAAAAAAAGAACATGAAAATTCAGCTGCCATGCTGTGAGTACTGTGGGCAAATAGACAGTTCTGATGTTGAAAGGAATTGTTTCTTGCTGAGAGGAAGATGAGAATATCTACACCATTCTCATCTGTGAGTTAAATATGAAGCTGCAGTCACTGGAGAAAGAAGCTCACTAAAGTTTCTAAAATATTCCTGTCACCCGTAAACAGCGCTGGGTGGTGGATAAACTATTGTTCTTCCAGAAGTAGTTCACATACAGTAACTCCATATAACACCACAAATCGTCATATTTATATACAGGCAATCTGTCTCACCCATTTCCAATTTTTATGCTAAGCTAGGCTAAATACAGCCAATTCTCATCCAGAGATTTATATCGATCTTTTCATCTCACTCTTGGAAAAGAAACCAAAATGTTCTTCAATTATACTGAAACTTGCTGCAGCTAGCTTAGCATAAGAGCGCTGCACTAGCTTCTTATCTGAGTTGGCGAGGTAGTACACATCAAAGTCAGAACTTAGCGGTAGCAGAAGTCTATAGCATGCATGCTAATATCTACCTGATGCCAGTCTGCCAAAGTGCCAATACTCACATTAGAACCAGTGATGCTAGCTGTAGGAGGGCGTTTCTGCACCAATTATAGCATGACTGTGACGCAGGCCCATAGATAAATGTTTGGCTTTCATGTCTGTCTGCGAGGTAAACAAGCCGAGGCTCCTGAGGCCAGAGTTAGATTTTTCACAGAAGGACGGGGTGGAGAGAGAAGTGAGGGAAGAAAACGATGGAGAGGAAAAGGAGGGAGGAATAGAGCAACAGAGGGAAAGTGAAAAACAGAGAGAAATAAGACAAATATGAACAGTTGAGGAACGAGGGAACAAAAACAAGGTCTTCGAAGTAAGAAGAACAAGAGACTGAAGGAAAGAGAGGAAAGATGAAGGCAAAGAAGTCAACAGATGAGAGACACAGAGAAACAGAGAAGAAGAAAAGTAAGCATGAGGAATCAGGGCAGAGGGGATTTCAGTGGGAGGATGGGTGGGTGTCCTAGCTGGCCTTTGTACTGTATGACCCTGTTTGTTTTCTATATGCTATTTCCCTCCCTTCCCTCCTCTCTCTGCCCCCCACCCTCTGTCTCAGCTGCTCACCCACCCTAACAATCCTCTTTTTATTTCTTCCAGGGCGGAGACGAGGCGGACCACACAACGCAGGAGGCCTGGGGAAATCATTAACCTCATACAACATGACTGGTAGGTTATTTTCTGCCCGTCTGCCCATGTGTTTAGTAGGATACATGTACACTTGTTATGTGTGCGGACATAACACAGACGCAGCGAGCGGCTGGTTTGGAGATGCTGCTGTTTGTATAATGATTTATTATCTTTATCACTTCTTCTGTCTTCATTCTGTATTTGTGTTGCATATGCAGTATGCTGATGTGTTTACTCCTGCTTTAGCCCTACGTCTTACAATTACAGTTCTGCAGTTTATAAGCAAGAAGCTTAAGTGACGCCCACTGATGAGCTGCCATTACAGGGGTGTAATTTCCACCTGGGATGGGGGAAACGTGATCCCCTCACTTTCTAAAATTATATTTAGGAACTTTTAAAGTTTGATTTACTCACTAAAATCACTTGAAACAGCATCGATTACAGTCCAGCAGCTGACACAGTTTAAATTAAAGGAGCTCATCATGGTCATTCCAGGTTTTTACCTAATGTTTTTTAAGCTTTGTGAGTAGCGTGGTTGCTTTATAGTCTTTTTTGCCCTCTGTTTTGCCTGTCAGGCTCACTACAGTTTTGGTTGTTGTTTGTTTTCTTGAACCTTTATTGGAGACTTAACAGAATGATAAAATGACTGCTATTAGTGATATTTTTTATAATAACAATGTATAAAATGACAAGCACCAAACAGCAGGAGCATTTAGGGGCCAGCTGGTGAACATAGTGCAGAAGTTAGCAGCTAAAGAGACAGATATTTCCCTCCTGAGTTGGTAGAAACCAAAAACAGCTGAAAGAGAGAGGTGTATAGAAATCTGGCAGCAAATTAAAGCTAATGTTGCTCTAATGTTAGGCTAATCTTGCTCTCTAGCTGTTTGCTGGCTGTTTGCCTTATCAACTTGAAAGGTGATGATATGGCAGCGCTTTTTTTTTTTCCCCACAACTTTTTGTTTTATTCACAACTTGCTCTTTAGTGGTTAGAGATGTGAATACAGCCTTAACTCAGTCTCAGCTCTCTATTAATAAAACTAAATGTAGATGGTGTCTCACTAATGCAGACAGGAAGGCAACCTTTTACTCTCTTTTGTTTGACTGACGGTTTGGTATCTCAGTTATATTATATATAATGTGTAAGGTGTTACTTGCAAGGTTAATATTAATGTATGTAAATAGTACTGTTCAAATTTTCTCTGGTTAATCCCCTCAGACTTCACTCTGCCCCCTCACATCTCAAACCATATTCTATATACATCTCCTTATGCCCAAAAGACACCAGTCGCTCAATGCAGCAGCATATAAACAAGATGGCACAGCATATGAAGCATAATGTAAAGCATATAAAGTTTGAATGGAGATTTTAGTTGTGTCTGATGTTATTTCATCCGAATCAGTCTCTCCAGCCGTAGCTCACCATGAAATGTGTTTTTTGAAATACTGTCTCAAATAAGATGGGACTGTGGCTTGTAGATACCAGATATCTTTGTACTGCAGCAATAAGTCCAATGTAATAAATATAATACCATAGAAGAGGACAAAAAAAAAAGTTTTAGTTTAGAAATATGCTTTTTTATGGAGCATTGGTGCTGAAACATAAGAGTGACAGTGATGTATTTTGACATGTTTTGTACACTGCTGGTTTGTTCTGGACTCTTTCTACTGTAGCTGAATGTGTGACTAGATTAATACTGGATCAAAGCCGTTATATTAATGTCAGCTGCTACAGCTCGGCCAAAAAAAGGAAATAATAAATCTTGCATTACAACTCTTTGACACTGCATTACAGTGCAGACTTGTGTAGCTTGAAGTTACATAATGAAACACAGCATCATTATTAAGAAGAGTGCACAGAGTGATTGATTACTGTAGGTTTTTTTTTGATTGTGATCATCTTCATTTGTCAGAGGGATGATAGGTGGGAGCTCATTTTTAAAATGAGAACCTGTGATCTATTTGAATTTTTGACAGTAATTCTTTTATCTCTTATAATGAGCACATCAGACCTGAAAAGTAAAAAAAAAAGTGCATTCAAGTGCTCATCATTTAGACACCTTGTCTCAGATTTTTTGTTTTTATTATGTAATAGTAACTCTTTCAATTAGTGTAATGTAGCCTCACACCTACAGTATATTAGTGAACATGATGGCTTTAAAGGCTTTTTGTGTGTCATTATGTGTTGTGAGGTCTTAATGGTTATTGATGACGAAGCCGGTGAAATGAGTGGTTTTTCTCAGCAGAAATCTGCAAGACAAGAAATTGAAATAATCATGTTGTTGAAATGATGGAGCCATATGCGGAGCTCAAATTCAAAGAATTAGACTTTTATTTAGATTCTACCTCCTCTCCTCTCCTCTCCTCTCCACGCACAGCTGGAGAGAATGGGGAAGTGCATAATTGAGGTTTAATCCTGCTCTAAGTCCCTGCAGCATTAGGGAAGCAGCAGAGGCATATAATGCATAGCTGCTCGGGCAGAGTGAGACGGAATAACCCCCAGAGTTGTTTGGACAGATGTTTGGTGAGAAAGGCTTTAATGGTAGAGAGCTCACAGCAGACCAAAGGGGACTGGTGTCAGTCACGGGCTTGAGTGCTACATGCCGGTACTAGACACAGGTGATACTAAACTGAGCCTGTGTAAATGCTGCTGTGACCACAAGAGCTAAATCTAATATAATAGATCTTTGAAGGCTTGAGCGAGTCTTGCCATCAATCTACATATCAATATCCCTCATTCTTGCATGCGAAATGAGGTGGTGTCATTTTCAGTTGCGACCCTTCCTTGTGTGTTGCCACAGCGATCAATGCAAAATGTACACATTAGGTTTGGTTGTGTCCCACTCCTGTGCAGAGGTTGTAATGAAGTTACCATTACTGTGTCAATATATTGTTGATGGTTATAATGCTGTTGTAAATAATTAGCACTGAGGGAGTTTGACCTCTCTGAAGTCAGAGAGGTTAGTGACCTGGTTTGACTGGAGTAAAAGCTACTCTGATCATTTTTCACCTGTGGTCTTTATCTGTTATGATGCTGTTGTAAACCCATGTTGCTGTCAGATAAACACAATTTATAATGAGGCATAATATTCCACACCTTCAGAAATTTAATAAATGCATTTTAAAGCTGGATTTTCTTTTGGACAAACGGAAGTTCTGCATGTATATAATTCATTAAAAATTAGCTTCCATCATGCGGACGTTCGGGTTTAAAAAGTCAGACGAGTAGAAAATGATAATCTGCAAATTATGTGGACAACAACGGTTGCAGTTGATTTAGGAAAAACAAATATACTGTGATGTATACCACTATTGTCCGTGCTTTAGGCTGTACCACCCAGCTCTACTTTTGACGCTTATAAAAGCTGTGAAACTTGCTCCTTTGTGACTGGCTCTAGCAGTGACCTTTCGAGCCACTGGTCCGCACTTATCTCCGTGCTTTCAAGATTAGATGAAGACCACAACATGTGTGATTTCTCCATAGGAGGAGGAGAGCTTTCTTCAGTGGGGAAAATTGAAAGAAAATTGTTGGAGTCAGTGGAATTGAGCAGCGGAGATATTTTAGAAGGTGTGTTTATCCCCAGGAAGTGAGTCTTTCAGTGCAGGGTATGGGGGTGGTGCAGATGTTAGACTCACACTTAAAAGTTCAGGGGTTGTTGTGCGTGTATGTGTGTGTGCAGGGGGTGTGCAGCCGTGTATTCATGTGAACGTGTGCCGTTTAGTGCCTGTGTGTGTCGTTAAGTAGGAGCCAGGCGGGGTGTTAGGCAGGGGCACAGGCAGGCGAGGAGGTGGGATCAGTCTCCCATCACTGGGCTACAGGCAAGCATTCTTAACACCTCATAAATATCACCTGGTGCTCTAGGACCGCTGCTGACATAGCTGCTGCAGTACACACACACACACATACACACATGTACTTTTTAGTGGGTGCATGTTATATGCTGCCATGTGTATATGAATATATATGGTATGTTTAATTGCACACATGCAGTAAAGTAAGAGGCTGAGAGTCAGTCATGTCAACAGCAGCAGTGAAATTGGAAAAATAAAGTGATGTATAATCTGTCTGTCAGTGGTCTCTGTTGGAACAGAGCACCTCTTATTGAAAATGATTTCTGTTTGAACAAAGAAGAGAAATAACTGAACTAAAAATAAGACAATCTGCCTTTGTTGTGTCTGAGTTACACTAACAAAAGCCTCCTGTGTCTTGTTGCTTGATATCGTGATTTGATGTTCTCCTCCCTCTACAGGTGCTGCAGAGAAAGAGCATCTGGTCTACTCAGTCTTCTTTTCTACCTGGGTTAGAAAGCATGCAGTAACGTGCAGAGCTGTGGTCAATCTTAACAGGAAATTCCAGTTTATTGCAACTTGGATTTTATTATTGTTTTTAGTTATATGGAATGAAGGAAGGAACTTCTTATAAGGAAGAAGTTACATATTCAGAGAGGTTGCCTTAGCTTTATCTTTAGGTTTGACTAACCTATGTGTTTAGTGATGCTCTCAATGTTAATGAGTTTTATGATAAAACAATACAATCGGAGGCCGATGCTTATAAATGAGCGACACACAATAACTCCCGTGAACTTGGATGACATTGTTTTGATTGTGGCTAAAATAATTTGCCACTCTTAAACAACTCATCCCCAAAACATTTCACTCTTCCTCTGTTTTGACACACATGAGAAGGAAGTAAAGTTAATCTTGGCAGCATTGTAGACGCGCAGAGTCCAACCCATTGAATTAATCTGCCACACAGTAGCCCAAGTAAAACTAATCCCTCCTCCCGTTTGTCCTGTTTCTCATCACATTCCAGTGACTTCTACGTTAGTGCTCATTGATTCAGATTTTTGTCAGTAACTGTCGAAACCAAGTCTAAAGTCTTGACATTATGCAAAGTAGTGGAACCTATTCTTCCCACTGAATATTATTCAGTGGATTTTCATATTATTCCTGCTATGACAGTCTGTCAACTCACATTCCTGTGACACTGAGCCAGTTGGTGATGTTTCTGAAATCAGGGGAGAGTCTTAGGCTTGCTACTGACATGGTGTTTTAGTGGTTTCAGTTTACGGAACACAACAGAAATGCTTCTTTAGCTTAATAGTGTTTTTTTTTCCTCATTGATTTTCCAGTGAGGAAAATAATAATAACTGTGATTTGATATTTGGTGGTTTTTAACAATTAAATCTAATCATTTTCTGATTCATTTCTGCCACCAGTTTTGGTTGTGTAATTTTCTGCAAACACAGCCCAGGGGCTCTCAGCACAAGAGTAGAAAAACATATTTTCCACTCGGGTTAAAAAAAAAAAAAAAGAATCTGCTTCTTTGCTAGAGGGAAATGACATTTAATCTCTTTGTGCTTTCCATTTTCTCATCCGCTAAAAAGCTGGATGCATTGTCACAGACAATGAAGCAAATTACCCAAATAACCCCTACAAATGTAAAGCGAATCACTGGTATAACTGCAGTCAGAAGACATGCAATTACTGGTGAGGGGCATTAGGGTGCTTGGTTTATCTCTGCTGTTGTTGAGGATGTGTGCACTCAGTGAACTGCTGTGCAGAAAGGATTGCAGTGCAGTATAGCCAGAGTCCATTATATATTCCATTCACTTGTGTACTTTTCTATTAACTGTCCACAGGTGGCTTAATGCAAGTGTACATATACACACCATGGACTCTCCTGACCTCAGGTTATTTGTTTCCTTATTACTGTAGTAAAGGCCTAAGCTTCCTGAATGGAAAGGGAATATTCCACACTGACTTCAGAAGCAGTAAACATTTCTTCAGGGGTACTGTTAACACAAATCAGTAATGCCTGGATTGGAGCTTTTCTCCGAAACCGGCCACACGGTGCACCTGCTCTGTCTTTTTAATCCAAGAACATTAGTGATGACTGATTTGCCCAGTCAGCACATCTCACGCTCACACAAACACACACACAGACTTGACTTTAATTACCACGAGGCTGGGTTCAGTGGAATCAGTTTTTTTTGGAAAAGTATGACAGGTAAGCTCCGTTCAAGGTAAAATCTGTCTGCCTGAGGCATCATGGGAACAGGCGAGCATTCTTCCAATTTACCTCAGCCAGCTCACCTCTGTCAGAGATGCTGTTTATTTGCTAGATGAGACTTGACTTTTCTCACTATGTATTTCTGCAGGTGACTATAGATACTGCCTATGTTTTTAAGAGTTGGCCAGTAATTTTCTTTGGAGCAAAGTCATTGCAGGGTTATTGGCATCAGCACTCACTTTCTTCCCTTGTCACGCTCACTCACCACAGAAGTGTTGAGAGGACAGCACACGGTGTTACTGCCACTTCTTCTTTTTCACATGACTGTGCAAAACACACACATGCCTGTGAAGGTTTGCACAGTAACAGCAAGCAGAAGCCACCAAGTCACTGGCTATTATACACACTCCCTCAGATATTGGTAAGAATAAGCATTCACATAGGAAATAATCATTTCAATTAACTTAAACTCTACTCTCTGATGTTTTTGTGACTAGAATAATGTCAGTGTTAAATCAATAATAATGGATAATTGCCTTAAAAATATGAAAGCTCTATGAATGCTATTATTGTTGTTTAAAAATAAATATTATAAAATATCAATTTGAGCCCAACATGACATCTGCTTGTTATGTCCAATCAGCACTCCAAAAAGCAAAGAATTTTTGCTTGATAAATGACTCGAACTGTTTCAGTGATTTGGTGAATTTCCAACCTGTGAGAGGTCACCAGATGATTAGATAATATAAGATAAACATTACTACTTGTGACTTCTCTCTGTTTTTTTTTTTTTTTTTGTGAAATACTGGACACTTTCACATGCTTTTAAAAGTCCTTCAAAGGAAACAATCTTGAGAAGGAAAAATCACACTTTGGTTGAGCGGTCCAGTCGCCATAAAGGTCATAACCCCTCATAACTCATTTTAAGGGAGTGACAGGCCTTTAAGTTTGGGAACTGCCACTCTGATTGTTTTATGTCATTCATATTAAACAAAAATTTAGGTAACACATGTCACATACACAGACACACACACACACACACACACACACACACACACACACACACAGACACACACAAATAGCTAAAAAATACAGTGTAAAGCCCTGCCAAAATTAACAAAAACACAAAGGCTCAAGCTCACACTCACAGGGGTTGGCGGGCACGCACTCCTGAGAAACCACGTAAACACAGGCAGGCAGGGGGGCTCATGGCCGACAGCAGTGGCTCAGTGGCTGTGTGTTTGAAGCATGACTCCTCCAGGCCTGTAACAACCACAGAGAGAGAGATTCAGACACACACAGAGAGGATCTTGGCTTGGTCAGCCTGAATGCGTCTTTGCTGGTCTCCGTCAGAGAATTATCAGCTGAGCTAACTAGCTGTCTGATGCCATCCTGTCCACAGCTCATTGATCACCGGCTCCCCCAGCGCTCAGGGGCTATTTGCTAGTGGCTCAGAGGGAATGGTTTCCTGGCAAACAAGAGTGAGTCTGGGCAGGGATAGAGTGTGTTCTGTGTGGCCGGCCCGCATGCTCACAGTGACTGAAGTGAGCAATGTTTAAGCTTAACGAGAGATCGCATACATTAGCACAGAAAATATACAGTGCTGACCTCGCAGCTGACCACCACACTTCATGGCTGCTGCTGATGTTTTTGAGTGAGTGTGGTTATTTTCCAGCTGTCAAACACAAGTGAGGCCCTATTTTGTGGTGGTTGAAGACCAGACTCATTCATTTCTCCTGTGGCATTTTGATTTGTATTTGAGGATGTCAGCTCCCCCCTACGTTCATATGCTTTTTTTGGGTCTTTTTTGCCTTCTATTCCCAGACCTGGTTAACATTAATGAGCTGTTATGTTAGCCGCATCTCTCCTCTCTGAGGCATCGTGTGTAGCCAGGCTGAAGGTCCCATATTTTATGTGCTCGCTGGCTGCTCTCTGCACTGCTGCTGGAATCTGGGCAGAGGCAGCATCATGCAGGAGTTTTGCACTATTTCCTCCAGCATTCAAGGATAATGCCACTGTTATTCTATATTATTTATTGTCAATGAAATCTTATGGAAAGACCAAAACCAACAATCAAACAGTCCACTCACCAAATTCCATATCCTGTCTGAAGCACTCACCCTAAGCCCATTGGTTGCTATTGAAGAAGCATTTGTTGGGGACTATTTTTAGCCGTGGATTAATACACATTAGGTTCTTGTGAGTATTTCCAGCAACAGGATGGTGCTTGTTTTCATAGTAATGAAGATGCATGTGGCTGCCTGATGTGTTTTTAGTAGATTTCCGTCAACAAAGGAGCTCTGTGGCACAGAATAAGATGTATCAGGTTTGTTGGTTTTGGTCTTTTCATGTCGTTGGTTGAAAATCAGAAAAATATGCTACATTGTGAGTGCATAGCACGTCGTTGCGTTGCACCTCAACATGCCTGAGGTGCAAGCATACTGGTCTCTGCCACTAATTGGACAACAATTTGTCTGCCATAATTGCAAGCAGATTACAGCGTGTCTCCTCTCTGCTGCAGTTTCCTGCCTGCATGTATCAGTAAAACCGAGGAGGCTTTGTGTTGTTTTGCATCAGCATATGCTCTGCACTATGTGAGGATTTGCAGCCTGCCAGAATCCTCGCTGATAATTTATCGTGCAGTAATAATTGTTTGTTTTGTTTTGCTTTTCCATACAAAATCCCTTTGAGGTCAGAGGCCCAGGCTGTCATCAGAAATTTCACTCTTTGAGCGCATTGACATCAGATAATGAACTAGAACAATTAAGCCTCCCCCTCGCTCTCTCTCTCTCTCTCTCTCTCTCTCATGATCTGTCTCGCTTGCTCTCCTGCTGTGGCGGTGTCAATTGTAATAACTCGTCCACATCCTCTCCCTGCTTATCTTTTGGCTCGTCTCGCTCCTCCTCACATGCCTGCCGTCATCTCGCTTGCTTCACAAGCAGAGACACTGATGCTGTTCAGCAACAGCGCCTTCTTATTAGGAGCAACAGACTCGGAGAGCACCCAGAAAAGTGCCTGTGTGTATTGTGTGTGTGTGTGTGTGTGTATTTTGTATTTTTGCAGCCTGTTAAATGTGCTTATGTGCAAATGTTTTTAGTAGTGCTTGTGTGTGTGTGTTCCTTCTACAATTTACAGTCCCCCCAGGACTTCAAATGTGACAGAATGTAAATATTCAAACACTGTATTTTATCCCAAAATGGCATCTGCATATTCAGGAACAAATATTGTGTGTTTAAAAACATTTGGAATAACAGCATAAAGAAATCCTTGTTCTGCTGCCAAATCATTGCAGTTCTTTCTCCTTCTATTAGACCAAGATTTATTCAGACTTGTCAACTTGTATTTTTTTGACCTTGCATATACAGTATTTCATCTGGTCCTGGCCACCATTGATGACATCAGAGCCTGTACAGGGCGGGTCTTTGCTAATCAAACGACCACATATGAACACAAACGGCCACCTGGCCACTGTCCCATCAGTCAGCTCGTAAATGTCATCAGAAGGATGTGGGATGTGGCAGCTTTGGGACAGAAACATGTTGAGAGGACTTTTATCCTGCACAGTGGGATACAGTGGGAGGTAGAACTTTACTCCCAGCCTGGCCGGTTATATAAGTTAGAGCCTGGTTTCTTTAACTAGCAGCTGGGGCCTGGTTTGGGTGGCAGGCCTACGTCCTGACATAACGGGTATATTCACGTGTAAACTTGGATTTCACGCTTGGACGTGTATTTATTTCTGCACTGTGGAGGTGTAACAATGCAAGAGATGGTGACTGTGTGGTTATTGATCCCAGATTTCAGTGGATAAAATTAATAGAGAATAAACAGTGCTTTCTAGGGCCAACTCTAAAAACTGGAATTATTTAGCAAATTTATGAAGGTTTGGCAAAATAAAACATGAAAACACAATTAATCAAGCATAATAACATGCCCCTGCCATTTCCCTGCACAAGATTGCATTTGTATTGTGTTGCATTTGGGTCATGCTGCGCAACCAAACGATGCTCAGTCCTGCAGAGCTTGAGGAAATGTGTATAAAATGAGTGGAACAAGATGATTTTCCAACTTAAAATCTACTTAGAGGAAAACTAAAGGGATAAGCTACATTTTAAGGTACATTTTCCATGTGTAGTGTCATCATCAGCTGTTAGGATAGTTGGAGAGACGGCATGAAACAAAGGACCCTGTCCGGACTCAAGCAGGGGACATAGTGACCATGACAACTCTGCTCTTTTTATTCTCTGTTTTTGGGCCTTTCTGGTGGGGTGGAGGTTTGTAACAGTGAGAGGCAGCAGGACATAAATACTTAGTTTACAGAAGAACCAGACGGTTTATTTGAAAAGTCTGTTTCCATCTGCAGCAAAAAACTCCATTGCATTTTTCCCCCCAGATTTCCCCTGAAGAAATTGTTTTTCTGTAACACGTGGAGTTAAAACAGAATCATAGTTGAAGACTGATTAGCGTTCAGTCTTCATTGTTGAGTCAGTTCAGTCTTCATAGTTGAAGACTGATTAGCGTTCTGTGGTGGCTGTCATATCCAACAGTGCTGTTAGAACTTAACAGCACATTTCACACACCAACTCTGCACATGCACAACACATTCATACAAGCCACATATAAACCAAATACCTAATGGTGTGGATTATTATAGCCCACCCACAGTATCAGCCTGGACCACTGTCTTATCTGTTTGATCAGATAATTACCACTATTATGCACACACACACTCACACTCACACTCACACACATTCACACACACTACCCAAGAGACCAGTTTTATGCAGTGAGCCGCTGGGCTTTGGCTCTTCCCGCTGCCTCTCCTCTCTCCACACCGTCCCTCTTCCTCTGTTCCTCCTTTCTTCTTTATTCCTAGTCTCAGAGCAGCCTTGGCAGCTTGTGACTTATAGAAATAAAACAAGGTCTGGAAACTATAAAGAAAAAAAAAAAAAATTGGATAAGTGGCCTTGTGACTTGTTAAATTTATATCAGTCTGTGACATTGCACTCCAAAAGATCATTCCTGGCACTAAGCTGCATGTACGTTTAATGATGGCGCGGTAATATGAAATCTAAAGTTCTTGATGCCTGTAAATTGTGCATTTACAGGAGCGTGATTCAAGTGCTGTTACTTAAACATGGTTTATTTAGCTAAGTCCGACAGAGTTTAGGCTCGGATCTTGATCTTTGTCGCACTGCTGCTGCCCTCTGAATGTTAACATCTGAGCTTCGACTCTGCGACTAACAGCTATGTGATATCATTTGTTAGCATGAGAGAAGCGTGGCTCTAGGGATGGAAATCTCTGTCCACCACTCTGGTCCAAACTGAAATATTTCAACAACTACTGGATGGATCGCCATAACATTCTGTACAGACATTCATGATCCCCAGATAATCTCCTGATTTTGTAAAAATATTCATGGTTCCCAGACAATGTAGCCGAATGATTTTGGTAACCACGTTTTCCTCTAGCGACGCCAGCAGTTGGACATTTTTGGATTTTTTATTATGTGAATAACCATTGGATGTGGTGATCCCTTAACTTTTCATTACTGTCAACATGTTAATTTGTTGAAGTTAGTATGATTTGGTGCTAATTTGCTAATATTCACCTGCTAACTTGCCAAGCTAAGATTATATTCTTTACTGCTAAACATCAGAATGTTAGCATGTCGATGTTGCATTTAGCTAAGAAGCAAACACTAATGACTTCACAGAGCTGATATCGTGGCTGTAAACTCTTAGCCGTGTTGTTAATTTCATCTGTAGTTCTCTCAACTCGCCTCTCCTGCCCCCATCTTCTTTTAACCACCATCCCTCCTTCTCACCTTCTCCCGTCCTCTTTTTTCATTTGCCTTTTTATGTTTTCCCGTCACATCTGCCCTCTCTTTTTTTTTTTTTTCCCTGCTCTCCTCTCTCCTTCATTTCTCCTCTGCAGCCCAGCAGAAGGAATGAGACACGTTTCCTCTCTGTTAATTGCCGTAATCAATGATGGCCCTGCCACCGTGTTACCCATAGTGCTGCTTTCCACTGTACTGCCACCTATACTGCTCCCCCTCAGCTCCCCCTCTGCTCTCCCCCCTTCTGAAGCGGCTCCTGCTTGGAAAGATGAGGGTCATTACCTGGCAGCAGGACCTGGAGCTCTGCTCAGTGCATTATAGCCTTAAACTTTAACCTATATCAAGTAACTCTAACGCACAAAGACAACAAACAACCTGGGCCATTAGCAGCTTCTCTGGCTATTATATTCCTTACCATAGGGAGTGAGAATATTATAGCAAAGGCTCTCACTGCCTAGAAATACATTTAATACCTTTTTATTAGTTTGACTATGAATTTCTTCAGGCAGGATGATTTATTTTATGTACGGTTCAATCATTTTTCTTGGGTTTTACTCTTTAAGCTTTATATTTTTCAGTGCTTTAGGGTCGTCGGTGAGAAGGGCTTAGCTGGAATTCCCCCTATGTGAGCCATGTGCTGTTACAGCCTTGTGTTTATTCATCATGTAACACTGCAGTTTTACATTTCCATAATTTAATTCCGGCCCTTATAAAAGCCAGCTAAGCAGAACGGGCTGGATCACATCCCCAAACCGCACGGCTAGATTTCTAATTTTAGCAGATCATTAGAAAATATTTATTTTGCTTTCTTCCCCCTCTTTCTCTGTCCACAGGCTTTTGACTGTCATTCAATCTTATGTCCACAGTCATACATCAGTGGCTATGCGGTGTGTAGATGGAAAGCTCTTATAGGTGGTCTGAGATGAATTTCCCACTATGGGATAAGTGTGTGGTTTAACGGGCGGGCTCTTGGAAAAGCCACAGAGAAAATGAAAAAACTTCTTTGACCCAAAGGAATGAACTCTAACTGAATCTAAAATTTGCTCTGTATTTCTAGAGGAGCTGTACAACATAGGGCGGCTGTCACCTCATCTCACCTCATGAAGTACTTAGCTAAGAGCTTATCAATGAAGTAGCAGTGGCATAAAAACAGTGTGTAGGTGTGACCAGTGTGTTTTGACACAGCCACTCACTCTTGGCAGCTGTCCTCTGCAGTTCTCAGTCCAAGTCTGACGTTGGCTAATGCGCTGACTCTAGCACTAGTGTGTTGGTATGTGTGTGTTTTTCTTAATGTCTCTGCAGGAATGTTTGCATGCATGTATGCGTGTGTGTATGGGTGGGTGGGTGGGTGTGCAGTCACATTACAGAGATGCAAACTGTAATTGCCCAGTCAGAAAGGCCAGGAACTGGTGCCAGGAGCCTCAGTAAGCGTTTCAGAGAGTGGGTGTGTCAGGGGTATGTACTACTTTCAGCCAATCGGCCCGCGGCTCTGTCAGGAAGTTGTGGTTTGAACACGTGTTACTGCGGCAACAAGGGAACTGAAAGGATAACGCACAGGGAAGAGATTGAGCTGTGTAGCGCTGCCTCTGCAGTTGATTTAATACTATTCTTTAATTACAGATACAGTGACATAATATGAAGCAGAGAGTTTAACACAAGTTTGTAGTAATTACAGAGGTGTGAGACGATGTCAGAGAGCTTCCACTGCAGAAATGCAAGCACTCAAAAATGAACATGGATACACACACACACACACACACACACACACACACTGATAAAAAGAAAAGACAAACTTGTCTGAGACATTTATTCTGACATTTCACAGTAGAGCATTGTCACAAACTGATTAAGTGTTACTTTGGTTATGTTCTCCTCACACTCTTCCGCTGTCACCTAATGGACTGGCACAGTATAGAGGTGTTTTCCTCACACACAAAAGGCATCACAAGCCACCCAGTGTACTCAGTTATCCTGAGAGGAGATTGAATGACACGAGCCATTATCCTCCTGCCCAAATAGCTGCACAATGATGCTTTTGCATGGCGAGGGAACAGTATAACAAAAGAATTATAAAACAGCAGTGAAGAAACTCAGACATTGTCAGGAGGGTACGTGATATACAGGTTATGGGATTGCATTTCAGAGGAATCTCAGCAAAAAAATGAGTGAAATATGTCTTCTTCCCTCAGGGAGAAACAGACACCACTGTGCACCACCTCTGAAATTAACACCAGGTTTTGGGAGGAAAAAAAAACCTTGCCTTTTTCACATAAATCCAGGTTGGATTAATTAATAAAGATCCCCTGTCACATTGTGACAAAAAGACTGTAATGCTTTCACTTTATAGCATCTTTTTCCTCTTTGTCTCACCACCATATGCTGCCCCAGCCACTCCAATCACATCAAAAACAATGGCTCAGTATCAAACAGGCTCCGGATTCGCTGCCAGTTTCCTTGACTCCAAGCAAAGCGGTAATGTCTAAACTAGCATAAAGCTCTCCTGTTGTTTCTCTACTCCCTGGCATCTTAGACTGGTGTTTCATCAAACATAACATTCCTCCCATGTGGCGAGTCAGAACGTTTTAAATTGAAGCTCTACATCTGCTCTTCCCGTCTTTGTTAAATGTTTCATAACAATGTAGAAGAAGAAGAAATTTTCCACGCTGGTATAAAAACCTGCACATAACTTGAGCTGAATAATGTTGCTGGGTTAATATCCAAACATTTGTCTTACTATTCAGCGCACATCAACGCCTTGTTCGCATTAAAACACTACATACATTAGCATAATATAAGTTGCAAAAATCATGTCGCCAATTCCCCTACCTGTCAGGCTTGTCAGTAATATATTAATCTGGTTACTGTATTAATCAGGCACACCTTATCCTTGTAATGAGGTGTGTAATTTGCTTTAGAGTCATGTACTGAGAAGTGTGTGGTAAAGAAAAAGAGAGATAGAAAGAGAGAACGAGCAGGCATTTTATTAAATCAGAAATTCACATTATGCTCAGTGTGCAGGCACAAAGGCTGGTTTTCCCTCGAGAAGCTCACTGCCTGGCATTTCCTGCTCTGGGATGGCGCTGTCCAGATTAGAGGAAATTGATTTAATGGCTTTAGTTTAATGGCTCAAAAGGCTACATCCACTGTGGATGCTTTCTTGTTCTGTCTGTTTTATTTCTTCCTCATCCTGTTCATGTTTGCACCTAATTTCCTTTATTTATTTATTTATTTCTGCAGCAGGTATTGTACAGGAATTGCTGTGTAAGTATGTGTAAGTATGAGTGGATGCTGCTGCTGTAGGAGGCAGTATAGCAGGCAGGTCTTTGGTTTGATAAAGAAACAGACCTGGGATCGATAGCAGTGGTAAACCAACACCTACAGCCTCAGGCCCAGCAGGGCGTTCAATTAACTGGAGCTGGTACACACAAACACACCATCTGCTCTCCATCAATGCTGCACAGCTGCATTAATACAGATGTCCGAACTTTGAGGTGTTTGAGTGTAATACCGTGAGGCAGCACATGGCAGAAGAATCAGACCGGCTTGACCAGTTTTGGACGTGAACTTGAGTTCACGTGCTCCAATTCTCCAAGATCAGTCGTATTTCCAAGAGAGTGGTGCTCACGCTAGTTGATATGCCTGTTCTGTTATAGTCCCAGAGGCGTCAGCCAGAGTACACATCCCTACCTTCGCTTGTGTGAGGGTCGACACCCCGCTGATCCTGAGTGACCCAACTGCCTCTGGAGGAAACCCTTCAAATGAAAAAACAAAACACAACCGGAGGAAAAAAAGTGGACGACTTCAAACAATGCACAAAAAACATCCAGCAAAATCATCCAGCACTCATACATGTAGTTGCAGGAGAAATGTCAAAGATAGAGGAAGATTTAACAAGATACATTGTTTGTTTATAAGGAAACTGGTGACCTCACGTAGCTCGTTATCAGGATTGAAAAGCCATAAAACTTTCTCAATCTGTTTCTTGTTATGAGCTGTGAGATCACAGTTTTGTTATTTCATGAGGGATTTTTGTATTATTATATTTTTCTAATTATTATTGTGTCATCAAGGCTCGTCTCACTGGTTCAACATCGGTGGGATTCAGTTGGAGAGAGATTTCAGTCATGATTTAGCAATATTTGAAATACTTTGACAAACAAAAAGAGTAAAGAGAGGTTATTGTCTAAATGAATGTGTTTTGCAGATAGCATTAAACTGTTGCAGTGCCTTGATATAAACCTCCTGGTATTTGACATTTTGCCAGTAGATCTATTGACATTTTATTCCAAAAGACAGGAACACATGAACACAGCCTCTTTATTTACTGCTTGTTATGAAATAAAATCACTAAAATTCATACAGTATATATTATAGTATTGTTGAGTCCAAGAGCAAAGGTCATGTTGTAGAGCAAATGTTTAATGTATAAAATGTACAAATTAATAAGTAAGATAAACATTGATCTGGCAGAGAGAAAGAGAGAGAGAGAAAGAGAAAGAAAAAAAACTGTTGCGACTTTTGATCTGAACACACCCATAAGGTGTTTAAGCTGTGGCACATGTCTCTGTGGAGAGGGTGTATACCTACAATATGTGAGGAATGTGCATGTGAGCATTAAGTTTTATGGGCCCTCTTTCAGCACTGTTAAAGCTCCACATATAGATACATGACAGGTGGGAGTCAAACCGACAACCCTGAGGTCGGGGGCCTAGTGAGCGTCAGAAATGACCGTCAATCACAGTTTCCCAAAGCCTGAGTTTTATCCAACCAACAGTTCAAAGACGTTTTGTTTACCGTCACAGATGGCTGAGATAAGCAAAGGTGGAAACAGTTAGTTATCTGCACATTGGCTTGAGAAATGAAACAGAATTGACAAACCGTTTTCACTGTAGAGAAGTAGTTTTACAAATGGGGCATTTATTAGATGACAGTGTACAGAGGTTTCTACTTTTTCTGGCAAGTGCACATCATAATAATTCAAATGACCAAATGCATTGCTAGCATGCATGCAAACAAATTTCCTGTGCACATAGAAACACGTGCAACCACTCATAGGCTGAATGTTTAATTTAATGTTCCATGTTTGTTTTTTTCTGCTTCATTCTTGAGCATTGCACAAGCATGTAAACAGAGAGCACTGTGATCCCAGCTAAGTCATCCACAACCCCCCACCCCCACCCCCGACCCCCTCACTGTAACAAACAACTGATGTTGTTGTGACTTCTATAATGTCAAAAACAATACTGGATACCGCAAATGACCTCATATTAGATATCCCATGCGGCTGTTCGGTGACAGATGTTCACAAGCAATGAACTTCCTTGGATGGCCCCCATTCAAAGTGCAATTAATTAAACACAGACACAACAACGACATGTGCCCAGTCTCCAAAATGGCCTGTGTGACAGTTAATAAAGATAACCCTGGGGTTTTGACTAATGAGGAAGGTAATTATATAGCCACATACAATGTGATTAGCTGCAGCGTACAGAGGTCAGTGAGGGGACACATACACGTGTTCCTTTCACCAGTGTCGAGGGACCGTTAGCGAAGGGAAGCAGGATGGCTCCAATCCTCTTTCCTGGTCCCCTAAGGTCCCATGTTATTTTAATGTTTCCCATCTGACATCGGCCATGCATGTCTGGCTCTGTTAGTTAACGGCACAGAGAAGCCAGTGTAGCCACTCTGTCTGCTGTGTTACCTCGCATGATCGTGTATGGTGTGTGTTTGAGTGTGACAGATGAAGGGATGCAGTGCGCTATCTAGGTTATCTATTTAAGACTGCTTGTTTAGTCGCAGAGAAGCCTTGAGGGCCGCGATTATGAGTCACCACGGTCTGAATCCTTCCCTCGTTTTCTTGCCTTTATGATGCTGAAATAAATAATTCAAACTGCTGTGTGATCATCTATTGCAACAGTGGTGCACGTCTTTATTGATGTGGAGGATTGTACACAACCGGGCAACTTGTAGACTTTGTACTTTAAATATTTGTGCACAGATATATTAATATTTTCAAGTTGGTCAGCTCTTGTTGCCAGAGGGGTTTTATGCATAAACATCATAGCAACTGTGGAGAATGTGCCTAATGTGGAATCTTAGTATATCCTCTCGTGTCCTAAATATTCTTTGTTGAGGGGATTAGAGAGTGTATACAGGATTTTGGCAAAGCCAGTCTTCATGAATGTATCGCAGCTGAACAGTTTCAGCTGTGGTGCAGTTTGTCAGTCGTACAAAGTCACAGTTTGCTGACTTTTCCTTTTAATCCCTGGATTAATACTGGTAATGGGTTATGGTTCATTGCTTATCCAACAGAGGCACCAAGAGAGTACCGGCATCATTATATCAGCTTCACAAATAATGCATCGATGTTCAAACGCTCAGTAAATAACGTCCCCATAGGGGTGCTGCATTCAAAGCGCCGGCTCAAACTTCAATGAGATCAAAGACCACACATTTGATTTATAGTCCAATTACACAGCAAAAGATAAAAACTCTCCAGTAAAAACTTTCCACATGCTCTAAAAACATGTATTTGGCGAGCAACTAAACTATTGCCAATTGTGTTGATTTATAATTGGAGTGGTTTTCATCACATCCAATCCATCGCTCAGCTTTTGTCAAGAAGCATTCTGTCAATGCAGGTACTGGATTTTATTCTGAAGGTGAAATAAAATAAATATGTCATGTTGCTCCTGGCAGTTCATTAATAATTATATTTCAAAATGCTCTTTCCCCGTCATTTATTCACTGCAGCGCTGCACATCCACAGAGGCTTTAATATTTTACTCTTTCACGAGAAGTCTTGGGATGCAGAATGGGAGTTGTGCAAACATAAAAGAGAATGTTTAAAAAAAAAAAAAAAAAGTTCAGTAAGACAAAGGGCTGCCTCACTTAGTTGCTCAAACAATCCTCAGTTATGCATATTTGCTTTAGGCAATGTAAAGGCCAACTCCACCTAAACCATTCCTTTACTTCCTCCCGAATCTGTAACTCTGTGCTCATTGATGTTTAAGTCTAGGTTCATTCATAGGCATCTGTTTGATGTCCTTCAGTTTAGCACAATATGAAAATCAACATCCACAGGCTGAAAATTGCACATTCTAGATAAACCATCACACTGGATATGAAGCTATAATTTGGTCTTTGGTCTGATTTCTTATCTTGGATATTTTCATATTTTGCAAAACCCACAGGAATAAAAGTCTCTCACTTATAGTAAAAAATATGTTTTATTATGTTCAATTCTGTTTGGGTTCAGTTCTCACTTGGATGAAGCTGATTATTGTCCCTGAATTCATGTTCTTGCTGCCATGTTGTTATTGACATTAAAATATACCCACGCAATCAGTTAGAGTTTGGCACATTAAGCAAGCTTTGTCTCGTGGTTCTCGTAGACTAAATGTTGTCTTGGACCTGCTTTAAAAACTGATATATCACTGATGTTTCTACACACTGCTCCATGATTCGATTCTTAGCCGTGAGAATCTTTTTGGTTCTCTGCATGCGTGTCATGGAAAGTTTTAAAAAAAAAAAAAGAAAAAAAAAAAACTCAACTTGAGCAAAAAGGTGTCATACTTCACACTGGCTATCTGAAGATCTTACAGCATCAGTCACAATCACATCTCATGCTTTCTCCAATCATCCTCACGCTGCCAGAAGACGAACAGTGTCCTCTGTGGCTTTTCACCTTGCTGTGGTGAACTAGATATTGTCTGAGGTGTTGATGTTGTAGGATTAAATCTCTGTGCTGTGAAGAAAACGTACCTGTTGTTGTTGTTGTTGTTCATCCTGCAGCACTTACTGTCAAACTTTCACTAAACACTCTTCTCGCTTACATCAAAAGGTGAGCGTGATGCTTCTTAGCTGTGAGTTTCACACACAGGCTCCTACCACCACCACCACCACCACCACCACCGTACCTCTGTGCAGGGCTAAGCATTTGAGCAGCATAGGACCCCTCTAGCTGTGATATTTTATTCAGCAGAAACTACCTGGTTTGAATTCCCAATCCTCTTAAGCGGGGATATTGCCACAGTGGGTAGCTCTTGCCTCTCAGCATCCGTGCAAAAGCATCTCTGCAACATGTGGCTGGTGCAGCATGGCACCGAAACAGAGGTCTGGAAAGCCTTTACCGTGATATCTACAGCAGCGGTCTGTTCCGGCTGCTCACTACATATTACTGGCACATTGCTCAGCCTGTTACAGCAGTTGATATTAGATTAGAGCTTTGAAACATGTGTTGTTTAGAGGTTGTGGATGCAAGATAAAAGTCTGAAGGTTTTTTACACTAGAGGATGCTGATAAGTGGGGGAGTTCAAGATCACCAGGGAGATTAGGTTGGCATTGGTGTGATGTAGGTCTGTCGAGGTGAAGAGGAAGCTGAGCTCAAAAGCAAAGCTCTTAATTTCTGGTAGGTTTACATTCAAGCCACCTTTTAACTTGAGGCTTAAATGGTGATGGAAAGGAAAAAGATCATGGACACAAGCAGCTAAAATGAGTGTCCTACACAGGGAGACGTGGCTCACACTTAGAGATCAGTTGAGGAGCTGAGCGATTCAGAGTAGATCCACTGCTCCTTGGTGTTGAAAGGAGCCGGTCGAGGTGGCTCGAGCTTCTAATAAGGATACTTCCTGGACACCTCCCAGAGGGTTTTCCAGGAACGCCCAACTGGGACAGACCCAGAAGGCACTGGAGCATTAATATTTCCCATCTGGCAGGGGAATACCTCAGGATCCCCCAGGGAAGAGCTAGAGGAAGTAGCTGTGGATAAGGACGTCTGGGCTACTCTGGCCTACCAGGACCTGGATCCGGATAGATGGCAGGAAATGGATTGATTTTAAACACAAGAAAACAGAAATGATAAAAGACAATGAAAAATAGAATAGGGTTAAAAACCCTTCTTTTTTTATAAGATCTTATTGTATTAGATAAGCTTGTACTTTGATTCAAATGTCTATTATATTTCATTTCAAACAAATTACCGTGCTCTGGTTCGTCAGCCAAAAACATGCACTTTCATAAGACCTCGGTGGAGTAAATTAATTATACATTATGTGTAATTGACCTAATTACCTCTCATGGTATCAGTCTTCTGTACACGCAGGACAACAGGAATATCTTTGGGGCTGATTTGTTCTACACGGTTTGTCACCCTATGAAATCTGATAGGGATGAAATCATGTGAACTAGATAGAGTGTTAGTGTGTTATAGATTATGTTATACACTTGATTTGTCCTCAAGCAACACTTTTGTGCGTATCTTGTTTCTATTTTTCACCATCATGGAGGCGGATCAGTAACATGAAACCAAACAGAAATTTAAGATGCTTTGTAAAAGATGCTTCCACCCTGGATTATCTGAGTTTGTCCATAAAGTGTAATCACAACAAAGGAACAGGAAGATGGATCATCACGTAATCAAGAAGAGATCACAACTGTAAGGTAGAAGGCTTCCAGCAGCAAAAGCCTGCCAGTCAATTATATTATTAATGGCTCTGCACCGACCTGTAGATCTCAGTGATATGAGCTCTGCTGGCATGTTAACATTAATCGACCGCCCATTAGTCTAATGATAGGTCACATTAGCTCCAGGCAGCTGGCACAGGGCTGCTGCTTGTGATAAGGCTGCTGAAGCGGCCTGTTTGTCTCTGAGTGCAGCTGTTAGAGGAGGGCTGTGGTCACAGCATAATGGGCTCTTTTAACGTCTACATGTGAACAGATGCAGGGGCAGCGCGGTCCCCAACAACAGACATCAGGCCACTTGTAGTTGTTTCAGTGTTTATTTTGTTCTCTTTAACATTTTTCATTTTCTGGATGTCGTCTAACCAGAGCTTTGGTAGCAGTTTGAATGGCTGCAGATAGTGATAAGGTAGTTCATTAATTTCTCTGTAATAAAGTGATCAAAATGAAAATAAAGCACCATTTGAACAAAGAGACGAGTTAAAGTTCTTTACATAAGGCAATTAAATGCATTAGAACAACAAAATAAATCTCATAACAAATTAAACCTTAATAAAAAATGAAATAAGATATTAATGGACAAGAAGTAAAGCTTTAGTGCTTTGACAAGTAAATGGAAAGAAAAGTGCAGTAGATAAAACTGATTAAAGGTAGAGGAAAACAAGTTCATTAGTTTTTTATTTAGATCTTAAAGAGGCTAGAAGTAGTAAGCCAAACAAGGTTACTGGATTTCAGCTACGTTTCCTTTAACATTTCCAAATATCCTGTGACCTTGATGACTGAACAGCTTAATTGTTCATTTCGCAAATTGAATGCAAATTGAAAAGCTGGGGTGGCCTCAGGGTTAGGGCAAAAACCGTGAGCCACAGAAACCCCGGGTACACATCTGGCCAGGTGCAAGTTATTCACTCATTTCTAATACTTGACATAAAATTCATCAATAATTTGTATTTTCTTATTGACTGGAGAAACAAGGGGATGGACTTAAAACAAAGACCTTTAGCTACATTCAAATCCAAGGATATTATGGTATGTGTCTTAAACCACTAGGTCACTGGGGCCTCCTGGAAAACCTTCTGTCAGGTAACCTAATCCATCGGGCGCCACCATCCCTGGTGCTTTGCGAGCAATTTAACGGATACTACGTGTCCTTCGCACATGCATGCTGTACACACTGACACACACACACACACACATCAGGTGTCTGTGTCATAGACTGCGTGACCCAGAATGTGTTGCTGTTTCAAGGTGTCCACATGGCGGTACAGAATGTTTACTATGAAGTCTTCAGATGCCATTGAATGTACGTAGACTACACCGCTATATATCTATACATGTCCTCCTCGTCTCACATTCTCTCTGCTTATCTTTTGCTGCCAGCCCCCCCCCCCCCCCCATCTTCCTGTCTTATCTCCGTCTATTTATTGGATGCTGAGCCAGCTATTTGGTCTGCAGTAATGGCATTATAGCACAGAAATATATTCCTAGACTGAAACTGCCTATCCAGTTGCTATTTTGTTAATTATTTTTTAGCACGTGTGATTTATTATTTAGGAGAAATGGCATGCAATACAAGTTGAGGTGTGTTATAGTAATATGTCCAGGGGAACAGGTTTTGGGCTTTGGGCACAGTGCACACAATTAGCTATGTTAATCCTATGTAAATATAATATTTCCTGGATCCTTCTTATCTTGTTGCGGGAAGTCAAACATTTTAAGAGTTGTTCAGAACTGTGCATCAATAAAAGCCACAAGTATTCAGAAATCCTACAATACAAAATGAGTGGCTTTTTGGGCTGTGGTGTGCATAAATATCACAGGGCTCTCAGTAGGTAGCTCCCCATCACTGTGCTACTCGATGAACCTTATCTGCTATCTGTGTTACTCCGGCTGCTGCCCCTCCTTCAGCAGCTATAAGCTTGATTTCAGCGATCGTTGCAGGAAAATCTCCTTTCTAACACAACTCTGTGCTCAGCTTAAGTAGAGCAAATCCTACATGCACTGCTGCAGCTTAGTGTCCCATGGCAACATATTATCCCCCATCATATCTCTGTCTATGATGCTGACGGCACATTTAAATCTATAGATCCCAGTAGCCCTGCATTCTGCCGCTGGGCTTAATGGGGCCGAGGCAGAGCTTATTCTCTATTTATTTCACCTGGGTGCTTCCTGGAAGACAGTGAAGAATAACAGCCATCTTTTGAACTTTATTCCCAGAGATACGAGGTAACTGTTTCAGCGAAACAAAGGCCACGTTTGATCTCAGGTTTATAAGTCTTTATATTGGCCCCGGTGTTGGCTGTGTCCCACTTGACTAATGAGAGCTGAGGGAGTGGCTGCTGGCGGTGCACTAGATACTGGATCTGCCATTACACACTGTGCTGGCCTGGAAGAGCCGGTTACAGTAGCTAATTGATTGTCTTTGACTCACAACAGATTGTTTGTCTCTGATGTCTTGGTTTGGTCAAATTGATAAATGAAGGCATTAATTCCACAATAGCAGTGTGTATATGATGGCACAATTCCACTACGCTCTCCGTTCTGCTTTGCTATCTTTGGGGAAAACTCTGTTGGAATCATCTTTTGGTATTTTTCTCATGCGTGGCATTTTTTAATTTGTTCAAATGTTTTTCTTTTTGTGACATTGATTCTGATGCTGGTGTGATGGTTGGATACAGGTCAATATATAGGAAAAATAAAAGGATAGGTTGACAAATCTTTCTTAAAACAACACCCACATGCCCCCGTGTACATTAAAGCAATTTCTGCTTGAGTAATCATTCCTCCTGTCGATAGTGTCCATTAAGAAATCCCTTTCTGATGCACTTTCATTGTGATGGGGCACAGAATCCACAGTCCTCATTCTCTGCAAAAGTACTTTACAAAGCAAGTTGATATGAAAGCTTCAGCAGTTTTAAGTTTGAAAAATCGATTGAATATTTTCCAAAGTTACAGTTTTTTTTGTATTAAATTCTCTCTCTCTTTGTGTTACTGTCCCTTCAGTAGCTCAGCCAGGAAAAGACTGTTCGAGAAACTCAGAGAGGGAATTTGGGACTAAAAAGAGGAACTTTGGAAGATTTGAAAGAGAGACCCACTTGATTTGATTATTTCAAATTTCTGAGGCCTCATATAAACTTCATATAAACTTCTTGGAGGACTGTGGATTTTGTGACAAAAGTGGATAGAGGCAGTGCATCTTAAATCATATGGATGAGTGCTGTTGAACAACAAATTTATAAGAGAAATGTTACACAGAGAAAAGGTCGCCAGGAGATAAAGACGGTGTAGGGACGAACTGTAATTTGCACCTGTTAATCCAGACTGTTATGTTTCTAGGATGTTGTGACAGACAGCTTCCCCTATTGTTCATGTATGCGTGTACGCCTGCATGCACCCCCATATACTGTAAATCAAACATATACAGATCATGGTGTGAAGTCGACCGTGCTGGCATTCTATCTCTGTCTGCTTTGTTTATCTCCATCAGTCTCCCTCCTTTCTATCTTCCTTACTTAGCTGTCCTCCTTTTGTCTCCACCTTCTCTTTGATTCAGAGGAGCCTCCGGGTGAGAGCATGCAGGGGTCGGTGGGCCACATTAGCGCAGTGCTGAATAGTTATTATTCTATGAGGGAGCGAGACAGAGGGTTATTTGTGTGTGTCTGCGTGTGTGTGTGTGTGTGTGTGTGTGTGTGTGTGTCGGGTGCACTTCTGCAACCTTAAACAGCCGGAAGCGAAGCGGTGAACTTAAGCGCACTGGACCCCTCTGACCTTTTTGTGTGTCTGTACAGTATGTGTGTGGGCGTGTTTCTGTATGCGTGTTATTCTGCGCGTGTGTGTTGGCACCTGCACCGTTTTATGTATGCATTTATGATATGAACGTTGTGCTATTTTGAACGCAGACTTTGTGAAGTGTGAAGGAGACTCGCTGCCATCTGCGTTCCACAACCGCTGTTATGTATCTGGTCAAAAAGGACAGTGCCGCTATAGTTCCTTCTCATTCTTGTCCCAGTCGTTTAGCACGTACACAGTGCTGGCTTCGCCTCGAGGGGGGTAACTGCTCAGACAAGAGCTAATTAAGCGCACATAATGATCCGTTTGTCCAAGATGCTTTTCATCCACTGTTCAGGTTAATTAGCGTACTAACTGAGATCTGCCATTTGCAGTTTTGTCCAAACATATGTTTCTTTAAGCTCCAGACAGTGTTTGTATCTTACATCACTGCATGTTTCCTTCTTACAGTAATCCAAATTTACTTACTTTCTCTTGCTTTTTGTTCACACATTTCAGGCCTTTGACCACTATGACCACACATGGCTTCCTGGTTAAAGACCTCCACTCAGAGAATGTGTTTTGCTTATTGTTACTTTCCTGTGTGTGACCTTCTCTGTGCAGAATGATGTGTGTGCAGTTTGACACTGAAGGCTGTTTTTACATTAATTTGTGAGTGTATTACTCTCCTCACTTTAAACCACACTTTTGTTATGTCACAACTAGTTTGGTGCCTAGTTACAAAAGTGTGATTAGGAAACTTGAAGATCTCTAGCAGTCAAACAGTTAAAAAATTATATTAAATTACATTCATAGATTTTTCAGTGAGGCAGAAAGACTAAATGTCATGTTAAGAATCTTTAACAAGGTAATTTAATTTGAATTTTGTGTGTAAGCCACAGCAGACGCAAATGATCATTCCAAGCAGTGTTTTTGTATCTTAAAACATGCCTGCAGGGGATCTTTAACACAAGCAGTATAATTTACTTTCCAGCACAAATCCAGCACTACGTAATCTTAATCCACATACAGTAGAACATGCATCATTTACATGAATTCTGATTATAGTGAGGTGAATATAGAGAGATCACACAAACGCACATACTGTAGCGATCACACATACCCTGCTATATAGCTCCAACACGTATTTTACATGGCCTACCCGATCATTACCCAGATTCCAACCGACCAAGGCAGAGACACAAAGCGGAGGTGGTGGTGACGGGCTGCTGACAGCTTGCCCTGCCCTGCCCTGCCTCCCCCCCTCTTCCTCCTCCTCCTCCCGCGAAAGGACTGAGCGTGCCTCTGTTTCTCCAGCCTTTGCCACATGTAGTTTACCTCATTTCAGCGTTGGAGGCATGTGGCTGCATGCTTAATTGGAAAAATAATAGCCACAAGGCTTAATTGTGTTGAAGTGCTGCTGTAGTAGAGAGTCAAAACAAGTGAAAGTGGATTCTCAGTTACTCCCTTTTCTAAATGTGGACAACAGGATCTAAACTTTCCATATCAGTACATGAACCGTACGTTTTGCATATAGAAGCAGATGGAATATTTATTAGGGCATCATGTGGTTGGTTTAAGGGAAATAACCACCATGACAGATAATAAATCATCAGCACTCATAGAAAAAAACTTTCAGACTTGCCCCTGAGGTGTGTGTAAGGCAGGTGGCGCCGGTCTGAACACACATCCTAAAGGAATACATGCTGCTCCCTTCACTCTTTAGCCCTCCCACTATTACTCTGAACCGTAATACTGACAGAGACTTACAAAGATTCAAAGACATGTTCAGGTAGCATAAAATCCATCCTGACTTCCAACCTCAAACACATTTCTATCTTTCTCTGTGTTTCTTTTTTTAACTTCCTCACACACATTCACATACGCAGCCAGGACATGATATGTATAGGCGGCCACATGGACTCAGTTTTCCTCAAGTTCTTTAGGCAAATACACATTGGCAGCAAACTCCGGATGAACTCATACACACTGCAGAAAAACATCTCTCTCATGCGCATACAGTGCTGTGTCTGTTGGCTGTAGACTGAATGTACTCTATCTTTGTGTGTGTGTGAGTGTGTGTGTGTTTGTGTGTTTGTGTGTTTGTGTGTGTGTGTGTGTGTGTGTGTGTGTGTGTGTGTGTGTGTGTGGGTGTGTGTGTGTGTGTGTGTGTGTGTAACATCCATGAAAAGAAAACAAGGAGAATGCATGGAAAAGATGAAATGATTGAGTAACTGTTTCATTTTATTCCTCTGGGATGTTTGCAATGAAAATTCCAAGCTTTGCGCTCTGACAGCCTTGGCTCTGCTTGAATTCTTCCACTGCTTCTCCGCTCGCTTTCTCTTTCTCCACTCTCCCATTTCGCTCTGTTTCTTATCACCATCTTGCGTTTATGAGTCTGAAAAACTCTAAACTGCCCGTCTTCTTTATCTCTTCTGACAATGTTCAGAGAACAAGTGAGGCTCTAAACTGTGAGGTGTGGTTGCACTTTTGGAAACGCGGCATATGCACAACATGTGTACAGGAGCCTGATTGGCTGTGTTTGTGTAAATGCTAGCCTGCGTTGCTATGCACATGTGGGCATCTAGACTTTGTGTGCGTCTGTTGTATGTGATGGAGGGCTCGGTGCTAATCAGATCCAGGACCACACAGGCACTCGGGTGGGAACTGGTGGGAATCGGGGCCCCTGGCCCTTGGTACCCCAACCAGACTCTCTGCCAAGAAAATCACCTTCCAGCCTGTTGGCTCCACCTTTTGGCCCCCGCCAAGTTCCCCTCCTCATTTACCACCTTCTCCTCTTTCACAGGTTCTGCTGTGTCCAGTCAGGAAAAGATGGAGATTATAGAGTGGGTGGGGGGTGGGGGTGGGGATGTAGTTATGTTTCTGGGGCTGGGGGGCCCACACTAGGCCTTGTAGGCTTCATTATGCCCCTGGGTGGGAGGGGGAACATGTAAAGAAATGTGTTGGTCCTTTGTGAGTGTATCTGTGGTCTCTTTACAGTATGTGTTTTATTGCTCATTACAGAGGTGTCTGAGATGTGGGGATGAATGGGAGAGCTTTTGGGGGGGGGGGGTTTGTGTTTGTGTGTGCAGGTTTGTGCACATCTGTGTCTTAAAAACATCTGCATCTACATTCAAGCACTGTATGTTACAACTACTGTTAAAGGAAAAGTTTGTCCCAGTCCTCAAAGGTGATTACGAGTCTGAAGAATTTTCGCTATATGCTGGGAACCACCCTGGACCTCCATCCTGGACCTCCACATACAGCCAGAGCTAAGCCTCTCCGCCATGCCCTCGATTTTTCCTGGCTGAAGTCTGCAGTCATCAGCTAATACAGACATGGAGACAGAAACAAACATACCTGTTTCAGTAAAGAAACCAGACAAGCTGCGGGCTGCATCTTAATATTTTTCTCCCCGTGGAGCTCCGCCTGCCTCGCCCCTCAGACAGAAACCCATCCCAATTTGTTGAGGCTTTGCTATTTTGCTTGATAAATTTGCACATATTTATTTATATCATTTTATTTGTGCCCTTGTTTATGCGCCTGACGCGAGTCTGGTTTGTTTTATTTGAGCTGCGGCTGGTGCCTGGATCCCAGCCCTGTTTGTAAACTCCAAGAAACTGAGCGCACAATACACGCACTGAAACACACACACACACACACACACACACACACACACACACACACACATATACATACACAATATTCCCTGCCAGGCTTGTATAGCGCAATACTACATGCACATGCACACACACACACACACACACATAGACTTGAACACAATTGCTGTTGTTACACAACCACTTTGGGAGACAGGCATCTGTGAATCCATGTGTTTCTGAATATGCTTTTATATAAACAAACAACCCTTTAAAGTTAATGCTCCTGTGTATTAATTCACTGGAGTTGCCTTTTTCGGTAAAGTGTAAGATAAACAGAACTCAATGAAGAAAAATTTAAAATATAAGGAAAATATGGAAAAAGTCAGATGAAAGCAATAAAATTTGTTAAAATAAAAATGAAACAGGCCAGCATCACTAAATTAGAAAACCATTAATGGTGCAGTTGTGTTACTAAAGTCGATTATTAAAATAACATAAAAATGTTATTTTTAAATTGAGACATCTTGATAGTCATTTGAACAACTAGCTGAAGCCTGGTTATTGTGGGTTTTTTCCAGAACACAGCAAGTGTATGTTTGGGAGAGAGAAAACAAACATACACCATCTTTTTTCTCACTCATTCATTAGGAAACATATGTTGATAGTTTTTGATATTTTTGATAAACCTGTCCTTGCTGCGGGCCTTTTGGGGGTTTCCCTGTTTCTCCATTGCTAATCTGGGAAAAGGAGACCTCTCCCCGGGCTGTTGGCATGGCAACGGCACCTGTGTGGGTGCAGCAGAGAGATGAAGCAAGGGGGAACAGGAGGAGAAGGCAGAGCAGAGTGATTGCCCAGATTGCTGGCACAGTTGGATAAACTTACCCATGCAGTCACAGACTGTGTGTGTGTGTGTGTGTGTGTGTGTGTGTGTGTGTGTGTGTGTGTGTGAAAGTGTGTGAGAGAGAGTGAGTGAGTGAGTGAGTGATTATGCACGTGCGCGTGTGCACGCACACACATAGTGGTGCTGCAGGTTAGGCTCTGTGCCCAGACACACCACACACACATGCAACCTCTCCTCTGGCCCGGTATGTTAGCGCTGCCAGCTCAATCTGCCTAATGTTGGATACACACTCATGTATACTCTAACACACACACATTAATAAACTAATACACACACACACACTGAAAATGGAATTCCCTAGTCTCCTACCCTATCTAATTATACCACCCACACATGCTGACACACACTCGCACTTTTCCCGCCTTTTCAGAATGAAATTTGGTATGACTGCTTTCTCTAATCATTTGTACCAACACAGGGATTCAATCACCAAAGCAATATGACTGTGTGTGTGTGTGTGTGTGCGTGCGTGCGTGCGTGCGTGCGTGCGTGCGTGCGTGCGTGCGTGCGTGTGCGTGCGTGCGCATATGCTTGCTTTGCAAATTAAGAAACTCATCCCTGGCATTCAAATCAGGAAAAACTTTGGATCAAATTAAGTTTCTCACTTGGCTCCTGCATTAGTGATTAGTAATTAGTTTCCTTCTCATTTTTTTAATCTTAAAGAGGTTAATATATCAAACCACAAATAAACAAATGTGTGTGTGCAAACAGGGACAGTAACTGTCTGCAAATGGAAACTGTACAAACCCTCCTTATCAAACTTAAATGACCTGTAAATCTTTAACCTCCTGAGAAATCAGCAGCCGTCTTAAAAACCCACTTCATCCCCGCGTCTTGTTACAATTAGACATTTCCATTAGTTGTGAGGAAATGAACAAGTGTAGGGAAGTGGACATCTCCGGGAAAATAATCGTGGAAAGCACACACACACACACACACACACACACACACACACACACAGCCTCCAGTTTCACAGAGAGTGCAGTTTTTCTTAAGGTGGGCCGCAGGGGGAAACACAAAGCAGGAGAAACAGCAGAGTGTCTGTTCTGGAGCGCTGGGCAGGAACAGGACAGGATTATCTGAATTTAAAAGTTACACATTGAGCTGAACAAAAGGCAGTGATGTGCAGATAGTGTGATCCCTGTAAAAAAAAAAAAAAAAAAAAATGTCAATGCAGCCTTTGGAAGTGCCAGGAGGCTCCGCAGCACTCGTGGGCCCACCTTAAGAAAAAAAAAACTGCAAGTGGAGGAAAAGAGAAGAAGTGAAAAAAAGAGAAGTGAGCTGGATTTGTTTTCCAAATGCAGTCACATTCTTGGCAGCACCTTCGCCTGTCCTGGCCAAGGGAGGGTGGGAAGAGGAGGGATGAGCGAGGTAGAGAGAGAGAGGAGAGAGTGGACGTGGGAGAGAGAAAGAGCAGATTGTTTTTTTTGTTTTTTTTCCTTTTTGCTGACTGCGTAGAAGATAAAAAAGTTAATACAGTATGTTGACATTATCTATAGATTTACATTCATCTTTGGCCTTGACTCACGTCGCCTACGAGCAGACACATTTTCATCTTTTTCCGTTTACACATGTAGGTCTTGTAGAAGTATACATTGCCTCATTTAGCCCCTGCTGACAAAATGTACCATCTTATGTTTACTCTTACAGCTACACAAGCCAGAAACAGAACGTCCATGGATATTCCCACTGCACTTAGCCTAGTTTGTCCGTCCGTATATACAGTAAGGCTTTAAAAATACATCCAGCATACTTTTATATTTCTCTGTCAACACTAGTGCGTGCAGAAAGTGCAGCCACTGTGTGCATTAAGTTATTGTCGTTGACTTAAATATTCCTTTAAAACATATGTGATGACTGCATGCTCTCTGGTATGAGACACAGTAAATTAGCTGAATTTTTTTTTTTTTTAGTCTCCTGATAGAAAATTAACGCACAGCAATTCTAACAACTGATTAATACCAAATGTTCGCTGGGTCCAGCTTCTCAAAAGTGAAAGGTTGCTGCTTTCTATGATTGTAAACAGAATTTATTTGAGTTATGGATGTTTGGTTTAACAAAACAAGCAATTTGACCGCATCACTTTGGGCTATTTAAACTTGCGATTGGCATTTCTCATCACTCTCTGACACTTTGTAGATTAAATGATGAATCTATCAATTTAAAAAAAACTAAAAAAACCCAAAAAACCTCAATGCACAAAGGAAGATGGAACTAACAGAAAAGACAGAAAAGAAAGACACAAATGGTCACAAAACAGCTGTTGTATTTATATCAGCCTGTCATGACGCTGCTCATTTACATTTGCTTGTTCGTCTGCTGCAGTGGGACAGTAAAACAATAAGAATGAGGCACTTTATAACGCTGAGAGAGGCTGGCATCAAGACGTGCCCTGCCAGTGTTCGGACGTCATGTGTAAATTTATGTCTTCGACTGCTCATCAGTGCCAGGCGCCAGCCAGCTGTGCCTTGCTGTGCCACTGGTCTTCCCTTTACACTTCCTCTGACGACTACTGGTGATGACTGCTGAGGAGCCGCTGAGGAGCCCTTAAGTCTCCCAGCGGCGCTGCTCAGTGGCCGTTGTCTGAGAACTGTGGCTGCACGGGGGCAGCTTTTTGGCGTGAATGTGTGCTCAGACAGCCTCTTCTGGGTAAACAAAGGTTTTCAAAGAGCTGCCGTCTGCCTGTTTGTATGTGAACTGCCGCCGCTCTCATCCGACCAGCTTTGTTCCGTTTCTTCAGACTCCTCTGCACTTGCTTTCCCGTTTCGACATCTTTCATCCCTGTCTGCCTCTGCTGGCCTTGTTGCAATCATGGATGTTTTATGAGACGGTGGGCCCCTGGGCACAGACTTGTAAAAGGGCCCCTACCCCTCTTACATAGGAGCAAGGCATCCAGAGACACAAAACGGCTATGGAAATGTTGTTCTTTTCTTTTTGCAGTTGTTTTGCTTCTCTTTGTCATCATGTGTCTGCTTATGTTCATTTGCTGTCTTCTTTGTTTCTTTTTGTGGTCACTTTCCATCTCGTTGCAGTTGTTTTGAATCTATTTGTGGTCTCTTTGTGGTCATTTTGCTTCTTTTTGGAGTTGCTTTGCAACTTTTGTCCTTTGATTGATTTTCTAACAAGAAATCTTAAGTCACTTCAGAAACTCGGCGCTCTGTCGGCCAGTTCAGTAATCCATCCGCAGCTGCAATGTTGATGTAGCATGAGCAATTTTGGCCTGATGTTTATAGGGGATCAAAAGTAGCAGAGTTTCTGTCACAGAGGTTCAACTTTCCCATGGGTTTTGTTTTAAAAGCCTTATCATGGTCATTATCATCATTAGTTTTGAAAGTGACGCGCAGACAAGCAGAGGTGGTCGGAGAAGTGGTGACTGAAAAAATCTGCTGAAAGACGGATAAAGTAAACGAGGAAAGAAATTTGGAAGGGGCGGATGAGGCAGTGCGAATGAAAAAGAGAATGAGAAAAAGCAATGGTGACAGAAACAGATACAGTGTAGTGTGTTACCATGTGGCCGTGTGCCCAGTTTGTCCTATGTGTCCTTGGCTGGTGCAGATGTATCTGTATGCACACTCAAACAAACTACAGACAGAATAAGAAACGTACTGTTTAACTTGAAGGAACTATTGTTTCCTTGTCGTCTGATTTGGTGCATAGAGATGAAGTGAGTTCTACTGATTGTAGCTTGAAAGCTCAGTGTCAAAGTTCAAACTGTTTCAAACCAGAGATTCATGTCTCGCTGTTTTTCTTGAGCAGCTTCCTGCATCAAGTGTGACGAGCTGCTGAGTCAAGTGTCATGAATGAGTGCTAGCAGTTTCTGAGTAGATTGCATTTTTGTACTTTATCTGACGAGCATGAAAACCCCCAAATCACCACTTGTGTATACACATGCAAGTTGAACATTAACATTTTTATGAATGTGGGCGTCTGTGTTTGTGCATAATCGAAACATCAAGGTCACATTTAGAAAGAAGCCCGTACAGGTCGCATTTTGTCACTTCACTTTACTGTAATCTATTAGCACCTATTAATAATCCCCCGACAGTAATTAGCCTGGCAAGAGAGCGAGCTGAGACGTAGCATGAAACATGATCCTTTTGCCTTTGACAGCCTGCGACCCTGGGGTACTAACAGCCACCCAACCCACCCCACCCTTTCCTTTTCCACCTCCATTTCCTCAATGATCAGACTGCGCACACCACATCAACAACTTGGACCTGCCCCTGCTCCTGCTCCATTACTTAACCACTAATTGCACCAGGCCACCTTTGGGAGTCGGGAGCGCTGACCCCCACGTTTGCTGTCATGGTGTGAATTTTAACAAGGGTTCTCCTCAGGAGCTCAAGGGCTGAAATTTGCTCACTGCAGACGAGCACGTATGCACCGTGTTCTGCTGCAGAAACACTTAGGTTTACATTTCTACCTGCTGTACTCTGATCTTTCTGCATTCACAGGGAAAGATAATGCCACAATTGCTGTGTTATTTGAAATGAAAAGAAGTGAACAATTTTGAGTGAACTTTAACACAGAAGCCGCTTTCGGCGTATTAAGAAAATGACACATCTGAGCTGTTGCACATCAGAACAGGCTAGCAGCTGCAAGAAGCATGTAGCTTAACACCTGCACCCCTTAAAGTCAGTGAATTAAACGAACCTGAATCTAATTGTAAAGTGTAAGACTTCATTTTTTACAAATTGGTGTGAGACAGTGACATTTAAATGGACTGAAATTTTAAAAGAGACGGGGGAGGGGGGATTAGATGACACCAAAGAAGCCAGACGTCAAAGTGTGTGAGAATCTACTGAGTGTTTTTTCTGTTTCTTTCACTGATGTTAGGACATGAAACAATTAGTAAATAAATCAGAGTTTCACTTGTCCATCTTGCTTTTTAGACTCCTTGAGAGCTCGACTACATAATCGTTGTCAGGTTTGGTGATTGTGTAACTTTGTCTCACCAGCTGCGTTATTTGTATCTGTCATAATGAACGGATTTCATAAGCTGAGAAACCGCAGATAGAAACATGATGAATCCAAACATCGAGATAACCATTGAAAAGGTGGACAGTCTTTATCAGTTCTGGATATTTTGAACCATATTTTTATTAAGAGTCTTGGTAGAGATGGGAAAGAGTCCTATGTTTGCGAGTGAGCGTTCACATCTCAACAACTCAAGATGGGTGTACGACGGCTCTGCTGGTCATGTGAGGGTTAAAAATCCTGTGCACTGGCAATACAACACTGTTCATTTAGATTACCTTGAACAGCGTACTTTGAATGGCATGAGCCATCCATGCTTGTTTTTGTTTTCAGGCGCATCTTCATCCCAAAGCACTAAGTTTTATGTTTCAGAAAAATCCAAATGTGCATTTGTAATGTGTTAATCTGAAAGCGGTAACATTCACACATTGAAGCTGGTATATGTTTGGGGAAAAAAGATGCTCTCGGGCACCTCAGTGGAGGTAATGAGGGAGGATGAGCACTGCTAATTTGGTCCATTTACCAAACAAAAAGCCACAAAAATCCGCATCGATGTTCTTTATCCTCCTCACTCCTTCTGCTAATGGTATAAGTTCTACGGCTCACACACTATCAAAGTGTGTGTGTCCTCAGCTCACTTAATTTTTTTTTTTCTCTGAGGAGAAACAAAGTTCCTAAATATTGTTTCAGCACGCTGTCAAAGCACAGCCTAAACATCCTTGAGGTTTAATGACTTGTTCCTGTTGTAGATCTGCATTTCACACCGCCCTGCTTATTACTGATGAATCCATCCAGCTCTGTGTTTGGGCTCTCTTTCTGATGAACAGAGGGACATCGATCTCTTTGGCCTGGAACAGAGGAGAAAGAGAGTAGGTCATGTTTAATTAATTCAGAGCTTCTCCAGGCATCAACATGCTTTCACTAGTTATTCTTTTGATGCATTTTAAAGTCTGTATTTCAGAGCGCACAATTAAAGGTGAACCCTGCTCGAGGGAGAATGCCAGTTTTTGCAGGCCCAATTAAAATTTGGAGGCAGTTACTGGAAGGGAAGGAAAATCAAGGTGCATGTGGCTGAGCCATGTTAGTTGTAGTCTGTGTCTGTGTGTGTGTGGGTGGGTGGATATGTGGTTGTGTGCACTCACTACAAAAGTGGTGTTATTGTAAAACATCTGAGAACTTACATGTTTGGTTCTATTCTCACAGGAAATGTGACTATTTGATTTCAAACCACTGTCTTGATTTATGCTCAGTGATTACAACGTTTTGAATGTGAAATTGCAAAGATGTAATCACGGGCATCAGAAATGCTGGATCTGTACACCATTACGCCAACCAGTCAACACAGTGACAAAATATGGCTAAATACAATGCAACAACCCTCCCTGAAGCTCCCAAGGCTTTGCAGGATGTTGACAGATTAATAATGAAACAGCAGTTATTTAGAAGATACTGAGAATACAGAGGAACAGTGGAGAAGTTGGTGGTGGTTTGAGGACATTTTTAGAGCCACCTTTAAAGTATAAAGCAGACTCGTGGAACAGTTTACTGTATGTACCTAGGGACTACGGATGTAAATTAGCATTTTACTACAATCCGGCATGTTTACATTGTGTATTTTATACTGTAGTTCATTAACATACATTGTCCCTATGAAATGCACAAATCCATAAATAAAAAATTGTGTTTTTAATAGCCAGAGGACAGATTTTTGGGGCAAATTGTTTAAGACTGCATAACTGCATAACTAGATGTCTTGTCCTCGTCGTCCCTCTCTATCCCATATTTCCTCTGCACCTTTTTACTAGTCTCTATCAAATAAATAAATCAATCAATTTTTGGATGGAGTATCGCTTTAACTTGGCCGCCATTCGAAGGTTACCCAAGGACACGTTCCACCAAAGCCATTCGTCACCTATATAAAATGAAGTGATAACATGTTATTACAAGTTTGGTTTCTTGATCCAATCACACTGTGATACGCACAGTGAGCTTGGTATTCACAGATTATTGTGCGCAGACCATAAAGGGTTGTATTAAAAACCTGTAACTGACAACATAAGTGTGTAATTACAGACAGGCATTTAATATCTATATATGTAGATTTGAGCTGAAAACGGCTAAAAAGCCCTAAATTTGCCTTTTGACACACCCTGTTCTCTTCCTGTTATTTGTCTTCTCGCTGTGATAACTGGGTTTATTTTGTCTTCATTCCAACAGTGCTCTAAATCAAGTCTTTTTATTTCTCTTTCATCAACTTTGCCCTTCCCAGAACACACTATATTATCCCATTTTATCTCACTCTTTCTTTCTCACTTTATCCTTATCTCCTGTTTCTCACTTTCCTTCCTCAGGCATGCTGTGTACTCCTTTTCTGGCCCCAGACCACTTGACAGACTGACCCTGGATATAGGGGGTGTTAACATAAGAATAACTTTCTGGGTGGGGGCAATGACGAAGGAGCACATGCATGAATGCAGTACTTGAGATGAAAGAAGGCAACGATATGGCTTACTTTATCAGACTACTATTGTAGTGTGCGCTATTGTTTTCCTGGAAATATCTTGATGCAGTGTTATTCTTTAACCATTTCTTTGTCATAAGAAAAATAAACTGTATGCCCTAAATTGGAAGATATGTTCCTAAAGGAGTTGTCAGGTGGATTTTTCCCTTGAAATCCAACTAAAATTAAAAAAAAAAAAAATTAAAGAAATGGGTATTGGTCATTTGGTCAAATTGTTATAACCAGAAAGAGGAAATAGTAGTTTCTATTTTCCTGCGGTGATGCATACAGATGTTTTCTGACTAAAAGTGTCGGTCCTGTTATGTGATTGGTCCGGTATCGATGTGGGAGGCACAAAATATAGTTTGTGTTCTCAGAATTTGCATGAAACTGCATGTCATGATTTAAACCATGCAGTAACTGAGGTTGTGAGACTTCCTCCTTGTTGCAGTGAGTTTTGACAGTCTGGTTATGTGGCATGACCAAGACTGGACCTGTAAAAGAGACGCAGCTCACTCCAGATAGATGCTGGACAAACACAACACTGAGAGTGTGACAGTGTTGAAACAAAATGAACTAAAACTAATGTCTAGTGGGAATTGGTGCTAATGTTGGCAAGCTAGACTCACTCGCTTCCGCTCTCCGAGCAGAAGCTAGTAGTTTGTTGCGTCCTCCCAGATGTTGACTGTTGTAAATAGACGTCTTAAATTACCAATGGTACACAACCAACGCTATGTGTTATGATATATTTCTCCTAATGAGGGGGGACATTTGCTAATTTATTTGGTGGTACTTGAATTTCAATTAATCAGCTAATGAAACAATGGGCTCCCTTTTCTTATCTGTCCTCTCCGTCCCACTGTGATGAACAACCACTTTGTGCTTGTGCACAAACAACAGCAGTGAGGCCAGTGCCACTTCAACAGCCAGCGTGACAGAGGGAAGGCGTTTGATAAGATGCACTTCATTAGTGGGATATGTTATTACGGGTTATGTCATCACTGTCCTGTTCACCATCACACCGCAGTCGGTCCTGCTACGGTCAGAGAGGCAGTCAACTCTCCCTGACCTCTCACATAACAATGAATGGAGTCTCCCTGTGGTTCCCTGACAGCAGTTTGTTTGTGTGTGTATCATATGTGTGATTGTGTGATTGTGCTCCAGTGTGTACTTGAGGGATAGTGTTTACTGTATGGTGAATAAGGGTCTGAATTAAGATTCTTTTTACATGGAGACAAAATAAATGGGGTAGAAGCCGAAGAGCTGGCTCTTTATGTTGTTTTAGATGTTAATTAGCAGGCGTTAATGTTACAGGCAGCAAAACAAATCACACCATATCTTTCTAATATAATACAGCTTTTTATGTTATGAATGAAAAGACTGTCAGCAATGATTTGAAAGAGCTGAACCTTCACAACATCCCCCGAATGAAGTACCTCCATTTCTTATCTCAACCTCTTGATGAGTCACAAACAGATACGTTCTGCCGTTTATTGCTGTCTGTTACAAGCCTTTAGAAGCAGGTTGCAGCACTTATATAAACCATACACCTGAGTGTGCTTAAAGTCTGTGTAATTTTCACATGTGGATTCAGTAATTCTGCACAAAAGTTCACAAAGTTCAACAAAGGGAAGGTGTTTCAGCAGTGCATTAAGACTAATTCATAACTAATGGACAATTTTGCTTTTCACTTACCTGAAAAGCAGTTCTCAGCAGCAGTTCTTACCTGAAGTTCTCAGACGTGAAACAAGGGGACCACTGTGTATAGAGAAATCAGTGTTTTAATGATTTTTTTTATTTTTTTTTATTTAGTCCATAAAATGTCAGAAAGAGCAACAATACAGAACAACAAATAAACAATAAAGAAAATACATATTATATATATATACAACCCTACACATAAAGGTTCAGGGATGTGGATGAGTCGCCTTCTGCTTGTAGAATAAATGCAAAAAATAAACATGCATGGAGGTGATGAAATGCTGCTTTGCCTGCAGAGAGAGGTTGTTTTGAATATGTGTATAATCTCTCTATTAGGAGTAAAATCAATAATAATATCAGTCATGTCTAAGGCCATTCTCATGTCCTGTATCCCACTGTTCCGGATTAGAAAAGCATTGAACCGGGGATTAGCAGAGGAAAGAATAAAGCCTTCCTTGGCCAACAGCGGAGGGAGGCAGGGGCTAATGGATCAAGACCCTTTGAGTGCTTGTGTATGCACCCACCCACACACACATACACACACACACACATACTCTTTCACATTGATTCAGCTGCTCATCCTAAAGCTACTTAACCCTGTGTAAGAGCTGACATTGTGTAGGCAGTTCTCCAGGAACTATCCAGTTGTAGCAGTAACAATTGAAGGTGACAGACTTTGCCCTCTGACCTCCGGGCCACTGTATCCAGTCTTAACTTGGTGTGTGACTTGGAGGAATCCCTCTGCTGCCGGCAGCATGAGGAAAAGCCTCTGTTTCATGTGACTAAGGGTCATGTAATGCTAGATGGAATGTGAGACTAACTCACATGGGAGACTTAGTGGAGTTGACAGCATAACGCAGTGTAGACACAACATGTGGTGGAGCGTTTAGGGAAGCTCCCGTTTAGTCACTCAGATAGATATCTTTGGAACAACTTGAGAAACGTATTTAAGACAAACTCCGTGATCTCTGTCGAGGTCTGGCGCACACTCAAACCTGAGACGCTGCCATGCCTCGTCGGGCTCGGGATGTGGTGCTGCCTTGGGTTAGGTTTGGGTTGCGTTCGGGTTTGTTAATTTTCCAATGGAATACGTTGAGAAATTTCTCTCTCTTAGTGTGGCAGTCATCTGCATCTGTGCATGTCATGTGTTGTAGGTAGTTACACAATGAAAGAGACACAGTGTACCCTAAGCTTTGCATCAGCTTTGTGAGCTAATGGTTGGCAAGAGCCGAATATAAAGCAAGAATCTGGGTCTTGCGTTGGGTTTGGGTCTCAAATTCGCAGCTTTCAGTCATATTCATTGGGTCAGGTAATAAAGCCTGGCAAGCCTTTAGTCTTATCATGAAGCTTTTGCAGAGCTTTAGATCTCAATGAGAGAATCCATCAGCCCTGCTACGAAAGCCGAAACCGAAATCTGAAAATCAAGTTAAAAGTTGAACATAATACAGTGCTGAAGTGGGAATATCTTACTTTGACTGAACACTTGATTCCTCTGATATTTGTGTGATGCACCCTGCAAAGGCCTGGATCAAAGAGTTGTGTGTTGAGTCGTGCACTTGGTACAAATAAGTCGCAATTTGGTACAATTTGCAAAGGGTTTTTAGACCCTCTTAGAGTAAATGTTGCTTTCATATTAAATCATGGGAGACATTTTGTTGACAAAACCTTGATAAATGCATGATTTAGAAAAAAAAAAGATTTATTAAAGTAAGAAACAGCTTTTTGCTTTCACATCACAGACGTGACTATTTTCATTACTGATCAATTTGGTTCAGAACATGTCAGAATGTAGTGAAAGTGCTCGTCACAATTTCCCATTTCCTAAGTTTCTATCCTCGTATATCTTGTTTTTTTTCCCAACCAACAATCCAAAAGTAAAAGATAATCAGTTTAATATCATAGAGGACTTTGAGAAGTCAGAAACAGTACTTTTTTGGACTTCTACTTAAAAAACAACATGATTAAGGACAGTTGTCGATTCATTTTATGCCTGACTGATGAATTATTTCAGTTCCACAGACACTGTAATCTAACTTTCTTCTTTGTTCTCTTGTAGACTGGATCCCACTCCACGCTCTGTATCCCTGAGACCGACATCCATCTCCAGCCCCCCCGCCCCCCACCCCCACCCCCCGACCCCCCAACCCCCCCCGGCCCCCAGGGCCTGCCGATTTACCCACAGCAGAACCTCCACCATCTTCCATATCTTGCAGCTTCACACCAAGCTACAGAACACCCAACCTCAAAGGGGGTCAGCTCCTTTTGGAGACCCCCCCTCCTACCTCCCAAGCCCCCTGGGACGGGACCCTGTCATGTTTCACTGACTGACCCTTCCCAACCGGCGAATGACAAGTGTGCATCCGAGGGTGGGGCTTGCCTCAGTCTCTCATAATTGGCTGCTGGATGGAATTAAGGTGAATGGAACACATGCCCAAGGAGCAGGACCCTAACCCATCAGAGGGAGAAGAGAAACGGTGAGTTAATCATTGCTGTCTTTATATCTTGATCTCCTATCTTAATCCCCTGCTGCTTCTTCGGCTTTCAGTCATTGTTCCATGTTGGTGAGGGTAATGTTGTGAAACCCGTTTCCTTGTCTTTCCTGATGTAAACCCCTTTGTCTGTCATTATGTAATGCTGTTATGGAGGAGGTTTTCTGAGGACATCCAAAGGAAATCTTTATTTTTCAGTCTGTCTTATCGTCTAAATCTTTCTCATGGCGCTCTGTTTTCACAAGTTAAACAACATAGCTGCCTTTTTTCTTTTTTTTCTTTTTTTTGACTTCCAGTTGCTTTTTTCCTCTCGTCTGACTTGTTTTCAGAGAACTTGGGCCCACAGCTACATCTGACCCCAACGGCACTCCTCCCCTTACTCCTTCATTTCTTGAGAAGCAGAGCCGCCCAAACACAAACAAACACGGTGCTGTTTAAGCCCCTTCTCATAAATGAAAACATAATATTAGTGGAATGGAGCCTCGCTCGTAGTGCTGCTGCAAGAGGAAGGGGCCCTCTGTGTGGAAGAGGCCTCTGGGTAAAAGGGAAGGGTAATCAGTCTATATCAGTCTGCTTTGGCTTCAAGAGAGGAGTTCAGTTAATTTGCAAAATGCTATTCCTTTAAATTAAAAAGTTAAATTATTGAATTGATCTCTGTCTGAGAATGATTAAAGTTGTAATCCTGATGACTCCTATTGAAGTGTGTTTGGAAGCTGCTGTGCAGGAAGCTTCTGTTTAATCACATCATGTTGTCATCATGCTGATAAGCTGGCGATGAAGTACATGTTATGTATATTGCTGTAACAAACATGTTGTATTTACTACTCTCAGACTAAGAAGGAACATATGAAGACACTAGTTACAGGCCGTTAGCCTTCTCACTCTTCTTTTCTGTCTCCAGAATTAAATTAATCTAATACTGACAATAACAATAATATGAGCTTATGTTCTTTCATTAGCATGTGGAGGGAGTAGCTGGCAGCCCAGAATGCAGCATCACATTCCTCTTCCCCTTCATGTCTTGTATTACAAGCTTGTGTTAAGAAAGTCAATCCGGAGCCTCGATGGATTCCTCAGCTAACACGGACACCTGTCAGGAGATTAACAGCTCTGCCGCCGGGGGACGGAGACAGTTGGTGCAGTCATGGATGTAGGAGTGAATGCACAGGCCTGTTTCGTTTGACATGTTCGGGGTGGAAGTATTCTGCGTATCCCTGCTGGTGTGCCAACACCTGTACCAAGAGCTGGCTGCAGCGTTTTGCACCTCAGGGATAATTAAAAGCACAAAGCACTGAGCTCTCATGGGCTTCATACTGGAGCAGTTGCTACATAGAGTGGATATCAGTGTGGGTGCGTGTGTGTGTCTGGCATGATAGTGGATTTTATTAAATCACTGCCCCACCCCTCTGCACGTTGTCAGCCTGTTGTTTTGAACTGGTCTGGCTCTTTGAAGTGATGCTATGGTTACCAGCATGCAGACAGAGAAAAGAACACTCTGGGCCTATGGATTGAAGATTGTTTGATACGTGCTCAGCCATTTCTTCTTTGACATAAATGTGAAACATTCTGTGGACCGTAATGAAATATTTGACATGCTGGATTTAATTTCAGGCAATCACTTTATTTGAGGTTTCTGAGCTGATAACACAAGAAAAATTTGGCTACTTTGTACCAGTTTTCTTCATTGAAGCCACTCGTACTGTGGCTTAATGGCTCATTGAGATGCATAAATTGTTGTACAGTTTATGTCATGCCGGATTTAGTTAAAACATGGATCTGTAGTTGCAACACTTCTCTTAACTTGTCACCACAGCTGATGCAAGGCTGCTTGCACCGTGTTGCATTAACAGTGGCAAAGGCTTGCACCATAGTGTTGTGTGTGGCTTGTCGTATGCAGGAATCTTTGTGGCTGACGTGCTTCAAGAGGCCTGTTTTTCTCCTCTGTAGTCGGAGGATCTGAATCTCAGAGCCTCCAGTCCGACGCGTATGAGAGCAGATCACAGTTAATTGTTTGTTCGCGTTTCCTCTCGCTGCTCTACAGATAAACTCAGCGAAATTAAGTAATCCTAATGACTTAATTACTTAACAAATCAGATGGAGGCACTAAGATGGATCGGGTGCCACATCTGCATGTAAATGTTATTTCTTCTTTAATCCCACTTCCTCCTTTTACCTGTTGCTCAGATGAATTTCATATTCACCGCAGGTACAAGCTGTTTTCTCCCAGCTGTAAATAGCATGAGGAGGGTGGTGATAACTCTGCTGTATTCATGTCAGGAAACACACTAATCTGTGCATCTAGAGGGAGGAAGATCAACCTACCCAAACAGACATTGCTGCCTTTAATGTATACCAAGGCCCCTGCTTCCCTGTCATGCCACAGTACGGTATGTCTGTAGTGAAGCTGAAAACGTAAACAAGATTCAGCTTTTCCTTCCCCTGGACGAGGATGTCCTGTCATGCCCGGGTTAAAGCCATTGTTATTTTCTCTCTTGCTATTGGTTTTATGGCTTGTTATGTCACTGGTTCCGTGTCTTCTGGGGATTTGAATATTAAGTTTTAAGGCTTTAAAACTCAGTGAATCATATCATGTTGAATAGACTGGGCGTAATATTTTTGTCAGAAGACGTTTGGTTAATATGAGCTTTATGCAGGATATGGGTGTGTCCACACAGAATGTGTGGTGTATATATATAAATCTAGAACAGCATATGAAATTAATTGCCCTCTCAGCAATAGATCATTAGAGAGAGGCAGCCATTTACAGCCAGGTAAGTGAGAGTGTGCTTCAGTGAGTCAGTCAGCATGCACCTCTACTAATCAGTGATTGAGTTCAGTTAATTATTGTTCCTAGAGAAGTTCCCCTGCAGCAATCTGTGTAAGCTGTGACATTTTCAAGCCGACATTCACAGAAACTGTTTCAAGGAAAAAAGAAAAAATAACTGATTTCTGCCCAGTGAAAAAGCAGAAGGTGGCCATACTTCATACATAATGCTTCATTTGAGCCATTATATTATGATCCCAGGTGGATAATAACTGTGAATGGATAACACATTGCTTGTGTGACTCACTGGTCCACTACATTTGTATTTTCCTTTTAAAATAACTCCCATAAACGGGTAAAGCTCCTGGTAGTCTGGTTCAAGATCATGAACTGGCTTCATGCAGATTACAAACTGGAAAATTTCCAGTTCATCAGTGCTTTGTTTTGGTTGTGATTTGACTGGCAGTGTTGACTTATTAACAAGTGCAAATACAATGCAGAGAAATCCCATTATGCAAATCTGCTGGCATAGATTCAGAGGCACCTGCTGCTGCAGACATTTGATAGTTAATCTAAGATAGAGGAAAATCTATCAGCCAAATTGTTTTTTTTCCCCCATTTTTTTATCCAATCAAAATTAATTATTTCAATATATTTACAAAGTTTGACCAATTCATTTCATTTGCATTGTCAAAATGGCATTTGAAACACCATGTATGCGGTTTGATTATTGTTGTGAATAGTGAATATGATGGGATTTATAGATGAAAAGTCCACATCAGATGCACATTTGAGATGTGAAGTAAATCCAGCCAAATGCAGAGTAAATGTAGCTGTTTCCTGTATCGTACAGGATGTATCAAGCTGTATATATTTGAGGTTTTAGCTCCATCTTTATTATTGGTCATATGTGGGTTACAATACACTTGCGTTTGGACAGAGGGAGTTGTCTTGCTTTCACTTGGAGGCATGTTATATCCCCTTCCAGCTCGGTCTGTAATTTAGACAGTGGTGGGGCACATGAGTGAACAAAGTGTCCATTAGCACTGGATGTATAGTACGGGGCAGACCCAGCTGAAGGCGTGCATGCATGCTGAACAATAGGCTACAGTTGCACTCTAAACATAGGACAGGGGGCCTTATTCAGACACTGTTATGGATATAATTCTCTGGACTATTCCGAGTGCATCTGCATTGTTCTGTCTGGTTAAAGAGCATGAGCTTCAAAGCAGGTGTTTCTCAGTCTTAAAGTCAGTTCACCCACATTATAACCAAAAACATATCGTCTCACTTATGTCTAGTGGTATCTGGCCATGCAAATGGTTTTGGTTTAATTTGAAATATCCATCTCTTGAGATTTCTGCCTCTATCCCAATACAATGGAAGTGACTGGAAATCTTATTTGGGGTGCTCACAGAAATGAAAAATGACATTTAAAAAATTTTACAGCAGCATCTCTTTCCAGACACAGTGTCCCTGTTACACTAGATAATCCGCAGAACTTGCTGTCAACAGGGTTTTTATGTGGACTTTTCTTCAGTAGAGTGCCTCTGAAAACTGATCATTGTGTCTTCTCTCTAAACGAGACATTGTTTCTGGAAAGACTCATTGCTGTTGAATTTACATTGTTTTGAGAAACACAAGCAAACAGACAGGGCAGGATAAATAAAGTATTCAGAGACTGTCTAACACATTGTTGGTTTTGATCTTTTTATCAGATTTGTTGTGCACAAGAAAGGTTTAGAATAACACTAACTTTTTTATTTAAGTGTGGCAGCTTAAGGGGATCTTTAAGGACATATAGCTCTCACTCAGTATGGATCGCGGTTTTGCTTCGCTCCTCCGCATCTTTTGCAGTCATGCGTGCTGATTTAGCCTTAAAGAAACGTCTTAAAATAGTCAAGTCTCATGAGAGTGCTCAGTTACCTGGCAGCCCAGCAATTACCTGTTAGACGCACTCCAAAGTCGCCGTCAAAGTAACAGTTTAAGTCAAAGCTGGCTGTGCTCCAATCAGGGTAAAGTGGGTGGTACCAGCAGCAGAGCAAAGAAGTCCCACAGAATTGGGGGGGGGGGGGGGGGGGGGGGGGGGGGGGGGAGTGTGTGTTTGAGTGGATCAACAGGCTGAACATACTATGGCACAACTAGCAGAGACATCAGGATGTAGGACAGTGAGAAAATGGAGTCCATACATGAAGACTGTGTAGCAGCTCATCAGCTACATCTGCAATTTCAACTAGCGCTGCTCCTCTGCCATGCATATTTTACAGTCCCACTGCGTCCTCAGGTCAGCACTCTAGGCCTAGGTCTCATCTTTTTGGCTCATGTTGTTGATTCTCCTGTTCTGTATTTGTTTCGGGCTATGCAACATGTGTGTAGTTGTGCAACATGTGCACATATTCTGCAAATCTATTCGTCCATAGGACGGAAAAATTCTTGCTCTTACACATCAACTGAAGTTTTAAACCACGTCTGTGATGGAGCAGGATCAGGTTGCCGAGGCACAGTGTGTGGAACCGTGCATATTTGGAGGTGTGTTGCAATCCGTGTCCCATCAGAGTATTAAGAGCTGGAAATTGAAAAGCGTTCTGTGGTATGCCTGCGCAGCGCACAGCGCCGTGCCCCAACATGCAAAAACTCACATTCCATCAAAAAATACTCAATTATGCATGATGTTTTCATCTCCAAACAGGAGTCCATGTATTTGTGCCACACCTTCACCGGCTGTGTCTGAAATCCTGTCAGGCTGACTGCTGTTTGTTTCAATGTTGTTTTATTGCCAAGAGACAAGATGTTAATTATTGTTTCAGGTGCAGCCTCCTACAGAAAATCTTTTGCACTGAACCATATGTTTTTAAATTGTGTTTTACTGTGGTTGTTTTTGGTTTCTTTCCAGTTTCATTGCTTCCTAGGGCCACTTGACTCCTTCTCTCTAACTCCTTCACTAAGAGCTCTTAGAATGGTGAACAGCTCTTCCAAGGCCTTGCCAAGAGTGCTAAGCTCTTCTTTTAGCTGCGAAGGTGCTAATATTTTCATTAGTGCTATTTTGGGATCATTCAGATCCTAATAGTGGGTTAGGGCTGGAGCTTATTAAAGGAGCTGGTGATTTGTATTATCATTTCATTATCATATCATTGCTGTGCCGATTCTCTGGCGCGTCTGTGCTGTCACGTCTCTAATGCGTGCTTGAAAACAAAATACTGCGCAAAACACCCCCTAAGAAGAGGGAAAACAAAAGCTTTCTAACACTTCGCAGGTTGTGACATCTTAGATTATCAAGGACTTGTTGTTGGGATGCAGGATCGCAGCACAGAGATGCAGAGAAGGTGTAGTTGTCACAGGAGTGACAGAGACCTGAATAAAGAGTAGCTGTTTTTATCCTGTTTGCTTATATTTCCATCTATAACAACACGCTGCCGCATGGGAGGACTGAACTGTCACGTAGCTGACAATTTGATGGTTGCTGCCTGCAGCAGCTGTGTGGAGTGATGGGGAAGCTATAGCAAGCAGAAGGAGAGACATTTACCTTTGAATGTCTCTCTGCTGCTGTAGGAGCTGTACTTTTCTTTCTTCTTTTTTTTTGCCCACAGTGAATGGAAAGCGCCCTCCATGTTTAAAGACTTTGCAGATCATCTTAAGCTGTTACACTGTGAAATATGCACATTGCAGCCTTTGCTTTTATTGTGTGCCAATAGGTGTTGCTTCACATATGACTCCTGTAGACAATTCCCATTCACCTCCCAGATCCCAGCATGACAGGAACATTATATCCACATCCACGAGTTGGGCTACAGATAAGTCAAAGATACAGACACAACAATCATGATAAATCAAGCTTTAACTCAATAGGCTATTTAAGAGCTTAATTTAATGCCCTGTTAAGCCATCAGATGTATTCTGAAAAGGGCAAAGGGAACCATAACTGAGAACGAGACAGTGCTATTATTGAAGCCAGGGTAGAATGTGAAGGGCTGTTTGAGTTGGCATTTAGGCTCAATTACAGCAACTCCCTGAACTTAACAGCCAGTTATATTGTTGTATTTCTCAGGGGCCGACAGCGTTTGCTGGTGTGAAAAAATGAAAAACAGGCTGACTCACAAAAGAAGTAAGAAACCTTTGGGACATTTACAGGCAGTGACTGGTATTGGACCTGTGGACCCTTAAATGGAAAACAGAAGAGTCACTTAGCTTATAATCTCTGCATGAGGCACAGACACTTTAGGAAAAATATGTAAATGAGCCCATGTTTTGGTAAAAGTCTTTGCCAGGATGTGTTTCTTTGTAAGAAAGAAATACTATACATAGTGTCCTGATATATGAAAGGAAACAAGGTGGAGTTAAAGGGAGTTTTTTGCATCTCAAGATTTAAAGAAACTATCCGAACAGTTAAATACTTTGTTTATATACTGTATATAGGCCACAAATTTTTCTCAAAGGGCTTTATAGTCTGTGTAACATACGACTCCCTCAATGCTCAGTACCTTCAGATAACTAACAACTCCGCAAAGAAACCCTTAAATAGGACAAAAGGTCAGACTTCAGGAAGAGCACCAGAGGAGGGATCCTTCCTCCAGATAATAAAAGAACGTACGACTCTATCACACAGCATATGTAAACCATAGACCTGTGTATTGCATCTCGAGAGAGCGGGACCACATTTTATTTATGATGCTGTCCTGGTCCCTCTGCTGGAGCTGGAATTAAAGGGCCCTGCCGTGGGAGGAGAGCTTGAGGCTATCAGGAGTGTCTGAGAGCAGAGAGCTGGACTCTTGGGATTCCAAACACATCCAACACTGACATGGAGCACTCACTAACTCTCTCCCATACTCTCTTTTCAGAAAAGCTCCCCCCACCCCCCTCCTCTACTTTACTGTCTCCCTCCTCCATCTCCGCGCTTTCATAATTCCCTTCAGAGCAGCCAGTTCCCATCTGTGTTTTACATGCCTTTCACATGTGTCAGTGTGGTTGCAGGTGTGTGTGTGTGTGTGTGTGTGTGTGTGTGTGTGTGTGTGTGTGTGTGTGTGTGTGTGTGTGTGTGTGTGTGTGTGTGTGTGTGTCTGTGTGTGTGTGTGTGTGTGTGTGTGTGTGTGTGTGTGTGTGTGTGCTGCTGAGTGCACATGCTCATTGAGAGCGCATGTTGCTGTGTGTACGCTCGATTCATATTGGAGTGGTGGTCTTTGTGTTTCCTCCGTGTAGCCTAATAATTAGAGTTGTTTTGGGGCTTTATTTATTAATTGTATTCCTCCACAAAAACGTTGTTTTCTTTTCTACTGCTTGGATTTAGATTTCGAGCACCATCAAGAACACAGCTCTTTCTGCCAAAAAGCAACTTTTTTTTTTTTTGTAAGAAAATCTCCCTTCTCCTTTCACTTATGACATAAACTTCGGTCTGGAGAGCTCCATTACTCCTCTGTTCGAAATGAAAGTTGCAGCAAATCATGCCTCTGTGTTTTTTTTAACCTAAATTGAGTACCAGATGGTTGGCTGGTAAAAGGATACAGGATGATAGAGGGAGAAGGTTACACAAATACAGAAACGTCTCTAAAAGTCAGTTTAGTATCCTTTTTCATGAGCTTATATGCCACTGCCTGAGTTGTACTGTTGTATATCATAACTGTGTAATAGACCCCATTTACACCTTCCTGGATACATTACCTGTAGTCTCTTGTCGGACAGTTTGTTGTTTTTTTGTTTCTTTAAAATGTGGCCTGTACAAACTGCTTTCACACTTGACTGAGATCCGATCATCACCTCAGTAGATGGTGATCTGGCTAATCCAGTTTGGATTGCTATGCTTTTTGCATACCTTAACATGCACGTTTCTTTACCCAGGTAACACGTCCAGATACTGATTTCTCTTTATTTTCTCTCTTTTCTCCATGTTCCTCTTATTTTCTCTCAGGTGGCTCAATGGCCCGAAAAGGAAGAGGAAGAACAGCCAATGTTCGGTGAAAAGTATGACTGGTGAGTAAGTGATGGATGGTGTTTTAATTGTGAGAGAATCTCAAAAGCAGCTGTGAACTGGCAGCTAGGAAACAAACTTGAATGAAGTCTGAATTCCTAAGTATCTCGAGTCTCTCTTTTCAAAAATAAACAGGGAAACATTCATCTTGGAATTCACTTCATTTACCTGTATTTTGTATATGGATGTCTGATATATTTTTGGAGTCTTAAAATCTTAGAAAAGGAAGATTGCTGCTTTCTGTCTCACCGCAGTGAATGACTGCACAGAAGCCAGTGGTGCATGATTCATCGCTGCCTCGTGTACATTATGTTTTCGATTTGTCACCTTCAAAGAAAAAAAGTAGAACATTTTGGCATCTGTTATCAATGAGCGAGAGGCTTCCGCTCAGTCGGACGCAGCACATTGTCTGAGTGACAGCTCCAAATCCCCGGAGCTGAAAGAGGCGGGAGAAGCAGGAAAGAGAGAGATATTGACAGAGATAGGGCGGGAGGAACACCAGCATATAAAAATCTGAGCCTACAGGATGGTTGATTTGGCATTTATAAAATACATCTCCCAAGGCGTGTCCTTTCCACACGTTTTCCCTCCCAGCAGGCTTGTTTCCTCCTTCTATGCATCACTGCTGGAAATTTGTACCATATTCTACCTGCCATGGTCCATTTGAACTGGGAAAGTATGACAATATGTCTGCCTGGGGGGTATGGTTGTCTGAGATTGAATTGCATACACTGTGATGATGTCAGCATTTTCCTGTGGGGGAGTGGACCCTCAACCAGACTTTGGATGCTTCAAGGCTCATTCAGGACACAAGAGGACTTGTGTAACATGTGCATTGATATTTGCCAGTGTTTCAACCTGGTCTGTAGAACGCACATCTGGACACAGCTGGATGTGGAGCAATTATAAAAGCGTTAAAACAGCTCAGTCACTGCTCATAACCCTTATTTGGTGAAATTCTTAACAGAATGGTTTCTGTAATGATTAGAAACAGGTTTTAACAAAGTGAAATTAGGCCACACAGACTGTTTTAAGTTGCAGATATACGAATGTGTAGTAAATGTGTATTGAAAATGCAGTTTGCTCAGAGATGAATGAATGAGTTTTAGTGTTAAGATGATTAGTGAATTGATTAGTGGACGGACAGAACATTGTTTGACATTTTTAAAGCTGCACCAATCAATATTTTTTTATTAGCAATGGATCAAATGATTACAGTATGTAGGATGTGAAAGGGAGTTGCCGATAGTGGCAAACTCACAGAGAATTATCACCCAAATCTGCACTTGGCAGCATTTTAGCATCTTTTAGCTCCTTGTTTTAGTTTTCTGGCCCGCAACAATATTGTTTGGTTCAGTCTGACCTCTTTAAGTTGCCGTATTTGCAGTGGACTATTTCCAGCAAAAAAAGTTAGCTAAAAGTTAACTTGCTGGTGAACATGGTGGAGAATTTCACCTCTTAAGTAGGCAGATGTTTCACTCAGGAGCTGATGGAGACCAAAACAAAGCTAAAATAAAGAGAGTGAATATTGCATTTACATTTATCAGGTGGACACAAACTTTACTCAAATCAATGCTAACATTGCCCCATGACGTCTCGATATGCTAATGGGCAACTGTTTGCTAGCATGTCAGCTAAAAGGAGTTTATAAGATGATATTAGTCCATGCTGTGTTTTCAGCTGGTTCTGCTGCCCCCAAGTGGTCAAAGACTAAAGCAGCTTTAACATGAGCTGGTAAAACATTGTTAATTTTGACTTTGGTGTGAGGATTTGCAGCTTTTCTATATCTCGTATCAAAATTAACTGAATCCTTAAGCAATTGGTGTAGATGATGACCAGGGACTAAACAACTAAACAGACTAAACAATTAATCAAAACAAAAACAGATTAATTGATGATACAAATAATCATCAGCCTTAATTAGTCTCCTCTAGTTGTGGTGTAGATTGAACCCTTTTTATTGCATTTGTGAATAGTTTTTGAATTTGAAATAAAACAGTATTTCTGTGCCAGTCAGAGAAGGGGGAGTGAACACAGCAGCAGTGAGCACAGTAGATTTTGTATAAAGGCTGTTGTTTTATCTCCAGCTTCTGTGTACAATTTGAATCTCATCGCCTGATGTCTTCAATGTATACTGCCTCAAATGTCACCTCACCAGTGTTGTTGTCATGTAAGGACCTCAGAGAAACAATCCCAAGATTCCTTCAGGAACCAGATTCATACCCCCCCCGTGATCCATACACCCTCTGAACGGCAAATGTTACGTTGGGAAACTTGTGAAGACAAAATATTTATCTTGACTCAGCCTCACTAGAATGAAAAGAAAAACCCTTCCCCTTCCTGGGTTTGGTTGGTGGAGGTATTGCAGGACCTGCTTTGGGAGGGGCGGGAAGCAAGAGCCAGAGAGCTGCAGCAGTATTGATTTTGGGCTTGGCTTCCAAACACAGGCACAGCAGACTGGGTCTGGGATCCGGTTGCTGCTAATGCTTGCCCCGCCAACACGCTGGATCTGACATTTTTCCTATATGATCGTTCTCTGATGTCCTTGTTATCGTTCATTTGGCCTGTCTCTCTTCTCCTTCCTCTTACTCCCCCTTCTCCACCCCTTCTCCTCCTGTGTCCTTCCCAATTCAGTTTTTTATTTTCTCATTGTCTTCTGGCTGCAGTGATCTCTCTTTTTTTCCTCTCATAAGCATTGATCGTCATTTTCTTTCACTCTTTATATTAGCAAATACATTTTTTTCTCCATTAGTTTTTTTTTTTCTCTCCATCTAAATTCTTATTATGTTTCCTGGATGGGTTTTTCTTATCAACAGAAAGAACTCAAAAGCTTTTCAACAATATATAAAAATCAAATTGGCTAGAATGTCACTTGTGCCCCTTCAGCTCTCGCTCTCATCTGTTCTTCTCCTCATCTTTTTTTATCTCTTTCCCACCATCCTCTGCTTGCCCTTTCCCTCCTCCTCTCAAATCTGTAACAAAGCCAAAAGGCAGAGCCCAACTGACACTGCCAGTCACAGCTCTCACCACGCCTTGGTATATACACACACACACACACACACACACACACACACACACACACATACAAGCATGTGTCATGGGAACATCACACACATGTGCTGTATGTCCATAGCACAAAGATCTGCCACCTCCCACTTTCTTAGCTATATGTCATATGAAATGGCTGGAAATCTGCTATTTCCTGTGTCTCTGAGCTCACTCCCTCAGTCTCACTCAGGCAATATGGAAAAAGAACAAACTGTCCTACTCCTAAGTTAAAACAGGGAGAAGACTGCAGAAGGAGGGAGAACAATCCAAATACTGTAAATGAACATTGGTCAGCACTGACATTTATGTAACCTAAACACATCAACACCATATAATAAGTCAGTAATGTCCAGTTGTAATAACATTAAAGAGCAGATCTGTAATGTTGTGACTACACTGATCTGAGGTATGCGTATAAGTAACTAAAGAGGATGAATTAGACATGAAAAATCCTTCTCATCCAGTCATAATTCAAAATAAAAGCCTGACATGAGCCAAAGTTTACAAACGTTACTTATGTAATAAATCTTTTACAGCACAGAAAACATTAAAGGCTTAAATTTCACTGTCCAGCTTTAGTCGCTCTATTAAAAGACGGGTCAGTCATTTAGACAGTAATTAGAAAGAGTGGATGTCCCGACGTGCAGCTCTCTCTGCATTTGTTAGCCACACCAAAGACAAATTTGCATTACCGTGTGATGCTCCTTTGTTTACATGTGGATCACAAAGACAGTATAGAGAGTCTGGGACCGGAGCCATTGTGCGAGTGTGGTAGAATTTACTGAATGTGTCTAGTTGAAGAAGCGTTGGACCTTGTAAAGGTGCCCTGTTGAATTTTATTGTAAACAAAACTAAATGTATGTTTACAGTTAGTGTTTCTCACCGGGAAAGAAACATATGTATATCCTTGAGGGCTGACAAATGTGTTGAATTAATTTTCCTCCTCATAAAGCATTTTCAAAACTGCACCCGCAAGACACAAAACAAACATTGCTCCACTGTGCTGATTGTGTGGCCCTGCAGGTCAGGTACCATATTCTTGAAAAACTAAAGTGTCTCCATAAACAAAGCAAGACAGGTACACCACCACCTCTTATGTCATGTTCCTCTCTGGCTTATATACTGTATGTATGCTTTTACTTTCTTACATTAGAAGCCTCACATATTGTATGTTACATGGAAGCTTGTCCTTGGTTTAAGAAAATAAAAGCAATCATATAGGACCTTTTGAGAGTGAAATAGAAAAGTTAATTTATTTGTTTTTCACAAAACGGGTGAAAGGCTACTCGGAAGTTAGGAACTCATGGAGTCATGGAACTTGAAGTTATGAACTAGTTGTAGCATGAGGCTGATATTATACTAATGTTGTGTGATAGTGTGATGGGACAGAAGGCTCGTCGATTACATCTTCAGTGATAAAACAATATATAATGTTACTCTGTCTAACCTTATTTTTGCTCTCTGTTTCAGGGTACATCCCCAGCTACCTCGAAAAGGATGAGCCATGTGTGGTGTGTGGCGACAAGGCCACAGGTTACCACTATCGTTGCATTACATGCGAGGGCTGCAAGGTACGCCCACACGCAGAACCAATAGTTTGACACATCAGGTTCATAACCTGTGTAATATCTTCCAGAAACCCTGATATGATTCCTCTGAGGTCAGCGGCTCTTACACACACACTCACACACACACACACACACACACACACACACACACACACAACACACACACACACACACACACACACTCACATATTGTATCTGGCAAACACACACTCTGAAACAGTCACTTAAGCACATACATTCACACAAGCACATTCCAAGGTCGTAGGCACAGAGTGTACATTCGCATAAAGATGATGTATTAGCATATTTGCATAAGAGTTGTCAGTGTGTCACATCAGCTCTCAGCCTTGTTTTATTTGTCTTCCTCGCTGTCAGGCAGGTCTATGATCAGTCTGCTTCTGTTCTTCTGTTTGTTCATCAGTGACACGGTGTCTGAGGCAGCACTGAAGGGATTGTGATTAAACTCAGTGGCCAATTGTGTGTTTGATGATTGTGTGTATGATTGATTGGGCAGCCCCTAAAAAAATTAGCATATTTATTTTTGGTCTTTAGGCAGTCAAACACACAAACTTTATGCAGTCTTTATGCAGCAAAATAATACTTTCAATCTAATAATACAGTCACAATACTGAGGCTTAATTTATGGATTTGTTCATCTCACTCCCACATTATTGCCTTCCAGCAATTATAATACTTGGATTTTAACGTTTACACAAATTGCCTCAGAATTGGAAGCAAGTCAGACACAAATTAGATTAAATTCTAGATTAAAGATCATTTTTCATAATTAGTTTTTATCATACAGAGAATAAGCAGTAATGGTAGTTAAAATATCTCCCTGCCTGTCTGCCATTCAAATGGAAATAAGCAGCAATATGATGTATCTTTGTGTCCTTCCCTGGTACTTTTATTTCTTCCTCTTCATCTCATAATCACTCTCTCGCTTACTCATCTTGCCCTTTTACCCTCTGTAAATCCTCGATATTCTTCTCTTTTAACTTTCAAATGTCTCTGATTGTCTCTCTCCATCTGTAACATCCATTCCTCCATCTCTCCCTCGCTGTCCGCCTGCAGGGTTTCTTCCGCAGGACCATTCAAAAGAACCTCCACCCCACCTACTCCTGTAAATATGATTGCTGCTGCATCATCGACAAGATCACCCGCAACCAGTGTCAGCTCTGCCGCTTCAAGAAGTGCATTGCAGTGGGCATGGCTATGGACTGTGAGTGTTGCACTTCCATACTTGATACACACTTAATATGAAGAATGTACATTAATGGACCTTCATACATAGCTGTGATTTGAAGTCTTGCGTGTGTTTAAAATGACACTTTTATATTCATATTCACTTTCAATTTCATATTGTGATGCAGAGGAGAGAAAAGATGTGGGGACTTTATATAGAGGGTGTGTATATAAACTTTATATAGAAGCAGCCACTGAAGACAGTTTGCAAACTTTTGGCAACAAGCAAACTAGTTGCATACCTCTTTTTTTATGCTTTCTTTTCCTTGGCACTCTCTCCGTCTGTGGCTCTTTTTCTTCCTCCTCTGCCTTCCTCCCTCTCCTCCCAGTGGTGCTGGATGACTCGAAGCGGGTGGCTAAACGGCGCCTGATTGAGGAGAACAGGGAGCGACGCAAGAAGGAGGAAATGGTGAAATCCCTTCAGAACCGTCCAGAGCCCACCGGGGCCGAGTGGGAGCTGATCCGCCTGGTGACGGAGGCCCATCGACACACCAATGCTCAGGGCGCACAGTGGAAACAGAAGCGCAAATTCCTGGTAAGAAGACGTGAGAAATGGGCAGATGTGTTGACCCACATACACTCTGATTCTCTCAAAGAGTTGACGGATAAATACAGGAGGCATTTTGGAGAATAAAATTTTATTTTTTATAATCATTATGGTTCTATATCACAATTATGGCCAGGGATATACAATTTTAAGGGATAATTCAAGTTTATTATGATCCGGGTCTTATTTTTCTTATCATTTCTATCAGTTACGATCTTACTGCACTCACTAAAGTAATTGTGTGAGTTCTGGCAGGACAAGAAACGAGCAGTCAGGCAATGAGACAAGTATTAAACAAGTCAACAGTTTAGCCCGATTACTGTAAACCACTTTATTTGGAGGTGAAACTGAAATCGCTACTATCCTGTGGACGTTTATAACGGACAGTAGTCATAATAGGACAGAAGTACAGACAATAATTTTACTGTTTACTGTCATCTGAGTCCTAGTATTTCTTCCCATATTTGACCTATTTTTAGCAAAGTCAAGTATTCCCTGATAACAGAAATTCATTTAGTGGGTTCAGTGTTTAATATCCGATAGAAACAATGGCCAAAACTACAGAAATCATTTGTAACAAACCAGAATTATGCTCTATATTAAAATGTTAAAATGTTCATGTGACATGAAGTGTCTTATGAGAGACATTCAAAAGTTTATTAACCCTTTTTTAGGAGGCAAGTCGAGTGAGAAGATGCTTAGTAAACAACAACCACAGGGGTTTTCACACCGTAAACTGCTGCTTTACTGTTCGTGCGTCGAATCCTCTGCTCTCGGATCCTAACAACAGGAAGATATGGATTATGTTCTCACACAAACATGCAGGCCTAATCAGAAATGATAGGGTTTCATTTTATCTGGGTGAGCTGAGTCTCTTTCCTCATATGACTGACTGCCACAGTAGCTCTTCATGACTTTATCGCTCTGTGTTCCCTGCTGTCTGTCTGTCTCTCTCTGCCTCTGTCTTTATTCCTCAGCTCTCTCTAGCATTTGGGGGGTTTATTCATCCTAATCCTTCTGGGCTCTTAACCAGACCTAATTCCCTTCATAGTTTTATTGACACCTTGAGTCTCTCCTTTCGCTTTAATCTCTTTCCCGTCTTCATGTCTTTGTTTCCTCTCTCACTGTCCCTCAGGGTCTACCCTTACTTTCCCCTCTCTATTTTGCCCGTCTGTTTTTTGTGAGCTCCCTGCTTATCTCAGCCAAGGCAAATCCTCAGTCATGAGCGCTCATCCCGAAGTTGGCAGGGATGTTGGCAGGCAGAGTTTCTCTCTCTCAAACTGTCTTCCGGCTGTGTTGGCACTCAGATCTATCCTGGACAGCCCTGTCAGGGTGTCCTTGCCCAGTATCAGTCTTCCCCTGTCACACATAAACACAGACGGACACTGACCTCATGTTTTGGCCCAGATCATTAACAGTTTCACAGCAGCACTGGACCAGAGCTCATGGCCAAATCAAGGAGCTTTATTTAAAAAAAAAAAATTCTACTCCAGGAACCCGAGGTGTAGGTGTAGATGGGGGTTAGATGAGAGAAATGAGGGGCGCTCATCTGGAGAGGGGTTGAAAGCACTTGTGGTGTGGTGGCAAGTATTGTGGAGGGAGTTGCTAGGCAACAAGTACAAGTACGAGTGATGGGAAGCGGGCCACTTGGGGATTACGTAGGTGAGGAGGTGTAAAGCTCCAAGCACAGAGGAAGATGTTTCTTTAAGAATTTCTTTAAAGAGAAAAGAAACATCTGAAACCCAGTTTTTATTTTGTGTGTTTTGTTTTGATTTGTTTTGGTGAAGTGAGTTCATGTTGTCGTGTCCCCACTTCTTCAAGAATCAGGACTTATGTTGAGGATAAAGCCTAAAGTGAGAAGGTTAAGGTCAGAATTTAGGTTAAAAGACATATTTTTATAAACCCTACAAAGTTGTAGAAAGCCTGTCTGTAAAGCAGGGCTTCCAAAATAAGCCGCACTACTGTGAAATACTGTATATTTTAGCCCTCAGCTTGGTTCATCTAAAAGGATAAACAGTTCTATTTCATACAGGCTTCACCCTCTAATGGGGCTCTAGAGGCTGTAGCCACTGAACCCTGAATATCTAAATTTACATGCTAAGCCGACCAGGATGAGCCAATTCAGCCCTATGGGGATCGCTGCCATAAAACGACAGCAGTGACACTGCGTCTCATGCACTGTACTTTAGCTCACAAATGATGACTACCCGCTCAAGGATGACTTGGTTGAACGATGAAGCCAAAGACTGCTGTCTTTTAGAGGAAGGAAGCCCTGATTAAGTATCTAGGGTGAGAGGGTTTATAAGACACAAACATCTTCACCGGCACGTTGATCCACGATACCAGCTGTTGAATCCACACCATGCACCGCACTTTCACTTGGTGGGAGCCGATGTAGTTTCCAAAACAACCCACATTCTCTGAGGTGTGAATTCACACATTGAAAGGATGCAAAACATCATTAGATTGTTATTATCATAGATAGACTTTTCAGGACTACATTTATATTGCAAACATCTCCGAACATAACAACTCATCTCTTTGGTTCACTAGTTATTACCACATTTCTTGAACCTGTTTGTATTTATTTTATTTTATTATTAAGTATCCTGTTTAACCTGTTAACTGCCCATGAAGGACTGTACCTACTCAGAAACAGTTCTGGGGATCACATTGACTCTGAAATGGTGGTCTGTGGGTACTGAATAGTCCAATGTTTCAGGTTTTTCACACCAGACAGCTGGACCATATTGAAACCTGCTTCATTGCCCATTGTATAGTTTGGCTGAATGCAGCTAAGCCTTTAGATGTGTAAGCACACACACTGGTCTGAGGTAGAGTCTTCTCTCTTTCACACAGTCTGTGGTCTGGCGTCTGGAAACATCTTTTAGGAGAGCAGAGTCAGTTCATACAGCTGTGTTTGTACGTGCACGTCTACGTGTTGGTTCAGAAATGGTCCTAATTATTTGGTAGCTCATTGTATTACAAATACGTTGAATTTCTTTGATGCAACATCTCACTTAAAAATTGAAAATAGCCAACATACGGTATGTGATAATCACCAACAAGATTCCAAACATACAGTAAATACATAAAGTTATTGTGTACATGCATGTATCAATATGTATATTGATGTACTTATCTGTGCTTGTCGGAAAATCTGACACATACAAACAATTCTGTCAGGGCTTGAATCCAAGGAAAGACGCTGGTGGTGTCAGGTGTGTGTAGCCAAGATCAACAACCGCAGCTCATACAAAAAATGGCTGCACAGTGACGAAAAAAAGAGGCCTTCAGAGGCAAGAATTGATTTATTTCATGTGCATATTTTTTAAATGTACTTTTTTGTCAGTGTTATGGTTTTTTTCCTATGAGATATAACTACAATGAACTGGATCACGCAAAGTATCAAGTATGACTTCAGTTTACTTATATTTACTAACATACAGGATGCTCTGTAACTGTCCGTTAGTCCCTACTATTTTGTTAGTAAAGGTCAATATACACTTTACGCTCCAAGAATTTTATTTAGTGTTTGCGGCCAAGTGAAGCATAAACCGACTGGCAGCCTTTCAAATCACACAAATTCCCCATTTTCAATAGTTTGTGAACTTATGAACTTTATCCACAGTTGTTTGCTGTTGGTCCCACAAAACTAACCAAACTGGACAGCTCAACCTGGCTGGCTTAAAATGTTCTGCTCAGCTATTATACTAAAACGTAACAATCAGAAACAGAAACAACTGTGACTCAGTGCATGGAGAACATATGGTTTTGGTTGAATGCAGACAATTAGACGTTCAAAAACATCAATTTTTGAACTGTATACCTGCAGATCTGCTCTGATGAGGTGATTGTTGTGGATTTTATTCTCTCTTCTTCTGTTCTCCAACAGATTTTATCAATCTTTCACTTCAGGGTTCATAGGAACCAAGTCAAAGACACAGGAGGACGAGAAATTTAATACTGAATCACACAATTTTATTCTTTAAATAACAGAGAGTACAAAGTAAAAATCTGGCATGTGAACAGTCTGCAGAACAGGAATCACTTATCCAACATGTTCTTTTAACTTTTTGCACTCCATACTCCTCCTGGATGGAAGCAATATTACTTATTGATCAACAGTTACACACAGGATTGTCTGGTTGGCCTACTTCTAAAATATTGCCTGGACATCACTATAGCAGTTGCTAGGAAAACATCTAATTAAAACTAAGCTGCTCGTCCTTATCAGGAAAGTTTCCATATGCACACTGGTACAGTAGTATACCTGTCTCCCTTCTCCTCCCCTCCTAGCTAACCTTGAAAGATAATAAATGTTCTTCAGGCCTTTTAAAGAAGCTGCAGGTCAAGATGATCTCCTTCTCTTCTCCTCCATTCTGTGCACATTTATGATTAAATCAAGCTAACGATAAGCACCATACAGTATTTCCTCAAATAAAAGCTGGAAGTCAATTAAAAGTTCCCGTCTGGCTATTGTTGCATGTACTATGCCTGCAGATGTTTCCCAACAAAAGCCCTGTTAAGAAATAGAGAGTTTCTGTCCACTGAAAGGCTTAGAGGGCTTTTGATTGGAAACAGTTACAGGAAGTGTTGAGTTTTAATGCAGTAACTTAACAGGGCAAACAGAAGCGGATCAAACATGGCTTCCTACACATATCAAACAGAGGGAATTAGAAATAAAGGTCTGTTACCTTCTGCAATTGAGGTGAATAAAGGCCCCGGCCTCTATTTGAGGAAATTTGAAAACGCTCCAGAACTAATCCATCTGATAAAAGGTCAACAGTTGAAGCTCATCGTATAAATGATAAGACTTCAGTATGAAGTTTTTCCCTTTCCTCCCCTCAGTGTAGAGATTGTTAATTCCCAAAGTGTAATATGGCTCATGTCAAAGTCCAAATATTTTGTACCCCTTTTGGGACAGTTTGCAAGCTGTTTGTTTTGTCTATACGTGCCAGGCTTTGCAGCAGCAAAGAGATAATCCCTCGCCGTCTCTGCCGGTATAGCCGAGTGTTTCCCTACATGCTGCCCAGATGGCCGTGCAGTTAATAAACAAACATTAACAGTTCCAGGAAAAGCACATTAGTCCATAAGACAGTGCGTATGAGCATATAAGCACAAGCTTAAAATGTGGAGAACATTCACAAACACAAATTAATACCCATGTACGGCATAATTGCACCCATTTTTGTAATTGTGTGCATTGTGCATTAACTAGTTGTTGATAGAGTAAATGCTTCAGCAACACTGGTAGTATTTAGATTAACTTTATTATGAAATTGCTTACATAGCTGAAGGATAGCTAAACATTAGTAAAGTTAGCTGCAGCCCTAGCATAATGCACACTTCATTCAACGTTCAAGGGTAGTTTGTCATCTTGCCGTTAAAGGGATCGTTCACCAAAATTAAAGAAAAAAAAACATATTTTCTCACATTAATTTCATGGTAGTTTTGGTTTCATTTGTTTGGTGATATCTGTCACTGAGATTCCTGCATGTGTTGCCACTGAGATCTGAGGGTTATTCAGACTTACAGGAAACAGAAGTTGCCGTTGAACTTTTTTATATTCCATTTTTCAACTCTGTCAGCACCTCTCCTGCCTTGGGGTTGAGGAGGAAATCTTAGATATGTCAAGACCTGGACAAATAAAACCAAAACTATCTTCATGGTTGGATGCCACTGGAGCTGCGTGAGAAAATGTGTTAAAGACTCTGTATTTATTTCTGTCGTCTGCGCCAGTTGTGACCCATGACACGCAGCTGACCCTGCACTGTCTTTGTCTTGCGGTTTGTCTCTGAGCTTCTGCACTCCGAAGCGTGGCGTGCATTCAGCAGCTCTGAACCTCAGCTGCTCTCTGTGTCTCTCTCCGGAGAGCTATTTTCTCAACACTGAAATGAAAAATGCCACTGACCTCCACCAGTGAAACCAATGCTTTGTTTTGGCTCCCACACGACAAGAATTTCAGTCCATCAGAGTTGTTATTACAGTTATTTAAATTTTCCATAATTGCGGAGCTCTCCGCTGCAGAGCAGAGAACTGGCTAAATTTGCCCTGATTTACACAATCCCTTTCCTTTCGGATTATGATTGATGGTTCCTCGTGTGAGGTGATTATTCCTACACTTTTATCTCATTCCATTTATTGTTGAAGCCCGGCCTGAATAAATGACTCCAGCCTTGACACCAGCTTTATTCAGCGGAGCGTGAAACAATATTTTTCATCGTCACAGCCTCGATTCACACAACTCTGTAAACGTATGTATTACTTATTTGTAGCTCCCCACTGCAGACCTCCGCTACGTAAGCTCTATCTGTATGGTGACATGTCCCATTCCTCTCACACAGCACAATCTGCTGTCCCTATCTGATGAATCAGCTCGAATTTTTCAGATAAGGAAGAGTATAAACTTGTTTAAAACTGTGTTGTTTCCTCTACATTATTTCACTCTTAGACCCACGCCGCTCTCATCAATTCTTCTTTAATCTTATTCTATTCTTTTTATTCCTTTGGCTCTTTAATTCCAAGGACACACCCATCTTCTCAACTATACCTTGTACTCTATTACAATCTATTGTAGAGCACTTCCCTTCTTCTCTTTATTCTACCCACCTCACACATGCTCCCCTCTCCTCTGCTGTGGTTTATGCACTTTCATGTTCCATTTAAACAAGGCTGGTAATATTTAGTATTTTCCTCGTTGTCAATAAATCCCATGAAAAGACTAAAACCAACAGCGTGTTAGTCCGTCTGAATACTTTCTGACTCCCATACCCAGTCTGTGTCACTCTGCCTCAAGCACATATGTTCCTACTGAAGACTTACATCTTTAAAAACAGCCTAAATCATTTCCTTATGGGCACTGTACTTTTTAGCAAATGTTACTCAAACGGGAGAAAATTCAGCATTTGTTGGGGACTTTTCATTTGATGCTGTATTGAGTATTTCTGGAAGCAGGATGCTGTATGCAATAGTGTGGCTCATTGATGTATTTTTTAATAGTGTTTAGACAACAGTGGAGCTCTATGGCACTGAGGAATAAGATATATCAGGCCTTGATACACATACAAGCATTAATATTGCTGGTTTTGATTTTTTTTTTTTTTTTGTAGGATTTTCTTGACAATAATAAAATTATGAAATGCTTCAGCTTGTCCTCATTCAGGTCAGACTTCGCCAACTCTTTCCCGCTCTCCTTTGCTCGCCTCTAATTTTCGACTTTGCTCTAATCAGCCACCCACGTTCACTTTCCCCCATGTAGCCAGACAAAATTGGCCAGTCCCCGGTTGCCCCCACATCAGACGGAGACAAGGTGGACCTGGAGGCCTTCAGTGAGTTCACCAAGATCATCACTCCTGCCATCACCCGCGTCGTCGACTTTGCCAAAAAACTGCCCATGTTCTCTGAGGTGAGTGGTGGTTTAATGGCCCTAAGCAGCAGAGTGTTGGTGGAGTGTGTGTGTGTGTGGGGGGGGGGGGGGGGGTCCTGACAAACTTTAACACACAGCAGACACAGCCAGGATTTATTGAGGAAATGTGTGATTTAGGGAGGTCAGCTTGTCTAGAATTAGTAGTTCCTCTGTTTGAGAAAGACCACAGCAACATACGTATAGCATGTGAGTTACAACTTAATACCATACTGTAGAAAACACACAGATGTATTGTGTCAAGTGTCGGTGGTGGTGACAATCAGAGATGCACATGTGCTCCTGTTTTCCTTGCCTTAATTGGCAGCATGTAATCACGTCTCTTGTCTCTGCTGACTGTAATGAGACCTTGTGTGATTGGAGAATTATCAAAGTAGCTGTTGTTGTCTAGTGGGGCAGCTGCAGTGTGTGTGTGTGTGTGTGTGTGTGTGAGAGAGAGAGAGTGAGAGTGTGCCCTGTAATGAATTACAGGAGAGGGAAAGTTAAAACTGAAATCCAGTGCTGTGTTTGATTCATCACAAATACAGTAGAGGAAGTAGAGGTCTTTGCTTTTTCAATCAGCATATTTTAAAGTAAAATTAATTCCTATTGTTCTATTATGGCACAAATCTTACTATTATGATGGATACTACAATTCAAATCAATGTGTAAACTAGAATAAATTCCTCATACCGCTGCTGGGTATTAATTATAGAGACGCAGAAATTAAACAGCAGTAGATAAGGATGGAGCTTTTTAGTATTCCAGACAACGAAACACATAATCAGTCATCGTTTTTAATAGGTTATCTTTTATTCACAATATAATAAATTGCTTTATGAAAGAAGCCTTTTTTAATCTGATGAAAGAGGTGGAGCGAGAGAACCTGTTTAGCCTACATGATATCTGCCCATGCCACTGCAGTGAATTACTGATAATAATGCAGTGAAACTAAACCAGCACTCAGTGAACCACTAAAAATGAATCTATTGCTTCTCCCTCAAACTGATGCAGCAGTAATTGCATTATAAGCATTTACTTTAAGCGTGCCCCCCAAGGTACAAATTTACAAGACAAATCAAGCCAATGAATGCCAATTAGTCTACTCAGCAGTCAAGAGCGGTGAAATAAGAAACAAGCTTACATTAAGGTAGATTTAATTCAGCACACCAGAGTCTGTAGATTTAATCAAATGGGTTTCAACCCAGAGATTCTAATATCCATGTAAATCAGGGCGTATTAGTCATAATCTGTGTTCACCCCTTCCCATCCTTCCCTCTTTACTGCATCTCTGCTTTGCTCCCTCACCCTTTTTCTCTTCCCTTCTTTTTCTGATGATTGAGAAAGACTCTGGTTTATTCCGACTTGGATGCTCATCAAGTTGATGGTTTGGATTTGGGAATACGGCATTGCAGCTAAAACATCCAGTGTCACCATAAACATGGGCAGTTAGATAATAAGCAGTCAGACAGGTTATAGTAAACTGGAATTATCCTTTCATAATGTTCCAGTATCAGCTAATGGTAGACATCTATCTCCAGTAAAGTCAAGAGTGAAAATATCATACGTTCAGCTTATGGATGGATGGATGGGAATTTTGTTTTCTCGTCTTGTTTTCTCCGAGTGCTGTGGTGTGTTTGTGTGAAAGTACCAGAATGTAATAAACAGTTTGTCACAAAACATTCACTTTGTGAATGGAAAAGTAAAATTCTCTAACTTGTTTACCAAGAAGAGCCTAAATACACCTCATCATTTTTATAAATTATTGTTTAAAGCTGCTGGAAATTGGTGTTTTTTTTGCTTTCAACATATTTTAGTGTCCATTTATCCCCAATTTTGCCTTTTATAAATGTTGTTTTGCTCAGCTATTTTTATTTAAAAGCATTACTAAAGAAGCAAGATGCAACCAGAAACAGATACGCTGAGTCCAGTCCCTCCTCCATTTCTCTTTCTTGTTTTCCTCCGTTCTCTTTTTTATCCTAGTGTTTCACAACAGTAACCTTAGCTCTAAAATGAAAGAGAAAATACTAATTACATTGTTACTGTGAGAAAAAAAATTTCCTTCAGTGAAATTATCTACAATAATTTCCTTCTTGTAAAGCTTGCTCGGTTTTTTACAACCTCAGTATGTTGTATTATGGTCTATATGACAATTGTTTAGAGATATATGTTTATAACTGTCCAGCAAACATTAAAAAAAAACTTTGTTCACCAGCTGCCTTGTGAAGACCAGATCATCCTGTTGAAGGGCTGCTGCATGGAGATCATGTCACTGCGAGCTGCCATGCGCTACGACCCCGACAGCGAGACGCTGACGCTGAGCGGGGAGATGGCTGTGAAGCGCGAGCAACTGAAGAACGGTGGCCTGGGTGTGGTGTCGGACGCCATCTTCGATCTGGGCAAGAGCCTGGCGCAGTTCAACCTGGACGACACGGAGGTGGCGCTGTTGCAGGCCGTGCTGCTCATGAGCTCAGGTTGTTATTTATTTAAGAACTTATGACTTAGCTGTTCAGCTTCTTTTCTCAAACTTCCAACTGCAGCATGACAGCGCCGTCTCTCTGCACCGGCTGCTTGTAACAGTGGTAGTCCAGGAGGTTGAGCTTAATGTAATGTAAATTTAAATGTCAGTTTTCTGTGCCTTTAGAGACACAATCCCATGACAGCCCATATTCCCAGCCGTTACCCGCTGCTATACACAGCATATATTGTAGCCCATTGTGACGCAAAATGTAATTATGATAAAAGCCCACATACATATTCAGTGGTGGAGGGACTCCAAAGCTCCTCCTGAATGTGATTGGAAAGCCTTAACTCTTAGTTTGCTCATTGGAAAAACTCTGAACATGAGACAAACTGTTTTACATTGTGACGAATAATATGTTGCAGGTTTACAAATAATAGGATGCATTATAAAGAGAGGATGTGTATCATCCTAGAGAAGCAATGTAATTATTCTCAGTGTATCCACAGGTTATTAAAATGTACGAAAAAAATACAAAAATAAATTTGTGAAAATAAATGAGATAGGATAGATTTATATTTAATAACTAATAGTGATATAATAAATATAATAATAATAATATTAAAGTGCCACAGTATGTGGTTTTATACACTGAATGCTCTCCACCTTTCCTTTCTTCCGTCACTCTGTTCTTCCACGTCTTCTGTTCTCTACTCGTTCTCCATATCTTCTCTTGCTCCCATTTTTCCTACATTCGCCCTCATCTTTTCCTGCCTCCCTCTTTTCCTCTGCACTCACTCTTCCTGCCACCTTCACTCACCCAACCCTCTGCTTCCCGCAGACCGCTCTGGCCTGACCTGCATGGACAAGATCGAGAAGTGCCAGGAAACCTACCTGCTGGCATTTGAGCACTACATCAACTACCGCAAGCACAACATTCCCCACTTCTGGCCGAAGCTCCTGATGAAGGTGACAGACCTGCGCATGATCGGGGCGTGCCACGCCAGCCGCTTCCTTCACATGAAGGTGGAGTGTCCCAATGAACTCTTCCCTCCGCTATTTCTGGAAGTCTTCGAGGACCAGGAGGTGTGAAACACAGATGCCACCAGGCAAAGGGAAGAGGAAGTTGGGGCAAACTGGGAGATGGGAAGGGCCATCATTTTTATAGGGGAAGGATGGAGGGAGAGTCCTCTCGGCAGGAATCGGCATTTCTCTGACATCACATTTACAGTATGTGGATTAAAAACTGGAAACAACAATAACAGAAACAACACACCAGCAACAGGAGAGTCAAGCAAACAGGATTTTGTTTTTTGAACACCCTCTCCTCCACCTCTTTCTCCTCCTTTTACTTACCCCTATTTCGAAATCCGTGTGGGGGCCCTTCTGTCTGAGCATGATGTCTTATCTAGCAAGAGTTGTAGCCATTTGCCAAGACGCGCACACAGACACACACAACACATGCGCACGCACACACACACACAAACACAAACACACACACACACACACAGCCACAGCCTGTTCCACCTCAGTTCTTCAGAGCAGCACTCTTTGCAGGGGTCGGTTCCCCCCTCTCTGGTTCTTTGTAGTGGTCACAGATTTACACACGTTTTGAAGCCCGTGTCTCAGCACCTCTCAGTATTATTTCTGAATAAGTGTTTAGGCAGTAATTCAGAAAATATGGTCAACGGTGACATGTTATCACACTCACAGCAGGCACACGCAATCAGCAAACACTGCACATTGAAATTTCAGTAGATGCTTTATTATTCTGGTGTATAATGGCCGTAGTAATGCTACCAGACCTAGTTATTATCAATTTCTCAACTCAATCTGAGCCGTTACAGCTGTTTTTGGAGCTTCTTCTTCTTAGATCCCAGTGAAACCGGTGCTATATTTATATAAGGCTACTCCAGTTTTATGAAATTGTGTTGTCTACCTTTGAAAAACGTGCAGACCATGGCTCCATATCTACCTTCATTTTTGTCATTGGACCGGCTCCTGTGACATACAGTACATGCACACACACTCACAGACACACACATGAGCAGACTTGCCTAGTCATTGCCCGTGCTGCTCGTGCCAGCAACCTAGCGTCTTATGAATGACAATTAAGCGCTTCTCTCTCCAAGGAGTTAGTGCATTGAGGAAAAGAAAGAAAGTAAGTAGAGAAGAGAAGGAGACACTTGGAAGCCGAGAGGAGGGAGGGGCAGAGATAGAGGGAGGAAACAAGATTTAATAGCTGGACTGTGGATTCAGAACCAGGGGTTAGAAATAAATCTCCCAAACTAGGCCTCCAAAGAGGTTTTGAATAGCAGCAACCACCAGCAGGACAGCAAAGCTCATCCAACACACACATACACTTTCTCTCTCTTGCTCCCTCTCTCTCTCTCTCTTTCTGTCTTTCCCCCTCCCTCCCTCCCTCTCTCTCTCTCACACACACAAACACACACACACACACACACATATACATGAACACACACAACATCACCTCAGAGTAACGTGAATGCCTCATTTTACTGTACACACTGCGCGGCAGTGTCGATATACAGCCCTAACCTGCAGGGTTTGTACCGAGTCCCCTCCTCACGGACTCAGCTCAGTGTGGCCCCTCCAGGCTTCCATACACACATGCCTTTTTTACCATGGGCGTCACTGAGAGCAGGCAAATGCCAAGAAGGCTACCATTTACCTCAATGCGGACACACCCCCAGGCTGGGGCAGCAATACTGCCCCTGTGGTGTCAGGCACTACCTCACCTCTGTGGACACAGGGCAGCTGCCCACAGCCTACACACAGACATACACCATTCAAGTTGGCGCATGTGTAGATTAACACACAAATGTGCATAATTTTTGCGTAGGTGCACACTTGTAGTACTGGAAAGACAAAACACTCACAGCATACACACACACCCTCAGTGCTATCACTTGGTTGAAATGAAATACCACTGAAGACAGGAGGGCCAGCCATCCCCCTGGGAGGTTTCACCCACTCCAGGGAATGGTACCCATTACATTCGGGTTATCTCTTTTTGTTATATGGGACCAAGTGTCATCTTTTGAAATTTGGATTTACTTGTTTCTGTCAAAACAGAAACCGACTCAAAGAAGTGACGAAGGACAGTGTAGATGTGAAGCCCAGCTGACACCCATCTAAGCAAGTGGCAAGAGGATAGATCACATAGAGAAACTGAATAACCAGTGGTGACCACATCTGTTGAATTAGCACGCATAGAAGCGCAGTCTCTGTCTGCATCATGGTGATCTTCCACAGTACACTTATGACGGCTGCCATTGGATCTTGATAAATGTTTTCATGGGAATAAGCTTTCGTTTGTGCATGGACAGTGCATTAGACCTAAAAAGATGGGATGTTCTCAACCTAAATGACGCCTCTTCAGAGGCAACTTAACTCTTTTAGTCTCATGCACTTTACCAATGCTCCCCTATATAACAGTAATATATCCTGGCAAATATCCGTGGCAGATATCATAGTGTATTAGCCAAACAACCATTCAAGAATGTTGATTTGATCATAAAAGCCCACTCTGTTCATTCCAATTCTGGGGCCAAGCCGAATCTAACTGGCTTTACACCTCTTACAAGAAGAGAATGAAAGAAAAGAGACTAAGAAAATGTATTTTATATTCAATGCCAAGCAGTAGTTCATACTGGGCACTTGTACAGGATGGGTAACGTGCACCCCTTAGAAGAACCTAAGCAGATTATCGTGCGCCAGGGATCGTGGGTAATCGTCACAGATGGCCAAGCCTAACTGCTTCAAACGCGTGGAGCAGTGCTGGTAGGAGAGAGGAACTGGAGCACCACTTCGGGCATGATGGCAGCGTCTGGTCTGAATCCCTTCCTCAAGCACATCACCGCTTCCAGAGATCAATCACCTGCCCTGCCCTGCCCTACCTTACTCCAGCCCACGACGGTGCCCTTTCTGGAGCCTAGCTCAGACTGAATTGCACCCCACCACCATTATAACAGCCCCCACCCAGCCAGGCTGGAGGGAGTTTTTGCACTACTGCAGCGGTCCTCTCTTTTATCCCCTTACTCCTCAAAGTTTAACCAGTGTCCCTCATTGGATTACACATTAGTTCCCCCTCCCTCACCTCAAATGGGCATCCTGACCTGCTCTGTGTAACAGAGGCTGGCAGTTGCAGCGGGCTCAGTCCCAAACCTGTCTTGTTGTCAGTATTAGACCAACAGCACATAAACCTCATCCCTTACCCAACCCAAACAGGGGCGGAGAGAGATCCCTGAGTAGAGGAGTCAGGAGGGCTGTGTAGCACTTACTCATTCTCCCTGTAGTACTCATTTTCCCATCATCCCTCCTGCAGCAGAGTCAGCCCAGTGACATTTCAAATTCTGAGCCCTCCTCCAAACAGCTTCCCTTTCATCGTCATTCTCTCTCCCCCTCTCCTCTTCCCTGAGCACCCTAGCTATCTTACCCACTCACCGCTGGGTGAGTCCCCCCCCCAACCCCCGACAGCTTGGCCCAGAATCATTGACACAGAATGGGATCCAGGCCTCTCCCTTGTGAGACAAGGCTGGCCATAACTGCCCTTTAGAGTGGCGCCACCGAATGAATGTGAACGGCAAAGCAGCAGCGGCGGGAACGAGACACTTGAGCGCGGGAATGTGAGGATGCGAGAGAAGAAGAAAACGCGGGACAGGAAACAAAAAGCCGAGGGCCTCGACCCTCACTGCCATCACGGACATGGGTGAGAGAGGGCGACGTGGCTGGCTGTAGAGACGATGTTAACGAACACTCGGAGGAAGGGGAGACGGCGTAGTAGGAATATCTACGGTCTCCCCTTCAGTTCCCACAACAGCCTCCACACGAGCCCCCCGCTCCCATGCCAGCTGACCCCCCCCCCCCCCAGCTCCCTCAGAAAGGATAACCTCCAACTTTGATATGGTGAGGGAGAGGATCAGGAAGAGATCCATTCCAGAGATGCAGGTTTGGAATTCCAACACATCTTTGTAAAAGAACTGAAAAAACAAACATTGACATCCTTTGTTCTCGTGAGCTGACTGGGTATGTGTGTGACAGTAGGGGTTCTAATGCTGCTTTACCTTCTGAGTCTGATTTAGATTAAGAAAAAAAGATATATGAAATGATTATAAATCCATAAAACAAAATGAAAAGAGATGACTTTAAAAAAAGACTCCTGAATAAAATTATTGGAGATTTTTCATTTTATCATTTTCTTATTTTTCTGTTTGTTTTTTTTGATGCTTAAACTGCTCTGTGTAAAAGAGGAAAAAAACAGCTGTAGTCACTTTTTGACCATGCGTGCAGTGTAATATAGAAAATATTTCACTTCTTTTTCACATCTATAGTTTGTGTTGATAAGCCAACTGATATGTTTGTCTGTGTGTCTGTCCAGTTGTCCGTCCCCTCTTATCAGGAGGAATTTACAACCAACAAAACAGGAATTTCTTTTTTTTATATTTTGTTTTCTTTTTTTATGAAATACAACTTTGGAGAAAAAAAAACACAAACAGGAAAAATAATGCAACAGAAACTGAAAATACGAAAAAAAAAACAAAAAAAAAAACAAACACAATCTTGTCATACCTCACACAACACAAAACTCAAAGGAACTTGGGAGGAGTAATATTTTGCAGGCACATGTGAAAGTTCTGAGATGCATATATAGATTTAAAAAAAAAAAATGTATATGTTAAGATAATATGTGCTTGTGTGTACGCATCAGTATAAGTTACAAAAGAACTCTTCCCTCAAGCTTTGGTGCTCTCTATCTTATCCATTTGGTTCTCAGATGACGGGAGAGGCAACTCCAACTCAAAGGCACAGTCTACAGAAAGTACATTTAAAATGTGAATGGCCCAGAGACTGAGGGATTGTGGCTTTTGTAATGGCTGAGTGTTATATGGTATTGAATGTAGCTGACAGGAGGGGGCTGGACCTGAGCCCGGCACCCACAACCTAACTTCCACACACCAGCAGAGAGGATAGTGGTGTCACATAGAGGTTACAAACAACCAACAAAACTGAGAATATATATTGCCCATCTGCAAGGTGCAATACTATGTTATGTATTTTTGTATGTTTTCTGTTTTGATTTTATTTTCATTTCATTCACGTTTTATTTTGGCCATAACCAAGGATGTAAATACATAAACATGCAACACTTAAGGTTTATTGCAACAAAGTAAATTTAACCGCTCCATCCCACTGTCATGACAGAGGAAAAAAAAAAAGGAAAAAAAAGCAAAGTAATGTGTAAAGCTTCTTACATTTGTATGTGTGCACTCTCTCACGTGCATGCAGATCCATATTCAGAAGTGCCCCGTGACATTAATCATGAACCCTGTGCCTCCTCTTGTTTGCAAAGAGATTCGTATCCCTCATGTTCTCATAACAACATGACACGCTAGACATGAATGCCTATAGATGTGTGTGTGTGTTCACCTATGGAATCAGATTCAAGTTCTTCCAAACTATTGATGTGAGTGTCGCCAGCAGCCACAGTGGCTAAAAGGTCAAGAGGTCAGGAGGGCGGCGGGGTTGAGTGAAGTTGGAGGTGGAAGAAGGGGATACGGAACAAAAAGAAAGCAGGTTATTATTTGGCATGAATGTCAGCTAACCTGGCTGCTACACACCCACATTATAGTTGGAAAAGTCCAAATTGGGTTTCCCCATCTGTCCGCCAGCCCATAGCCTCCCAGGAGCCAGCCTGAAAATATCGCAAGCTCAGTTTTTGACATGAGGTAGCTGAGAAAGTCTGAACCAGGTATTAACTGGGACTTTTAAAGGCCCCGTTTACACTTGTCCTTTAAAGTGTCTTTTCATTTACATTTAAGCACTTCTATGCATCTCTGTTGGCCAGATCAAAACAATCTGATTGCCCCTGTCTTGGTTTTCCCAGGATATGTGCAAATCAGGATCACACACCTCCAGCCCAGAGGGTGGTGTTAAAGCACCGTAAGCTGGTCAGAAACTGCCAAAATGCTAAAACAATCAGATTAGCATTAATAGAGCTAATTACTGTCTGTAACTAATTTTAAACGTCTTTACAGGCTCTCATGTAAGCCACTCCCTCGCCCAAAGATCAGTGCTCCCTCACCCTGATCAGGGATCAGATTAATGCTACAATAGCTAGATGTGACCTCCGTATGCAAGGGAGAATGACGGCTAATTTCAGTGTAACTTAATCACCCGTTATCACAAGGGACAGACCCTGTAAGTAGCTAAACCTTACTTGGGAGGAGTAAACGTTACATATTGGTCGAGACGGTCTAGATTGGTCATATTGGATAGACGGATGCATTTACAACTTTTCGGCATCAGGCTAGAATCTATCTTTGTATCTTTGTGTCATCTTCTTGGTGGCATTCACAGCTTTTGATGTATAAATGTGTTGCTAAATGTTCCATAAGTGTAAATGGGGTGTGAGATGATCATGACGATGATGTTTTAACAGAGTACCATATTTGGGTTTCAACTCTCACCAGTTAAAGCTGAAGGTAATTTTGTTTATGCCCAGTAATGACACCCCTAACTCCAGCAGATCCAGTTTTTGGCGGACCACAACAAAGCAAAGCAAAGCGTGGTTTTCAAGGCTGGCTCTGTGGCGCCTTTAAGCTCATCCCTCCATAGATATTATGATCCTGGTTTATTCTCGCATGTTGACACATTGGACAAGGGTGGAGATTGTCTGTGATGTTTTTTGTTTTGTTCTTTTGTTTTTATGGTTGTGTTTGGTCCCCTCCATGCCAAATGTAGAGTTTGTGAAGACATGCAAGTAGCAAGATGTCTATGCAATTTCCCTCCAACTCCCTCCAAAACACAAGCTCAGTGTAACAACACTGAGCTAGTTTTGCTTATGAAATCAAATTCGGACTGGCTTGGATTCCAGAGGTTCTTTGCTTTGACCTAAAGACCCTTGCTACTTTGTGTGGGCGAGGGTCCGGACTGCCCGGGTGAGCTAGCCTGTAGCCCGGCTGAGTGGCTGGCCCTCAGGCTTGGTAACTCTTTGCGGTAGTCTCGGTCCCAGAACAAGTAGGAGGGGTACTGGGGATGTTGTGGAGAATAAGGAGTCTACGAGATGTGCTGTTGTTTGTAAACTGCTCAGAAAGTGGTGTGTGTGTAATTATATGTGTGTTGTTGTTGCGTTTGGGTACTATTTACCTGATGCAATGCTCTCATTGTTCGGTGGGTTGAGTGTTAAGGCCTCAAAGCCTCGAATTCCAAGATTTAGACAAGCCCCTAAATTCAATCCTTCTGCAATATGTGTGTGAAGCTTTAATTTTTCTATCCTGCGACCAAGTTGATGTAACGTTAGAGAATATTCTGGGTGGTTGATGTTCATCAGTGGGATCTACGTAGCATAAGCAAGTTTACTTAACCCCCTCACCTGTGCTTTTGAGACGTGACAAAAGGATTTGACCTGATTTGGAATCAACATCACCCCGCTGGAGATGAACATCTACACCCTGCTGACCATCACTTTTACTAGAGCACTTATACAAAAAGCACTTTGAAAGGCCCGAACCAACCCACGATAGGTGGAAGAATCTTTGGTGGTAATAATTGCAACAAGATAAAAAATATATATATATAAATTACACCCAAGCCAAATGCCTTTTGCACCATTTAATGTTTTTTAAATTAGTTTAACCTGAGAATAAACAGAGCTGCAGCCTGTAGGCAGAAACAGACGATGACTAACTATAAAGTTTACAATTATTTTTTAATGAAGTGCAATAAGTGAGTGAGTGAACCTTTTGGCGTATTTCTCGTCTTATTGGATCTTTTTTACACATAATAATCTGATGATTGCTTTTAAAATGCACCCACCCGTGAGAGCATCAGCTAGACCCACTCCAGACACACACACACACACACACACACGCGCGCATACATACAAACACAGACCACTTTTTGTGACTGGGTAAAGGAAGCTATTGAAGGATTCTCTCAGGTAAAAGAACATTTTCTAATAAATGATGATGAACCTTAGATGAAAAACCATTGTTAGCTCATCTTTTTTGTCTCAATTCTCAATTTACAATCAGCAATGTACCTTTTTTTTCTCCTCTGTGTTCGGTCCTGGACAAGTGTCAGGATAAAAAAAGGTGTAGACATCCAGGTTTCAAAACATTGGACCCTGAGTCTACTTCAACCATAAAGAATTATGCCCTCATTGCTTTCTTAACCCTGAGTGAAAACACATTTCTTCATGTGTGGACGTGGGAGAGTGATGTGACTGGGAGTTGTATTTGTGTGGGTTCAGTGCTGCACTGTGTTGAAGCCCATTCCCTCCAGGAAAAAGACAGAAATAAATGAAAATTTAGGAATGACCACAATAAATTGTTCTCATGGTAAATCGAAATAATTTTGATTCGAAGTCACATTTTTGACTTTTTACAATCTCATGATTTTGATTTACTCTCTGAAAGTGAATTCTATTATTATAATTTTGTCATCTTTAAGCGTTGTCCTATTATCTCAAAAGCATGACTTAGTGTGACATAATTTTGATTTTCAAAGTAAATTCTTTTGACTTACAGCCTCATTAGTTAAATTTTTTTTCACCCCTAATTTTTTATCTTTTAATCCCATTGGCAATGGGCTGCCATACCACAGTGAAAACACACAAGATTTAATTTATTTTTCTTACTCAGACAAGCTTATTTTTATTTCAGAAGTCCAGCTTGAGCATTTGATCCTAAATAAATCACATTTTGACATTTCTCATGAACACGTGCCAGATTGTACAAAAGCAAATTCAGCCCTTACTGTCAGTAATAGCTTAAGCTTTGCACTTTCCTCCATTACGGTCAAAGTGTCCGCAGCAATACCCAGCTCTCCCTCACCCAGTTGGCTAATGGTGAACATACAGCAGTACATGGCTCCCGTTCAAGCCAGGCACCATCCACCCTCAGGGCTGGGGGAGGGAAGGGCCAGAGGAACTGGCTTTGTTCTTCCATTCCCAGGCCTGTTCTATTTCAGTGTGCTTACTGTTTAACTTTGTGATGTACGGGAAGGTTTGGCATGGCTAAAACTGAGGCTGTGCATGGAACAACGGGTGACAAGTTAAAGGAAAAACCTGAATGATTGAGTGGAGAAACATAACAAATGCAGATGCTTCCTGGTACAGTTAAGCAATCAACATCCCATCATGCTCTGTGGCAGGTATAAAAATACTGATCAGGCCCAGTTGATTCTGATTTTGTGTCAAGATGGCTGCAAGAGGAAAAATGTGCATTTGAGAGTTCAGTTGTGCAAAAACCACAGGCCCTCGTCTACGGAGATGTGCAGAAAAGTGACCTGGTCAGATGAGTCCACCAAGAGGATGGTACAGGCCTTACTGCTCGACTCCTACAGTGAGGGGATCAGGTGGCTCTGTTCTGCTGTGGGGGGCATTTTGTTGTCACGGTTTGGGTCCACTTGTCCCCTTAGAGGGAAGAGTCACTGCAAAATCAATACATACTCATTCTGCACGATCACCTTCATCCTGTGATGAAACATTTCTATCCTGATGAGAGTGGTCCCCTCCAGCAGGATATTGCCCTTGTCCACAGGACACAAGGGGTCACTAGAGTCCAGAGACTTGTAGAAAAAGCAGCAGTGGCTGTGGCACCTTCCTGAGACACTTGATGTTTGGTTTTTCCTTTCATTTGTCACCCGTCTATATAGAGCTGTGTGCATGTAAATGTCAGCGCTCGTGTTCACGTGAGAGAGCTGTGTTTGGTGTGTGAACGCTTTGCTATGATCACCCCCCCACCCCAAAAAGAAGCACCTTTTTAGGCCGCGGTATGTGACAGAAGTCTGTAAAACAGAGTCCTGTCATATTCTGTCATATTATTATTTCCTTTTGAAGAATGTAACTAATATTGTGTTCAGCAGGCTAACAGATTAAACGGGGGGTGGGGGGGGGACTTGGGAGCCATTTATATGTGTGGGTGCTGCGCTTGTCGGAGGTGAATCCTGAATTGCAAGAGTGGGTAATACTAAAAGAAAAGCTGCAACAATTCCCACAAACAAAGGCCGGACTGTTACTCGCAGCTTACTGCCGCAGTTGCAGTCCAAACCTTCGCAATTTGGTTTCTCTTTTCAAATGATGGCCTTATTGATTGCTTTTGTATCCCTCCTCCTGTGTGGCATTGTTCTACAGCGTGATTCATAGGGCGCCAGAGGATTTATTATAAAGGCTTGCACTTATAAAATGCACGCTGTGGGGTTTGATCTCTGGTAAACAGTGAATTAGTGTGCTGGGGGGTAGCAGTTAAGTTCATTTTTAGGTTGTTACACATAGTATTAAATAAATGGATCTAAGCCAATGCTCCCTATGTGGCCACATTAACTCAAAAATAAAAATCTGTGAGGAATATTTAAGCCCATGAGCTGAGAAATGTAAACAAAGTGCATAGTGATGCATGTTCAGACTGATTTTTAAATTGACTGTTAAGATGCTGTTTGGAAGCCATCACTTATTAGGTGTTAATGGCTGCGTATGAGGGGTTGTGTAAACAGAGAGTTGCACTGATTGCTTCATTCGCTGCTCTGCGCTTTGATCTTGGCCACTAGACATTATGAATAGCTTTGAGTGGACAGCTGTTTTTAGACCGTTCCCTAGCACACCAAATCCCAAGACTGAGCTAAGAGCACTTATAGGTGGTAGTGTGGCATCAAGTTGTTTTGTGCTGCCCAGACTATGTACGAGGCGGTTTATAGTCGTGTTGATATTTTTGTAAACGGGTGGGAAATCGCATGCCTAGACAGCTAAGAATGTACACAAAAGAGCTCATTTATTTATAGTCTATCAATCAGAAATATAGATCAGAGATTAGATTAATTACTTGAATTGTATTGTGGGTTGGGGAGATCCTTGCTGATGAGAAAAAAAATATGCAATGTTTGTCAGGTAGAAAATAAGGTTTTGAACTGGTTCAGAACTGCTCAGGTTTGATTAACCGGCCTCAAAAGGTGCTTTCTGTCCTCTCTCTCTCCCTCTCTCTTTCTCTCTCTCTCTGTGTCGTCCCCCCCCCCCCCCCCCTCCCCTTGTGCTCTTGGTCCAACATGCCTCCTTTTGTCTTCTGTTCTGTCAAACACCATTAAAGCACATACACTCTTAGCTCTCCTGGCACATGCAGTACATAAGCCCTCTGTTGTATGCAAAACCAGAAGAAATGCTCTCTGCTCAGCAAACCTAAAGAAAGAGATCAAATTATGAACCATTTCCCACTCTATAGCAGGTCCAAGCCACTTTATACAGCACCAGCAAATCACCAACAACCACCTCTTTAAGGCTTCACGTCCACTGGGAGCGTCTCCTGTACTGTGCCACCTCTATGCTCACGTTGTGGACAGCAGGAAGGACTAAGTGCTGCATGTACAGAAAGCTTAGCATGCTTATAGTATGTTCTTTAGAGCTTTTAGCAAAAACACACTATGCTTCAAAGAGGTTTTTTCAGTGGTCTCCTCAACAACCGGACCAGTGTTTCACTAAACAGCAGTTACCTGGTGGACGTGACAAATTCTACATCTTGTATGGAGCAGTTGGTGCCGGTATATGTTTCCATGTTCGACTATTTCTAGATGGGGTTATGTTGTACAAATGTCTATGAGCTATTTGTGTCTGTATTCACTATTTTACTATCCACCGTCCTGTCAGAAAAAAAAAAGATAGGATTTGAAAAGACAAGTGCATCAGAGAGCATGTGATAAATCAGGAGAGATCTGTGGGTCTGAATGAATGGACCGTAAGCATTGACAGTGTGCAGGAGTTTATTTTGATTTAACAGATACCAGGTTTCAGGTCTGGACAACACATTTAACAACCTTTTACAACCAATAGAAGTGTGCTGAAGTGAATCTGTGTCGGGGTTCAGTTTTGATTTGTTGTTTCTTTTGGGAATTCTGTCTTTCTCATGGACCCTGTTCAGCCTGCTCAATATATTCACAACTATGGAAACACATACTATAACTCTGTTACTTTAATCCAGCAGTAGATACTTTACAAAACATACAAAAGCATAAACATGCAAATTAACTATAACAAATCTTCACCACAACAGCTAATACAACTACTTTTCTTACTTTTGTATCACTCCTTCAAAAGTTCCTTGCTTCACTGTGACTGCAGGGGCTGCTGGGAAAACCATGTTGTGTTCTGCAGACACTCAGGGGTCACGACCTGTCCGGTCAGGGTCAGGGATAGTTGGAAGGTGCCAAAGACAGAATATGAGGTGTGTTTGTCAGTTATGTTGAAAGCGTGTCAACCTGTTGTCACAGCTCTCCATGCAAACTATAAACCAGGCAAGTCCTATTTTCTCTGGAGACAACTGAGAACGACAAGGTACAAGAGAGTGAAGCAAGGATGTCACTCGTCCTGATCCAGGACTTTCATGTGTCCATCCAGTCCTGGATGAGCATCTTTTGAAACCAGACATTTCAGCCACTCAGCAGCTCAGTGACAAGGTGGAAAAAAATAGGAATTGCTCAAAGCGAAAAAAGGTTCCATGTAATACTGATGTTAGTCGAATGCAAAGTAACGACAAAACCAAGAAAGGTCTCCAACGTCAATGCATGACCATGTCTAATGGAAGGTAGCACAGTCAGACTGCTGTGCTGCTCAACCTATTGGTTACACTTTTAATCAGGCAAACTTTATTTATATAGCAACTTTCATGCTATTCAAAGTCAAACAATGGACTGGGAGACAAATGTATACCAAGACTAGAATGTCAAACCTCCGCCAGGCAAAGTATTGATGAAAATGTCAAAAAATGTTTAGTTGTGTTCCTGGACCCGCCCCCTTTAACTGAAACAAAAATGAATGGGTTGTTCACTGGACCACGCCCCACCCCTCCACCAAGTTTGGTGCGAATCGGTTCAGTAGTTTCCACATATGAAAACATAAACTCCTTGGCGAAGGTAATTAAAATAAAACACTATAAAGAGAGCTGGCAGCTGTCAGTCTGTCCCAGTGGTGCTGCAAAGAAAATAGCTCCCATGGCACATGAAGTGTTTTCCCCTTAGATCGCCACAATAAAAGACATGTCTCTAAATCAGTTGACAGGAGCCTTGAACTGAAAACAATGTCAATTATTACTCTTTGGTTTATGATTATTTTAAACCATGAAGGTTTGATATTTGTCGAACTTTCCCAGAGTCTAGAAAAATGTGGGATGTCCCAATGTAAAGTCTGCAGTCTGAGGGGGAATGTGCAGGCAGGGCCAGCAGTAGAAACATTAATAAATGCATCAGCAAATCCTGAAGGTAGAATACCAGTTCTTATGATACATCTATGGTATTAAATTTAAAGGCTTTTCTTGATCAGTTTTGTTACTTTGCACATTGTTTCACTAAGAGGATTGCCTACCATCCAGAGAGTTTGTATTTTGCATAATGTTTCCCATAATGAATAATGAGCTGGCGGGTGTCGGAAATGTCCAGCTTTGTAGGTATCATGGTCCTGGATCACAGCTGGGCTGTCACATGCTAAAGGATTTCTAGAGAGAATAAGAAGCCAAAGGAATAAATTCCACATGGTTTTCTAATGTAAAATAACACATTGTTCTTACAAAGTGTGACAGAGGTTGCAGGTACACCCTAAGCTACAGTCTGCTGCAAAACAATGGGAAGCGTGCACAGTATGTTGGGAAACACATGGCCATTCACTGTACAAAGAGTAGAGATCTTCTTCAGTCTCTATCCAGAGTTGCCACATAGCCATCAGGGTAATACAGAGAGTAGCAGAAACTGTTATTCGCATTTATCTTTCTTTGACTATGATACTATGTAAGTTGCCCTTTGCTACAAACCTCAGCCTCTTAACATCTGGTGCAGGATGAACCAGACCGTAAGAAGTATCTGAAATCTGAAAATCTGATTTTATGACCCGGGTTTCATTCTTTACCTCTCTGTGTCTCTCTTTATTTAACTCTCAGATGACATCACTGTCACAGGCACGCCAAGCAAAGGAACAATATTCAGGATTCACTCCCATGAAGCACAGGGGCGAACAAACATGCAAGGAGATACAGTCGAGCTTTAGGCAACGCTCTGGGTTAACTAAACACACACTCTCTCGTCTTTCAAACGAACACACACATACGCAGGAAACCTCCGAATATCTACTGTGATCTCCTCTCACACCACCCACACCTTCATCACACCAAACCCCTCCTCACCTGGACCTGTCCTCCCTGCGATTACCCAATCCCCTCCTGTTCCTGAGCACCCAGTACCCCCTTTTTTTCCCTCCTCCTCCTCCTCCCAACATGAGTCCAGTGGGTGGTGTGATGTCAGGTTTTTGTGGTGGGCTGCTTACAACAGGTCCAGACAATCAGCGTGTTTGTAAATGTCAATGTGTGATTTTCAAATCTTTGTTTATGGTCAGGGTTTTAAAGGAAGATATTTTTATGGTAATTGTCGCTGGTCTATTTTACTATATATTTATGTAATAAATATGTGACTAAATCTACATCTCACTGGCTCTTTGGTCTATTATTGGTTCTCGGTTCTCCGGCCAGCTTCATCATTTGCTGGAAGGTTTTCAGTAATGGACTAATAAACCAAGAAAACCCTTTTGTTGTTATGATCTCATTGTCTCTTTGTCATATGATGTTGTACATGTTTGGGAAAGAAAATGTAGAACTTTTGCTGAAGGATCTATTCACTTTATTGTGATCTAGATTGGTGAAATCAAGGGTTATAGCTAGATATCTCCTTAAAGCTCCATATTTAACATTTTTCCTGTGTTTTATTTGAAGTGTTGATCCATAAGAAGATATATTTGTGGTTTTCAGAACCAAAAACCATCTCAACGTAGTTTTACATCTCCTCTCTCAGGCTTTTCTCTGGAGCTCTAGCAACAATAGGTCGGTGAGCCAATCAGAAGAGAGGAGGCTGTGAGTCTCTCTTCTGATTGGCTGATGTTTTTTGAGTGATCAAATATTTCAGGTAAACGCTCAGAAAAACAAAATCCTGCAATGGATGGTGGGTCCAGGTGGGCGGGGCCTGAGACGAGGCTGAGAGCGGTGAGTGTTTTGTTGTGACATGACAAAGTTCCAGAAGTCCTGACAGCTGGTTTTAAGGCTCAGTTTCTGAATATAGGCTGTGTGCGTTTCTCTGTGGACTGAGGCTTTTATACTTTCACAGTATTAATATAGAACATAGACCTGCTTTATAATCAAACAACACATGGTCTTCTACCTCTAGACAATATGCAACCTTTTATATACAATCCTGATTCTTGACGCATGCATCGTAGCAATGTTTAAAAATCAATGAATTGATTCATACCAATATGAAACATTAAAAGTACATTAGCACTTTAAAACCTCACTCAAACATGCTCTGCAGTCTTGACACAGGTTTCAGTAATAATAGATGAAAATGTAAATGTCCCCCCGGGTACCATAATCCAAGATGAGCATTTAATCCTACTCAGATTGAGGACAGCTATGTTTGCCAGTGGTATGCAAGCACCTCCCTTTGGTGAAAATATATTTGCATAATTGAAGAACAGTGTTCTTTCACACTTGCATGCAAAAGAAGCATGATAAGTCAGTGGGGCTGAGATAATGGCTAAATGAGGAGTAAACAAGGTTTGTCTGGTCAAATCATTGTCGGAGTGGAAAGACGGGCGCTGACAGCACTGCTCAGTTCATCAGCACATGTCGCAGCACATCCTGTCTGACTTATTGACAGATCAAATCAGATGTCTCTCACAGCGCTGTGAGGTTTCCCAGTGAGAGACAGCCGGTCACAAGGCTGTGACTGCTAACTCTTCACCCCAGAATGATTTCAGCGTCACAGATGGGAAGGCCTGCATGCTTAGTTAAAAAAAAAAAAAAAAAGCTGTTTAATTCACTGGATCTCTGCTGATGATGTGTTATCGCCCCCTCAGTGAGCTCCAGTCTGTCCTGTTTTACTGAAATGTTGGGGGGAAAAAAATCAACATTATTACACCTACCTTGTAAATCCTCATGTCACGGGTTTATGATCCATGCTTTTGCTGCAAGTTGTGGCAATTTGGATTAGGGTTAGCAGCTCAGCAAATTGTAGAAAGCCTGTCATCAGCTCCCCTGTGACACCTTTAACTCAGACAGTACAAATATGGAGAAATATGTCCTTCCAGAAGCATAAAAAAAAACATGTAAAATAATTGTCAGTTGCTGGTGGGTGTAGTTTGAGCTGTGACAGAAGAAAACAATGATAAAATGATTATATGAAGTAAAGGTCTACAATGAAGGGTCAGGTTATAAATGGTCACTTGAAGGTGACATGTCCAGTCTGACAGTGTATGACCATCTGGTGATTAAATGATAAAGGCCAAAATTCATTCATTATCAGCAAATCAGCCACTCAGAACTTTTAAAGGTCACATATTTTACAATTTTCCTGTGTTGATTCATAAGAAATGTATATAATAGATATATTTGTGGTACCAAAAACCATCTCAATGTAGTTTTACATCTCCACTCTCAGGCTTCTCTCTGGAGCTCTAGTAACAACAGATCAGTGAGCAAATCAGAAGAGAGGAGGCTGTGAGCCTCTCTTCTGATTGGCTGAATGTTTTCTGATTGATTGAATAAAAATAAAGCAGATTTTAGGTAAACACTCAGAAAAAACAATTTCTGCAAGGTCGGTTTCTCTGAGTGTCCAGGTGGGAGGGGCTTTGGGCGCGGCTGAGGGCGGTGACTGCTTTGTTGTGACATCACAAAGTTACAGAAGTCCTGACGGCTTGTTTTAAGGTTCAGTTTCTGAATACAGGCTGTGTGCATATGCACATAGAGCAAGCTGAGTGTAAAATACTACATCACATGGTGTGCCTTCATTAAAACTGTAAGGCAAAGAATTTTTGCAGTTAGTTTGTTGAACCATTGTTAATATAAAAATAATGACTTTAAAGATAGTAACTAACAGCTGTTGCACTCCACTTCTTAGCTTTCAGGATGACAGTTGTGTGTTACCATTCCTGTCACATCTTTTGTGTCGCCCTACTTAACAAGGTCAGTATTATATGACCTGAAAATCAGTGAGACTTCTCATTGTGCATGCTTCACTTTTACCGGACGAAGCTACATGTGTATAAAGGAATAAACTATAATTCATGGTACTCTGCTGTATATGAGGAATAGTAGCTGTAGTCTGCCAGTGGAAGGTCAAATCTAACTTGTCTGGAAAAGTGTGTAATTGGGTCTATTACTGTGTAGTAAGTGATGTGAGTGACTTGAAGGCTGCACTTCTTTCAGAACACATTTTTTTGTATAAATTTGGTGGAGGCAGGGTGGATCTTTTCACATGAAGTCCGTCGTGTGGGTGGAAGCTGTTGTGGGGGCTGTGATCTCACAAAGGCAGCTTTTCCGCCAACCAATCCCTCGCTAGCTATTTGGACGATAGCCCAGCCCCCTCGGATCACCCTCCTCCTTCCCTCTCTCTCCCTCTCTCATGTGTGTCATGCACACACACACACACACACACACACACACACACACACACCCTCCTCACTCGCTCTCTCTCTCACTCTCTCTCACATACACACACTTCATGCTCCATGCTCCGTCATAGCAGGAATTTTCCACTCAGCAGCAGGAGAACATTGCAGCCAGCTGTGCTGTCAATTGCAGTATATGCTGCAGAGACTCTTTTTCATCCAACCCGCTTTTCCTGGCTTTCCTCATGTGCATAGCTACATGCACGCACGCAACCTCAGCTACACAAAGCACATGGTGTACTGTACGTGGTCCGTGCACGTCGCCCAGCAGCAAAAAGTCTTCAATTTCATCTCTGTTTGTACTTTTACTTTGACTTTTTCTTGCAAAAATGGCTTAAAAGAACTTCATGCAAGCATGAACTTGTGTGCTCTGTACACTGTGTACCAGGACAGTGGAGCAGAAGAATGCAAATCCAACTATTGGGACCCAAGGGAGACAGGATGGCCTAGTAATACCTCCCCCTCCATCTCTCCCTCTGTCGCTTTCACTCTTTTGTACACACACTCTCTCCTTCTACAGAATCTTACATGGATCAGCTCCAAGAGAAGCTCTCTCCTTTTTTTCTCTTCTCGTCTCTATTTCTCAGTCTGTCTAATCCTCATAGTCACTGTCTTTTTTGTTTCATTACTGCTCATCACAGAAATCATGTATAAACTCTTGAAAGGACATCAAGGACAGCTATGTACACGTAGCATGTAGCATGTAGCATGTGTTCTGTATACATTAGAGGCCTCTTATGTAAGTGTGAGCACAGCTCCCCCTCCCTTTCCTGTTGCCCATGCATTTCCCTGCTTCCTCTCAAATCAGGTCAGGTGAGGACGGCAGAGTGAGAGAACTAGCCCTATATAACCTGGTCATTGTAAATATATACAAAATCTTGGAAGCCCGCCCCACACAGGGGAGTCAAAGGGAGAAAGGGATTATTTGAGGCATATTTTTATAAATATTGGCTGGATCTGTAGCAATGTGCATAAATGCACAAGGACTGAAAATAAATAGATGTTGTATGAATCTTAAGTAGCTAGCAGTATGGTGCTGGCTGTTTCAACATCTTGTTTCTGTCTGTGCTGATTACCCATAAGTTACCTCTATCTAAATTATATGGTCTAAAGTTTTATGGAGCCTACAGTTTTTGGTCTGTGGGGCTGTGTTTCATGGTTTGGGTCAGGCTCCTTAGTTCTAATTAAGGGAATTCATAATGGAGTAGTTTGACAGGGATTCTTCTTCCTTTTCTTTCTGAAAGTTAGATGAAAAGATTGATGTTACTCTCATAACTATGCACTACATATGGAGTCAGGGCCTGGAGGTCGATAGCTTTGCATAAAGACAGAAAGCAGGAGGAAATAGCTAGCTAGCCTGGCTCTCTGTAACATTCAAATATACATGAACCAGCAGCTCTGAAGCCCACAGGTTGTTTACCTTGTTAGACGTGGTGTAACTACTTCTTGACAAACAACTGTTTATCCATCCATGTGTCTTAACGGGACGACAAAAACCCCTGGACGTCACCACACCTGTCTGTTGTTCACTAACAGACGTAACTTCCCATAAAATCATAAATTATTGTTTCTACATTTTACTTTGTGTAAGGGTTAAACAAACATCATACATTTTGTTAGATTGTGAGCTTCTGAGGTGATTGTTGTTGTATTTATTTAGAATAATTTTTGTATTTAGAGCGTTAACAAGACTTGCTGTTTCCACCTGCTTCCAGTCTTAATGCTAAGCTAACATAATTCCCTCAGTCTAGCTTCATTGAATTCACACGTGAGGAAAGAAATGAAGTAAAATTATTTCCCAAGATGTTTAAACAATACAATCATATTTAGCCAAAATTGTGCTACAAGTTTTTATAACAGTTTGGGAAAGATTCACCTTGACAAAGCCAGGTCCATAAAGGATTTTTTTTTCCCCAGTTTGGTTTGGAAGAATTTGTCTGGCCTGCACAGCGCCCTCACCTCAACCTCATCCTTGGGGAACAACCTTTGGGAGGAACTGGAACACTGACTGACTCCCAACGTCAGTGTTGGACCTGATTAATGTCTTAACGTGTTGATTATTAAAAATCCGAAAAGCCAGTCTTTGCAGAAGATAAGAGGCTATTATAGCAGCAGATTCATGTGCATGGTTTTGGAGTGAGATGTTTAACAATCACATGTGGATGAAATGTTCAAGTGTCTCCTTACTTTTGACCATGGAATTAACATGCTATGAACTTTTGGCTAACAGATTTGCATAAATTTGGGGTGTTTGTGATCACTTGAGTTACTTCATGAAATGTAGTAAAAATGTATTTTCCTTTACTAAGACAGTACCCAAAAGTCGAACAGCTGAATAAATTCCAGATCGTAATTTTTTTTTTTTTTTACAGTACAAGCGGGAGGAATACTTGGATGTAAAAATGCATCGACTTGGAAAAGATCATGTGGTTCTTCTGAGGAAAGTGACCTCCTGGGATGGAAGCGTCTAAGAGGGAATCCATTACTGCCTAAGTCAACATACTGCAGGAAGACATAAAAATGTAAAATGTATGCTTTTAAGGAAGCACAAGTGAGAGTGTGTTGAATGCGAAGTGAAGCAAAAATAATTACCAGAGATAACAGAGGTTCAGTGCTCGTCTGAAACACACATGCAGACATAATCTTCTTCCTGAAATTACAAAATGTCAGAGGTTATATGGGCATGACAATTGTGCGAGAACTTATGAAAGGTTTCTTGATCAGGAATTATGAACTAATCTGTTAAATAATTAGTATGTTTATAGATGGATAATGAGGATTAAATTTGATAAGGAGATTAGAGGTAGGGGGTCTGAGATAGGAAGAGGGGTGTGGGGGTGGGGGCAACTAAACACCGGGAGAGGGAAACATGGAAAGATGTGAGACAGTGTCCATGTGAATGTGTGAGAGGGTCCACAAAACTATAAGTCAAGGAGTTGAGGGTTATCCTAGGACGGGGGGGAGGAAGGATGTCTCCCATGTCCAGCATACCAGCACACACTCCCAACATAAACACCATACACTTGATACAATACATTACATTGACCCTGACAGCTCATACAAACTGATACAATATACAGTCTTGATTTACTGGTCCACACTTCTCCCTCCGTGAAACACTTTCAAGACTCCATGAGTCAAAAACCTGTTAGTGCATATAGCACCATGAATCATGACTGCATGTAGTGACACTCTGTGTACTGGCCAAGATAAAAACATAGATAAAGTCGCGGTGGAAGCCTGAGCTAAGTGTTGAAGATTGCATAGAGTGAGTCATTGCTGAAAACACAGTTCTTATGTCTTTAAACAATTCTTGTTTTCACTCAACACTTTTTTTCTTGGTACTCCGAAGAATATGATAAACACTGCACAGCCAGCTTACAAAATCTTCCTCCAGATTTTTGAAGCTGGCTGCAGGGATCTGCTCCCATTGAGCCAAAAGAGCATTTAGTGAAGTTGCCAACCTGTCCACACACTTAGTGAATTTCATTTGGGTCAAACATGGAACAATCAACATGCTTTTTTTTTTAAAATGTCTAAAATATCTTAAACCCATCACTGTTAATAAATTCTTCATTGCACTATAATAAATTATTCAGGCAGCTACTCCTGTAGACATAATGTAGGTCTTGCTATGCGTCCCAAGGGTGATAGCAGGATCTGTACTATGGCCTAGAGAACATAAAACATAAACCATTACATAATTTCTATCTGTAAGGTCTTTACCTAACCTGCCAAAATGTGTATTAAATATTTACAAAGGTCATACAACGTTGATACCACAAGGATCAGGAGTCTAATACAAAGAAAAATACATTCATTCCACTTTGTTTTAAAATGATAGAGTGATTTCAGTGGGACAGCTTTTGGCAAATCTCTCTTTAGACTGTTAACAGCTTGTCAAGTCCAGCTAAAGTGATCATTTTTCCCCTTTAAATAGGTTTTCATCAGTGAAAGCAAATTGTAGAAATGATCTTAAAACAAGTTATAGCGGCATAATCTTCACCTGTCATCCTCTTTTGCATAAGTGTATATTTATGGTTGAGTGGGACACTTACTTCAGCATTAAAGCTAAGCATGCAAGTGAAAAAACAATGCAAAATACTTCAATTAATTTCTGTTTATTGTCATCATACAGAGCAGAGCAATGTACAATGAAATTAGCAGTGTCATCAAGGCAGTACGGTAGAAAAAGTGTAATTTATAAAGACAGGAATACATTTATTCAGATATATATTTAATTTCCCCTCTCCTCTCTCCCTAGCAGCTGCGCTTGTCATTTCCTGTAGGCTAATTTATATATTGATTTTTGTGTTTCTGTTGTCTGGTTCGTTGTGTTTCTTTCACCAGTCAAGACCTCTGTTAATTACCCAGTGAGGTTTCAGCACTAACGCTAGGGCAGTTGTTGTGACTAACTATCAACACTCACACAGTAAACAATCCGTAAGCTCTCTGCAGCTCGGACTTTCCGGATGAAAAACAATTTCTTTTCCAGCTTGTACTCCTGTCTCCTCACCCCCAGTGAGCAATAACTGGAGCGAGCCAAGTCGCAACACACATACCCCCAGTACTTTTGCACACTTTTTATATGCACTATATGTACCCCCAGTGTCAAATAACTGGAGCAAAAGCCCAGTTTTGTTACGTGTGCACTGGGTTCAGTAATTTTGTTGTCCTGAACAATGACAGTAAAGCTCTATCTATTTATCTAAGCCTGTGGAGTGCCTCCCTCAGAGATGCTTTTGGTTTGATGGATCACTTTCATACCACGCAGATTTTTATAGTCTGCCACCTAGACCCAGGTGACAAATCGAAGTTTCACAGTAAACACTTCACATGTGGCGAAATCAACAGCGGTGACTGGTGTAAATGTATCATTAAGAATTGTAGCACCATCGTGCGGCAAGCAGGGGCAAAACAGGAAACCCTGTTGCCACGTGTTTCCGTTAAAGACGGAAGCGGAAGTTGCCCGTATTCAATATGTCTACCGTCGTTTAGCTCTCTGAACAAAAACAAGACTCGTGGAGAATGGCAGATGGTGGAGTTGACGAGCTATCGCAGCTTGAATATTTGTCTTTGGTGTCAAAGGTCTGCACAGAACTCGACAACCATCTGGGAATAAGTGACAAGGATTTAGGTGTGTATTTTGTGTCTAAGAACAGCCGCCCTTAACGAGAAATCTCGGCTAACTAGCTGCTAACTAGCTGTTATTAGCTGGCTAGCCACAGATTTTTATTTGTTATCATTGTAAAGTGTCATGTTTTCCCAGTAGTTTAAGTTCTTTGTAAGCTTATTTCTGTAACGTTAAGTACATTCGTTTGCATGTGACAACACCTCACCATTGTCAGTATTGTTGTTTCGTCTTATTTTCTAACTTCTAACTGCAGTCTAACGTTTAACCGCAGTCCACTGTTGAGTTACTCTTTCATTCGTTCGCAGCTGAATTTGTCATCAGTCTCGCGGAAAAACAACCGACCTTTGACGGATTCAAAGGTCTTCTGCTCCAAAATGGAGCCGAATTCACAGTAAGTTCAACATTATAAGCTACATCAGCAGACGTGATATGACAGTTAGCTACCTCAACAGGTTAACTAATCCCTTTGCTTTTCTTCTGATCTGCTGTAATTATTGTAGGATTCGCTCATCAGTAATTTGCTCAGGCTCATTCAGACAATGCGACCACCATCCAAGGCATCAACAAGTAAAGGTAAGCTATTGTTACCATTAAGTAATTGAACTTAATGGTTGTCCTCCAAATAATAGTCCTTAACTCACAGAAGTAACCGTTCACTTTCTCTGCTATAGCTATATTTATTGTCAACAATGGTGAAAGTGAGGGTTTTAGGATGCATAGACATCTTTTAAACTGAGAGATGTTCTTCCCAAGAACCAGTGTAATATCAACTTGTTTAATGTCTCTACTTCTACCACATAATTGCTACTTATCTGTCCTTTGTTTGTGTAATGCTATGTGGTGTTGCTTCATCATCAAAAGTCCAATAATGAATATCCATCTCATCTTCAGCCTCTGAGGCTTTGGTCAAGCCGAAGACAGAAAAGGATAGGTTGAAGGAGATGTTTCCTGCACTTTGTAGAGCCAATGATCCAGCACCAAAGGTATGTAGCATAAACACATTAATTGTAGGTGGCATCTGTCTAACTTGTAATGTCACCATTACTAATAATGTTGAGAGAGTGTTATTATTTACACCTAAAACACAGAGTTACATCTAAAAAAGAGACATTGTGTTCCCTTTGTGGCATATTTGTGGTGCTATATATTCATGTGTGGACTTTGAACACCAATAATTTGCTGATGGACCCCCGTTGCACTGTTGACGCTACGCTTTTGATGGACTTGCACTGGAGCTCACACTAGTCTGCACCTTGCTGTTTGTGTTCTTGAAGTTAAAAATGTGACAACTATTCTACCACATCCAGTGTTTGCCTCCGAGTTGGCAGTATATTCGATGATGTGAATATTTAAAAATTAATATGATGATAAAACCAAACCAAGATGTTAACTAGTGAAAGCTAAAAGCTACTGTTTTGCTAATGTATGGCTAATTCCCTCAGAGGCTACTAGATGAGGATGATGTGAAAGTCGCAGCTGATGCCATGAAAGAGCTGGAGATGTTTATGCCCAGTGTCAGTGGGACAGACACAAAAAGCAGCAAGAGCAGGTAAGATGACTGAGGACACAGGTCATATTTTTACTTCCTTTCTTGAAAAAGAAGTTTTACATGTTATATATAGGGCATAGTGTTATTATTATTGTATTGTTATTGAATGTGACTGTACTTTTCCCACGTATTCTTTCAGGTCGGAGAAGAGCAGACGCCACAGCCGAAGTCGCAGCAGAAGCAGAGAAAGAGACAGACACAGAGACAGGGAGAGGGATCGCGATCGGGACAGGGACAGAGACAGAGACAGGAAGAGAAGACATCGTTCTCGATCACGTTCCAGATCCAGGTCTCGCTCCAGAGACCGCGATCGACACAGAGATAAAGACAGAGATCGCGGCAAAAGAAGAGACAAATCATCTCGCTGGACTGAGCGTTCACCGAGCCCCAGAAAAGACCAAGACAGAGACTCTGACCGTTGGAAGGACAAACATGTGGACCGCCCTCCACCAGAGGAGCCTTCCGTCGGAGACATCTATAATGGCAAAGTCACCAGCATCATGCAGTTTGGATGCTTTGTTCAGCTGGAGGGTTTAAGGTCAGTACTGAGTGACCAAAGGGCCATTAACAGAACTGTAACTTAACTTCAGGGTGGCAGCTTAGACTACTGGTTACTACACTGGATGCAAGTGTTAAGGTCTGCAGTCAGGTTGCATATGCACTTCTATGATTTAGGGTGTGTACATGGATCTTCAGTTATTAGGCCGGAACTGTATTTTTCAGTCTGTTAATCTCGTAGTAAAGTCAACCGTGTTGTTTTCCTTGTGTAGGAAACGTTGGGAGGGTTTGGTCCACATCTCAGAGCTGCGTAGAGAAGGCCGTGTGGCCAACGTGGCTGATGTTGTCAGCAAAGGCCAAAGAGTTAAAGTCAAGGTGCTCTCATTCACTGGCTCCAAGACCAGCCTCAGTATGAAGGTAAGACAACATTCAGCAATTTATATTAGTCTGATATTCTTCCCATTGTGAATATGTCCGATTTTTAAGTTCTCCCTCCTTTCCCTGCCAGGATGTGGACCAGGAGACAGGAGAAGACCTGAACCCCAATAGGAGAAGGAACGTGGGCCCAGACGGAGGGGAGGAGATCTCCATGAGGAATCCCGACAGACCAAGCAACTTGAACCTTGGCCACGCCCCTGAGCTGGAGCAGGACGACACCCTGGAGCGCAAGAGGCTCACTAAAATCTCTGACCCAGAGAAGTGGGAGATCAAACAGGTGGGCGTATACAGTATGGATTCCTTCACACAGTTCAAAGCATCAGAAGCTGCTTAAAGCTTTGAGGAAAAGTTTATTTTTATCATATGACTATATTAATCCTGATTTTCTCCTCACAGATGATTGCTGCCAATGTGCTGTCCAAAGAAGAGTTCCCTGATTTTGACGACGAGACAGGGATCCTTCCTAAAGTTGACGATGAAGAGGGTAAGAGATCTTTGTATCCTCCCATCACACAACCACTTCAGTAACCGAAAATGTGTGTTTCCTTAGTAGAACTCACAAAACTGATATTCTTATTGTTGCAACACATGATTGTCTGCACTTTGATTTGATCTGAAATATTTGATAAATTTGATTTTTCTTTTACATGATGTGAAATATGAATGAGCTGCTTTGTGATCGGCTGTGTTTATTCTAATTCAGATGAAGACTTGGAAATTGAGCTGGTTGAAGAGGAACCTCCATTCCTGAGGGGACACACCAAACAAAGCATGGACATGAGCCCTGTCAAGATTGTCAAGGTACATTATACCTCAACATATATATATATATATATATATATATATATATATATATATATATATAATCATATGCTCTTTCCTGCTGAACAAATTGATCAGTTCCGTTTCAAATTTTGTCTGATTAATCCGTGTCTACTGTATAACTTGGGGAAGATGGAAATGGTCAGCAGAGTGAATATTAGAAAAGAACAGTTCATTTTTGTTCAGTTGACTTGGACGCAGCACCAACATACATCAACATAAAAAACATTTATAGCCTATTAAAATGCAGTCGCAAAGTGACCCCTATGTCTTTCCTCTACTGTCCATAGAATCCAGATGGTTCTCTGTCCCAGGCGGCCATGATGCAGAGTGCTCTGGCTAAGGAAAGACGAGAGCTGAAGCAAGCTGCACGTGAGGCAGAGATGGACTCCATCCCCATGGGACTGAATAAACACTGGGTTGACCCGCTGCCAGATGGTAAGAAATCCATTAGATGTGCATATTAAGTCATGTCTAAGTCACAGATGTTGAAGCTGAAGTATGATTCATCAAATCAGTTTATATCCCTAAAAACATCTGCTAGCTTGAAATGAGCATATTATTATCTTATCTCTGTCTCCAGAGTTTATTTAATATATTTTGAGTTTTATCTTTGCTTTTGGCACTTGAGCTTTAGATATCAGAATTAATTTCAAAATGCAATCTATGTATGAAGCCTCCTTCATAAAAACTGCAGCCAAGTCTGAGTCGGGCATGAAACTTCCTCCATGATAGGAGACAGTACCCCTTAGGCTTGCCAGTACTGGAGATGTTTATCTGGCTTCCTGCAGCCCTCGATCTGGCCGGATGGAGTAGCTTTGCCATGGTTCAGTGTTCCTGTATGCCCTCCATGGCCCCAGGTGGTCAAACTGTTTCCAGGGGTGGGCATTATTAGTGAGATGTAGTAAGTGAAGTTTCCTCTTCATTCTTAAGCTCTTTTCTAATCCCCTTTTTACAGCTGATGGTAGACAGATTGCAGCCAACATGAGAGGCATTGGCATGATGCCCAACGATATCCCAGAGTGGAAGAAACATGCCTTTGGGGGCAACAAGGCCTCTTATGGAAAGAAGACCCAGCTCTCCATCCTGGAGCAGAGGGAGAGTCTGCCCATCTACAAACTGAAGGAGCAGCTCATTCAGGTTCATCAAAGAGAGACGTTTTCAGACATTTATTTAGATGCTTCACACGGGACATTATAAGTGCTTCTGATTTGGCTCCACTGAAAATGTGATTATCCTTTAACAAGCAGATGTTGATGCTTAAGTACATTTACACATCTAATGAAAACAGCTGCCAAATGTAAATGACCAGATTTCAGCCTTAGTTCACGTTTTGAATTTGTGTTCTCTGGTGCTGATGAAGTATGATATCAAACAAGTCCTGCAGCAATGTGGCAACAGAACAATGCAGATGCTGTGAAGCAGGTGGTGGTATTGTTTGCAGTGTTGTTGTTCTGTTGGTGTGTTTTTTTTTTGTTACTCATGTTAAGTTTATTTTTGAAAAAAAATAAAAGGGCAAAAGGTGGTGAGGCCAGTTTGTAACTTTTGCTGTCTTCTTGTTAATCTGTCACAGGCTGTTCATGACAACCAGATCCTGATTGTGATTGGAGAGACAGGGTCTGGTAAGACCACACAGATCACTCAGTACCTGGCAGAGGCAGGCTACACCACACGGGGGAAGATTGGCTGTACGCAGCCCCGTCGTGTGGCTGCCATGTCGGTGGCCAAGAGAGTCTCTGAGGAGTATGGTTGTTGTCTAGGACAAGAGGTGAGTGATCTACCAGCCTTATATCTTGTCATTTATTAATAATGGTAGTTTTTAAATCTCAACTTATTTTTGTTTTCTTTCTCTGTATGTGTTGTTGAATCAAAACAACATGCTGTTTTAAGAATCTCCAGAGACCTCAGGCACCCATTCCAAAATGCATCTGTGGTTAATCTCTTTGTTGTTGTTGTTCCAGGTGGGTTACACCATCCGTTTTGAGGACTGCACTAGCCCCGAGACAGTAATCAAATACATGACAGATGGTATGCTGCTGAGAGAGTGTTTGATAGACTCCGAATTGGGTCAGTACGCCATCATCATGTTGGATGAAGCTCACGAGAGGACAATCCACACTGATGTTCTCTTTGGTCTGCTCAAGAAGGTGAGCTAGATGAGCACAGGCTCATGAATTCATTTTCTGTCACAGTGGAGAGGGAGAATTTAAAGAGATGCTGAGTATTGTGTTTGTTTTTCAGACTGTACAAAAACGCACCGACATGAAGCTGATTGTAACTTCAGCTACACTGGACGCTGTGAAGTTCTCTCAGTATTTCTATGAAGCGCCCATCTTCACCATCCCAGGCAGAACATATCCAGTGGAGGTTCTTTACACCAAAGAGCCTGAGACAGACTACCTGGATGCCAGTCTCATCACTGTCATGCAGATCCATCTGACTGAACCTCCGGGTATGATTTTAAAACCTTGAAAACACACAGATGTTCCTTTCACCATTACACCCTTACATCAGTCCATATCAACATTCTCTCTCTCCCTCATCTCTGTCCAGGTGACATCCTGGTGTTTCTGACTGGACAGGAAGAGATCGACACGGCCTGTGAGATCCTGTATGAGCGAATGAAGTCACTGGGGCCTGATGTTCCTGAGCTGATTATTCTGCCAGTTTATTCTGCCCTGCCCAGTGAGATGCAGACCAGGATCTTTGATCCAGCACCTCCAGGCAGCAGAAAGGTGCCTACATTTAATAAAACATAGGAAATATGTCTGTTATGTTCTTATATCAAAACTACCAAAGTAAATTCATGTATGGTCTGTATCTGAAGCATGCTAGTTCTGGATGTTATGTCATTGTGGTCTTACTTCTTACAAAAGCCACTCTACTTACCTTCAGTGCCAGCTCTAAAACAATGTAACGAGTAAACCCAGGCGGAGTTTGATAGGCAGTGATGTTGGTATAAAAAAAAATCTAACTTTATGTATATTGGTTTAACTTTTAGATTAAATGTGGAATAATCTTTATTTCCCCCTTTATTCTCTGTAGGTGGTCATTGCCACAAACATCGCAGAGACATCTTTGACGATCGATGGAATTTACTATGTGGTAGACCCAGGCTTTGTCAAGCAGAAAGTCTACAACTCTAAGACTGGTATTGACCAACTCGTGGTGACTCCCATCTCACAGGTACAATTTTCAAGATGTGTACATAATATTGCAAACATTTATTTTCTTCAGATGTTTATACTAAAATCTGTCCTGATATTGGTCTGAAACAATGAAAGCAATTAAATGGCTTATTGAAAAGTATTTGAAAATGTCTGGTTAAATAGAATTTGTTTTCTCTTTCCAATATTAGGCCCAGGCCAAGCAGAGGGCAGGTCGAGCCGGCAGAACAGGCCCAGGGAAATGTTACAGGCTCTACACTGAGAGAGCCTACAGAGATGAGATGCTGACGACCAATGTGCCTGAGATCCAGAGAACCAACTTGGCCAGCACTGTGCTGTCTCTGAAGGTAGAGTTTCACTCTGCAGCCAACGTGCTGGGCTTATTATCCCGCACTGAACTTGATCGTCTCCTATAAATGTAGATTAGATATTAAAAGAAAGGAGAAATTATGTATTCGGAGGTCACAGAGGAGCTTTTATGACGACTCAAGCGGGAACTGTTAAAGACACATAATATCTCCTTCTGTCCCATAATTGAACCTGTGATGTTCAGGATTCTACATGAGACATGAAGTGCATTTAAATGAAGTCACAGGTCAGTGTGTGTATACAGGCATTTAGTGGCACCACTGTAATAGGAGTTCAAAATGTATGCTAATTTTATGTTTCTACTTTAGTGCCACTTTATTACTCAGATAGCATCACTAAATGTCACATTAACTGAAACATGTAGTCACACTTAATTTAAGCATCTTACTGAATTTTCCCCAAACTCATTATTTTTCAAAGTAATCATAGTTTTAAAGATTATGGCCGGTCCTGATGATTTTATTTGGCCTTAAGAAGTACTGCATGCAGTAAAAAAGAATAGAATAGTAAAAAAAAAAAAATAACAAAAAGAAATTAAAGTTTATTTAAACCTTGACATTTTGGTTTGAATTGAAACCATTAACAAAGTACATTGGTATCTCTTTTCTTAATGTATTTGTTTACTCCACCAGGCCATGGGCATCAATGACCTCCTGTCCTTTGACTTCATGGATGCTCCTCCCATGGAGACTCTGATCACAGCCATGGAGCAGCTCTACACTCTCGGCGCTCTAGACGATGAAGGATTACTCACACGGCTGGGTAGAAGGGTAAGGAGTGTTTATACTAGGTGCTTTCTCTTAGGAGCAAATATAAATCGGTTGAATCTGTATCAGGTCACATCTATGCAATTTATAGTTTGAATAAACTAATTATAAGTCTGAGTACATCATTATGTGGATCTCTTCTCTGGTCTTCACTTGTCTCTTGTCCTCTGGTATCACTCCAAAAATATTCATCTTTCATCTTCTGTGAATCCGTCCTGTAGATGGCGGAGTTCCCTCTGGAGCCCATGCTGTGTAAGATGTTGATCATGTCTGTCCATCTGGGCTGCAGCGAGGAGATGCTCACCATCGTGTCAATGCTGTCTGTGCAGAATGTCTTCTACAGGCCTAAGGTATGCCCAATACAAACAAATGACTGGATAAAAATGTTTTATTCTGAGTGGGCAGCTTTCTATTTTGTCTTTAAATTTGCTCCTTGTCAATGTGGAAAGTACAAACTGTAAAGTTTATATTAAATAAAATTCATTATAGAGAATTCAGCCTGTATTTGTTTTATTCTACTAAGGACGTACGCACTCAAAATTACTTTTATTACTTTGAATAATTTGCTTCTATAAACAACTTGTCTGAAAATGAATTCACTATAACCCAAACACACATTTAAGAAAACAGAGTTCAGACCAGAACTGTGTCTTAATGAATCATCCTTAAGTTGGAAATTTTGTGCCTAAAGTTTTGCAGGTTTTACGCACTGGCAGACACAGAGCAGACTGTTCAGTGTGTTTTTATTGCTGTTTTAGTTCTACTAAAGAGTTTATTGGTCCTTTGGAGACAATTTGTCCAACAACATTTCATCTCAATTTTTTCCAATGGAAACATCAGATCATGCAGCACTTTAATTATTTAAAACTTTTGTTCATTCATTCTCATCTTGTACTCTTTTTTTTTTTTTTTTTTTCCAGGACAAGCAGGCCTTGGCTGACCAGAAGAAGGCCAAGTTCCACCAACCTGAGGGCGATCACCTGACCTTGCTGGCTGTCTACAATTCCTGGAAGAACAACAAGTTCTCCAACCCCTGGTGTTACGAGAACTTCATCCAGGCTCGCTCCCTGCGCAGAGCCCAGGACATCCGCAAGCAGATGTTGGGTATCATGGACAGGTATGATGGAGTCGTGATATCAAGAGAATGGGGAATTTCATTAAAATCTTGTAGATTTCTCATGAATATCCAACGTGCTCCCTCTTCTCTTCAGACATAAACTAGATGTGGTATCTTGTGGAAAAGCCACAGTGCGAGTCCAGAAAGCCATTTGCAGTGGTTTCTTCAGGAATGCAGCCAAAAAGGATCCTCAAGAGGGCTACAGGACCCTTATAGACCAGCAAGTTGTATACATTCACCCCTCCAGTGCTCTGTTCAACCGTCAGCCTGAGTGGTACGACAGCACCTCATTTCAAACTTTTATCAGTTTGATAAGATATAAATTGTATAATAAGCAATTGAGACATTAAAAATGGTCATCTAACTTCCTGCCATTCATCTCCACAGGGTTGTGTACCATGAGTTGGTGCTAACTACCAAGGAATATATGCGAGAGGTGACCACTATCGACCCTCGCTGGCTGGTGGAGTTTTCTCCAGCCTTCTTCAAAGTGTCTGACCCCACGCGCCTCAGCAAGCAGAAGAAACAGCAACGTCTTGAACCTCTGTACAACCGTTACGAGGAGCCCAACGCATGGAGAATCTCCCGCGCCTTCAGACGCCGTTGACATGTTTGAGGTTACAGATGCTAAAGACCGGTGCATCGTCCTGTTCCAGCACTGGGCATGTGATCAGATCCTGCTGATTTGAAGTGAGTCATCACAGCTCAACTTCAAGCAGAGTATTCACTCCATCTGTTAAATTTGTACACTTTGTACATATTCCCCCAGTAGTTCCTGAATGAACCTGTCTGCCTGGGTTTCGGTGGGAATTTTAGTGTCATTATTTTAGAAAAAGCAAAAATATGTACTTTTTATAGCTCTAAACCAGAGGGAAAAGGAAAATTGAAAGTTCATCTTCTGTGAGAAGATGCTGCAAAACAGTTGGATTATTTCTTGGTATTGGCACTGCACATTTTAATAGCACGTTATGCAGAAATCAGGACCTATTGAATCATATTGGGGCCTTCCTCTCACTAGTTAATACTTTGGGGTCAGACCATAAGGATGGAACTTTTATGTTTGATAGATTTTGTACTATAAGTGGGACAACTTTCAATCACTTGTCTGTGTATCTGAGACTGTTCTTTGCTATACTTACCAGTGAAACTGTGAAAATTTGTCTGCATTAAATACTAAATTTTTCAAAGTCTGTTTGTTGTGAAATTGTGTTAAAGAAATGTTTTTTTTGTTTGTTTTTTTTACATACAAAAGTGAAAAAAAACAAAAAACATGTCTGAATCAGGAAGTTGACCATGAGTCTGTTTAAGTAAATACCCAAGTACTGGACTTGATGAAGTCAAATCAAAAACATTATTTAAAATATTTATTTAAAGTATTCTCATCAAAATGCACCTGCATGGTCAAAACTAAAAGTTGTAGTGTAGAAAACTGAGTGTAAGCAGAATTTTAATGTAGCTGTGCGAGGTGGAGCCAATTTTGTCGAATACCCAACAGTATATAAAGTAAACTTTATTTACTTTATATACAGGTGAAACTCAAAAAATTAGAATATTGTGCAAAAGTTCATTCAAGTCAGCAATTCAACTTCAAATGTGAAACTAACATGTGAGATAAACTCAGTACATGCAAAGTGAGATATGTCAAGGCTTTATTTGTTATAATCTTGATGATCATGGCTTACAGTTTTTGAAAACCCCAAATTCCAAATCTCAGAAAATTAGAATATTTGGAAAAGGTTCAATACTATAGGCTCAAAGTGTCACATGCTCATCAGCTAATTAATCCAAAACACCTGTGAAGGGTTCCTGAGTCTTTAAATGGTCTCTCAGTCTGGTTCAGTAGAATTCACAATCATGGGGAAGACTGCTGACCTGACAGTTGTGCAGGAAACCATCATTGACACCCTCCACAAGGAGGGAAAGCCTCAAAAGGTAATTGCAAAAGAAGTTGGATTTTCTCAAAGTGCTGTATCAAAGCACATTAATAGAAAGTTAGCTGGAAGGGAAAAGTGTGGAAGAAAAAGGTGCACAAGCCGCAGGGATGACCGGAGTCTGGAGAGGATTGTCAGGAAAAGGCCATTCAAAAGTGTGGGGGAACTTCACAAGGAGTGGACCGAGGCTAGAGTTAGTACATCAAGAGCCACCACACACAGACGGATCCTGCAAATGGGCTTCAAATGTCGTATTCCTCTTATCAAGCCGCTCCTGAACAACAAACGTCAGAAGCGTCTTACCTGGGCTAAAGACAAAAAGAACTGGTCTGTTGCTCAGTGGTCCAAAGTCCTCTTTTCCGATGAGAGCAAATTTTGCTCTCGTCATCTGCTGGTGTTGGTCCACTGTGCTTTATTGAGTCCAGAGTCAACGCAGCTGTCTATCAGGAGATTTTAGAACACTTCATGGTTCCTTCAGCAGACAAGCTTTATGGAGATACTGACTTCATTTTCCAACAGGATATGGCACCTGCCCACACTGCCAAAAGCACCAAAACCTGGTTAAATAACCATCAGATAACGGTGCTTGATTGGCCAGCAAACTCGCCAGACCTGAACCCCATAGAGAATTTATGGGGCTATGCCAAGAGAAAGATGAGAGACATGAGACCGAACAATGCAGCAGAGCTGAAGGCCGCTATCAAAGCATCCTGGTCTTCCATAACACTTGAGCAGTGCCACAGGCTGATAGCATCCATGCCACGCCGCATTGAGGCAGTAATTCATGCAAAAGGGGCCCAAACCAAGTATTAAGTACATATGCAAGATTAAACCTTTCAGAGGGCCAATATTTCTCTGTTTAAAATCCCCTTTCTATTAATTGTATGTGATATTCTAATTTTTTGAGATTTTCAATTTGAGGTTTTCATAAGTTGTAAGCCATAATCATCAAAATTATATCAAATGAAGGCTTGAAATATCTTGAGTTGCATGTTATGAACCTATGTCATACATTAGTTTCACCTTGTAAATCTAATTTCTGGAATAAACGAACCTTTGCACGATATTCTAATTTTTTGAGTTTCACCTGTACTGTTGGGTAGTTTCCTCTATAGCAATATGAATGTTGAATGTTTTTCTATGTAAAACTTAGTTTGCAAAGTGATTTTCTATATCCATCTGAAATGTAGTGGTGTAGAAAATAAAATGTGGCTTTACATGGAAATACTCAAGTACAATGAAGTATAAATAGCTCAAAATTGTGTGTGAACGTTCTACAAGGTTTCAATGTGTAGACTCTATGTAATGTTATCTGCCTGTTGACCGGTAGGGGGCAACAGCACTGAAACATGTCGCTGGAGCACAAACTAAAGGAGGAGAAGTAGAAATTTCCTGTTCTTCCCAAAACAAAGCAGAAAAATGGCTGCTTTAGACGAAATAAAACGTCTCGAATATCTATCTTTGGTGTCAAAGGTGTGCACAGAGCTGGAGAATCATCTGGGAATAAGCGAAAAAGATTTGGGTAACGTTACGATACATGACAGCATTGTTTTCTCATCTAGTGTGCTAGCTAACTTTGCATTGCTCAGTTAGAAACAGGCATGATAATGTCAACCGACAAGGTTAGCATGTGTAGCTTAACACTAGTTGCTGTTTTGCAGCTGAATTTATCATCAACCTCGCCGAAAAACACCCAACAATTGAGGAATTTAAAGCTGTGCTATTACAAAATGGAGCAGAATTTACAGTAAGTATATAACAGCTTCATTTTTCATGTATGTATGGATCGGTGTTGTATCACTAAATCCACTTTTTTTGTTTCAGGATACCCTTATTGGTAATTTACTCAGACTTATTCATACTATGCGCTCCTCACCATCTACAAGTAAAGGTACAAATATTTTTAATACGCTTTATGTTCATTTTTAGCCTAGGTTTTGCAGCTATTAGCCCACTGATATATAATTTCTTCTCTATCAGCACTTCAGCCAGAGGCGAACCCAAAGAGTGAGAAGGACAAGCTGAAAGTGAAATACCCTGCTTTGTGTAAACCAGATGACCCTGTGTGGATCGTAAGACTCACTTCTTTCATATTCATTTAAACCTCTGTGTGTTCTACTTGTTTAGTAGGAAAATCAGCATTACCAAATACATGTATGTATTTCAGAAGTATTGCAGTTTGTAGTATTTATGGAGCTATGAAGCTGTTGTCTCTAATTATTACTTTCCTTCCAGATTCCCCCGCCACACACAGATAAAGACGATGAGCAGATTGCAGCAGCAGCCATGAAGGAGCTGGAGATGCTTATGCCAAGTGTTTGTGGGGCAAGCTCTGATAACAGGTAATTTATACGTGGATTCCTGCCATTTGGAAAAAGGTGTCTCTAACTGACAAAACAAGAGACCAATGTAAAAATATTTTTAAATTGAATTGATTCTCTTTGGAATAAAAACTGGACTCTCTTTCTCTTTTCATCTCAGGTCAGACAGAAATTCACAATGTGACAGAGGTCGAGATGCAGACAGAGAAAGCGGATGTAAGCGAAGTCGCTCTCGCTCCAAATCAAGAGATCGCGATGGAGAAACAAACCACAAGCGGAGAAGGAAACGAGTGTCTCGCTGGAGTGACCGTCCACCAAGCCCGAACAGAGGTAACAACGACAACAACAACAAGGAGGAGGATGGGGACCGCTGGCGTGAGCGTGATAGACCTGTGGATCGGCCTCCGCCAGACGAGCCTGTTGTGGGTGACATCTACAATGGCAAAATCAGCAGCATTATGCAGTTTGGTTGCTTTGTGCAGCTCGAGGGCCTCAGGTCAGTAAGATAGATGGATAGATGTTTCCAGTGTCTTTTGGTGTTTTCATCCTGATCCTAAACTGTAGTGTGCAACTGTCATTCGCTGCAGAAAACGCTGGGAGGGTCTGGTGCATATCTCAGAGTTGCGCAAAGAAGGACGTATAGCGAATGTGGCTGATGTGGTCACCAAAGGCCAAAAGGTGAAGGTCAAAGTGCTGTCATTCACTGGAACCAAAGCCAGCCTCAGTATGAAGGTAAGACAACTTCATCATTTATGTTTTACCATTGTAGAAGAAGTGCTGGTCAGTGTAGTTAGTCAGTATAATTCATCCATTATTCTGAAATATTTCTCATCTCTTAAACAAAAATTACATTAAACAAATGCAGACATTGATTTGCAAAAACGACTCTGATGCATTGTGGTCCTTGTGGCTAGGATGTAGACCAGGAGACAGGGGAGGACATGAACCCCAACCGAAGAAGAAACCCAGGTGTTGAAGTTGTAGATGAAAACATGAGGAACCCTGACCGCCCCAACGAAGTCAGCATGCTGGAAATAGAGGAAAACCCAACAGAACACAAACGGCTCACAAAGATAACTGACCTTGAGAAGTGGGAAATTAATCAGGTATTCACCAAATACATTCACAATACTGGCTTAATGGTGGTATCTTCATTGTTTGGCAAATGTTTAAAAAATGATCTCTCTCATTCAGATGATTGCAGCCAATGTTCTTCCTAAAGAAGAGTTCCCAGAATTTGACGAGGAGACGGGAATTCTTCCCAAAATAGATGATGATGAAGGTAAAACTCTTTTTCACAAGTTTTTGCAAAGTGAAAGTTGTTCTGTGTATAAATATGACGGTTCCCTCCACAGATGAAGACATAGAGATTGATCTGGTTGATGATGAACCACCATTCCTGAGGGGACAGACTAAATGGACCTTGAATATGAGCCCAGTTAAAATAGTGAAGGTACGTATCCAGACTCCAGAGTTATTTGTTGTGTGGGTAAACCTGTGCAGATCCTCTGAATATTTCTTTCAATAATATGTCGTGGAACTTTGGTTAGTATCAGATTATCAGTTCTGCTGTACTAACCTGCCTTATCCACTGTATATGAAAAAAGACCTACTGATTCTAACAGTTTACTGTTACCTTCTATATGCAAAGAAAAAAAATTAACAGCTGCCACAGTTTTGGCACCAGGAGGCGTAAAACGTTACAGGTGGATGTTTTTTGGTTTTTTTTTACGAGTTTGTTTTGAGGTTTTGCATTAAACACCAACTAATACCAAGTGTTAAAATAGAATGAATTGTGCTACAGCCACCTCCAGTGGATATTCATACTCATGCGATGTTATTTTCATCTTTAAACTTAAAATAGTTAACTATCCAACCAATAAAAAACACCCGAATTTTGAGATGGAAAAAAAGCTGTAAAAAAAAAAAGAAAGAAAGAAACTACAGCTTTAAGTCTCAGTCACTCTGCAGATCTATTAGTAAAAGCACAGATTACTTTTGTTGCCTTGTACTTATTCATCCTTATTTATTTTACATTAAGCAGACTGTACCCCGGGAGTACATTGGTATCTATAAGCTTGTGCTGTAAACACTGTTGCAGTTTGACAAAATGTTTCCTGTAGTTTCTCTACGTTCATACCAACAATTGTTCTGATTTTGTCCATTAGAATCCAGACGGCTCCCTTTCCCAGGCGGCCATGATGCAGAGCGCACTGGCTAAGGAGAGGCGGGAGCTGAAGCAGGCGGCTCGCGCAGCAGAGATGGACTGCATCCCTACTGGTCTCAACAAGAACTGGATAGACCCAATGCCTGATTGTAAGAACCTAGACTACACATTTCACATGATTCAGCAAATACTTTTTAAATGAGGCTGTAGATTTAAATGTGTGCAACCCTTAAATTTAAATCTTAAAGCTTCAATCAGAAACTAATTACGAAACAAAAACAATCCATGTTGTGTTAGTGAAATTTGGGAAATAAAATTCATCTGTCCTGTGCCAGGCCTCTTACACTGTTTCACTGTGACCATGTCATGGCTGGAGATGGTTATCTAGCTTCACTATGAATTTATTCTGGCACACACAGACACACTGCACTGCGTCTCTGTCTTCCATTGCCTGAGGAGATATCAGAGGCTTTACAAGTTCCTTCCGGCTGGTCACTACCTCTGACTCATAGTTTAATATAAAAAGATCTAGTTGGGAAGTTCATTATCGTCGCAGTTCATCTTAATTAAACAAAATGGTAGATTGTAGGAGGTTGGGATGAATCTTGCCGGAACTGAACATCTCACGACTTGCTGTTGCTCTTCTTATAGATGAAGGAAGGCAGATCGCTGCCAACATGAGAGGCATCGGCGCTATGCCTATCGATCTTCCAGAGTGGAAGAGATACGCCTTAGGAGGGAACCAGGTATCGTATGGCAAGAAGACAGAGCTCTCCATCCTGCAGCAGAGAGAGAGTCTGCCTATTTTCAAGCTTAAGGAACAGCTCACTCAGGTATGAGCAGTGGTGAGATCACATTCAGAGCATTACTTTATTTAAGTGATGAAATGATTGGGAAACCGAATGAGACAGAAGGTGCTGAACTCCACCTGAACCCACTTTACTTACTGATTCATTCTCTCTCCTGACAGGCTGTTCATGATAATCAGATCTTGATTGTAGTCGGAGAAACCGGGTCAGGTAAGACCACACAGATCACTCAGTACCTGGCAGAGGCAGGCTACACCTCCCGGGGAAAGATTGGCTGTACGCAGCCCCGTCGTGTGGCTGCCATGTCAGTGGCCAAGAGAGTCTCTGAGGAGTATGGATGTCGTCTAGGCCAAGAGGTCAGTGACCTTAGAGAGAGCTGTTCCTCTCATTTGTAGCATTTATCAATTTCAAACTAGTTGCAATTTTTTAAGATGTCATTCAGATTACCTCACATATTTTTTTACCTTCATTTTAGGTGGGTTACACCATTCGTTTTGAGGACTGCACCAGTACGGAGACAGTAATCAAGTACATGACCCATGGTATGCTGCAGAGAGAGTGTCTGGTGGACCCGGACATGAGCCAGTATTCCCTCATTATGCTAGATGAGGCCCACGAGAGAACAATCCACACTGACGTGCTGTTCGGCCTCCTCAAGAAGGTATTCCACATTCTACAAACCATATGAAATTTTTTAAGAATATTCACTGACCTAATTCCATACCAACAAAGCGTTTTCACGTGTAATAACTTTCTCTGTCTCTTGTAGACGATACAGAAGCGCAAAGACATGAAGCTGATCGTGTCCTCTGCTACACTGGATGCTGTCAAATTCTCCCAGTATTTCTTTGAAGCTCCCATATTCACCATCCCGGGAAGAACCTTCCCAGTGGAGATCCTCTATACCAAAGAGCCTGAGACGGACTACCTGGATGCCGGACTCATCACTGTCATGCAGATCCATTTAACAGAGCCCCCAGGTATGGTTTCTGAAATAGGATTGTCTAAGCCATCTTGAATTTAAGGTCACTGTTGTCCCGGTGACAACAGTCATGTTTTAAGATATTCTATACTTGTGTTGTTTTGTATATAAGAAACCTAGTAGTATCTCTATTGGGAAAAATGAATTTGCATCAGCTTTTATGTTAAAATAAAATCCTTTTTTCTCCCTGTCTTTTTCTCAGGTGACGTCCTGGTGTTTCTGACTGGACAGGAAGAGATCGACACGGCCTGTGAGATCCTGTATGAGCGAATGAAGTCACTGGGGCCTGATGTTCCTGAGCTGATTATTCTGCCAGTTTATTCTGCCCTGCCCAGTGAGATGCAGACCAGGATCTTTGATCCAGCGCCTCCAGGCAGCAGAAAGGTAATATGCAGGATAAAATTAGGACTAGTTTTACTGGTTAAAAGCAGTTCCAGTTTTATTCAAGTTCTAAAATTGCAATTCTCTAATGAATATAGTATGATAAGTGAGACTGTCACTCATTATAACACTATCTTTCTTTATTAGAATTCAAATATAGTCAACTTGAGATGACAAAATTGCCTTTTAGTGAAGTCCAGAACAGAGCAAATAGGTATTACATGCAGCCACCATATAAAAATGAAAACTTTTGTTTCTTTTGCTCACAACTAGGTCATCATTGCCACAAACATTGCTGAGACGTCTCTGACTATTGATGGAATCTACTACGTGGTGGATCCTGGTTTTGTTAAGCAGATCGTGTATAATTCCAAGACCGGCATTGACCAGCTTGTGGTGACTCCCATATCACAGGTCATTCATTTTAACACAATCCCAGAGGTTTTTATTCTAAGCTGACAAAATGAAAAAGCATCATTGGTTAGTGATATGTTAGATTGACATCTCTTTCCTCATTAGTCCTTTAATTACCTCCTGGTTTCTTTTCAGGCCCAGGCCAAGCAGAGGTCAGGTCGAGCCGGCAGAACAGGCCCGGGGAAGTGTTACAGGCTCTACACTGAGAGAGCCTACAGAGATGAGATGCTGACGACCAATGTGCCTGAGATCCAGAGAACCAACTTGGCCAGCACTGTGCTGTCTCTGAAGGTACAGTCCTCCACAAATCAGTGGCTATCTTTTTTTTTTTTTTTTTTTTTTTTTTTTTTTTTTTTTTATTAGTTCTAGTTTTTTAGAAGTGGGCTGCTTTGCCTCTCCTGGAAATCCGTCATAAGAATTTTTAATTTGATTTCTCCTTTCCTCCTGTGCTCTACTCACCTCCCTAGGCCATGGGTATTAATGACCTTCTGGCGTTCGACTTCATGGATGCTCCTCCCATGGAGACTCTGATCATAGCCATGGAGCAGCTGTACACTCTGGGAGCTCTGGATGATGAAGGATTACTCACACGGCTGGGTAGAAGGGTGAGAAGAATAGGAATAATTGCATTTATTATATTGGTGACAGCTATATTTATTGTATTGGTAGAGTCAGTGTGTGGTCTTAAAGTAGAGCTTGAATCATCTAGAGAGTAGATTTGTCCATTTTGTCCTTTGCTCCTTGTCAATGAAGTTAACTTATTGTACTGATCACTAGTTGTTGTCAGTGTCAGGTTTACCTGTTTGTGTATGAGGTCCCCACACTTAACATGTTTTATATTACCTTCAAAATTGTGTTTTCCCACCTGTCTCTGTGGTTCAGATGGCTGAGTTCCCTCTGGAGCCCATGCTGTGTAAGATGTTGATCATGTCCGTCCATCTGGGCTGCAGCGAGGAGATGCTCACCATCGTCTCCATGTTGTCTGTTCAGAACATCTTTTATAGACCAAAGGTATGCAGCTAACACCTGATTTGACTTCAGTCTCATTCAGATCAGAATTATTTCTATAACACATACAAATACTTCCTTCATGACAATTAACAATATTTTTTTTTGGGGGGGGCATGATTAAAAGAAACAACACCTCTGTGAAATAACAGACATATCAGACTCTGTTTCCTCAAAAAACAGAAAAACAAAATTCAATCCTTCTATTTGCAGGACAAACAGGCCCAGGCTGACCAGAGGAAGACAAAGTTTTTCCAGCCGGAGGGAGACCACCTTACACTGTTGGCTGTCTACAACTCCTGGAAGAACAACAAGTTCTCCAACCCCTGGTGTTTTGAGAACTTCATTCAGGCTCGCTCATTAAAGAGAGCTCAGGACATCCGCAAGCAGATGCTGAGCATCATGGACAGGTAGTCTGCATATGAAATTTAACCGTGCTTTAACCATTAGATTTCCCCCTGTGTATTTCTTGTACTAAATAGAGCATGGTATTGAATTCCACTGAGTAACACTGATATAATTTAAACAGAGACCATGTTTTACTTTATAAAATGTGGAAATGGTAATTGATGTATAAAGATATGCAGCAATGTACTTTTAATATATGTCAAGTTTGAGGTAAACAATTACTCAGTAATTAACCTCAATCAAACTATATAATCTGTACACAATGTCTTATGAAAAACTACAGGTATACGAATATTAAATGAGACTAAATATTTCTTAGACACAAGCTGGACGTGGTGTCTTGTGGGAAAAGTACGATGCGGGTCCAGAAAGCTATTTGCAGCGGTTACTTCAGGAACGCAGCCAGGAAGCACCCTCAGGACGGGTACCGTACCCTGATTGACCAGCAGGTGGTGTACCTCCACCCCTCCAGCACTCTGTTCAACCGCCAGCCGGAGTGGTGAGTCCTCATTGTTGACAAGATTTTAATCCATATCCCAAAAAACATTGCTTAGGTCTTACTTAGAGCTGTTCTGGTTGTGTCTTCCTGCAGCTTGAGTGATTAATTTGTGTGGATGTCTTGTATAATCATCATTATTGCTGAAATGATTAGTTAATCAAAAGGAAATTAACCAGCTTGTCACTCTTTAGCATTTACTGTTTTTCTTTGTTTTTTGCAACTGTAGTTAGAATATCTTTGTGCTTTTATATTTTACTGTTTTCTGATTAATCAATAGATCTGAAAAAATAATCCATGAATATAGATAAAACTAATGATGGTTTTCATTAGCGATTTAATGATATGGTGATATTTTATTTATAACTAATCAGTTATCTGAACTGACTGAAATTATTGGTTTATTAAAATAGTTTCCGATTAATTTACCATCTATGGACAAATTTATTAAACGACTAATCATTTCAGCTGTATTAGTCATTTATTATTGAAACTAATCATTAGTTGCAGCCCTAATCATTATTAACTGTATTTCTGTCCTTGTTGTTCTTTCTCCAGGCTTGTGTACCATGAGCTGGTGTTGACCACCAAGGAGTACATGCGGGAGGTGACTACCATCGACCCTCGCTGGCTGGTGGAGTTCGCCCCGGCTTTCTTCAGAGTTGGTGACCCCACGCGCCTCAGCCGGCAGAAGAGGATGCAGAAACTGGAGCCTCTCTACAGCCGCTACGAGGAGCCCAACGCATGGAGGATCTCCCGCGCCTTTAGACGACGCTGAGGATGCTTCAGGCTTATACCAGGTGGACATACTGTGTAGAACAAACGGAATCAGATAACGGCTGAAAAAGACACTTTGGTTTCATGTTTTTGATTTTGCGTTGCCAAAGCTAAAACTTCGACCAAACCTTAATAAACTGTCTTATGGAATAGGAATGTTTTAATATTTAACTTTCTTTATTCACTTCAGTAATACTTAAATTAGCCATGTTAGCTATGTCATTACCATTGTTAGGTATTAACACCTGAACTGGTTAACATTTCTTATATTGTATTTTCTATGAAATGTTTTATGTTTAAATAATTTAGAAATGTTTTAAAATTTTCAATCATTGACGTTAGTTTTTCATCATTTCGGATAAACACGGGATGCAATCTTATCTGCTGCTGCGTTTTAACTCTTCACCGTCTTGTTTGCATGAATATTGGCAAATATGAAATATTTATTTGATGCGTGCGCTAGGTGTTAAGACCAACTGCTGTTTTGGTTAAAGTAATAGTTGCAAATGTTGTGAAACTTGCTCATCTGCTTTCTTTTAGAGTTAAATGAGAGAATTTATGCCATTTTCCTGTCTGTGTGGTAATATGACGATACTGCTAGTAGCCGGTGAGTGTTAGTGAGGCTAGCTGTTTACCCCTGTTTACGGTCTTTATGGTAAGCTAAGCTAACCGATTGCTAGTTTAGTATTTACCACACAAAGATGAGAGTGGTGTCAATCTTCTCATCCCTCGGGTAGAAAGTGAATCAGCATGTGTCTTAAAATGGTAAATTTAAACAGCCTGAGCAGTTAAATCACATATTTATAAAAACAGGTTTTGCCCACCATAATCCTCCTCGCTTGTAAAAAGGTGAAAGTACCCACATGTGGCTCACAACAAAAACACAGAAAAGAATAGTCCGGACTTCAGTTTGGGTATTATTATGGGTATTTATTAAGCAATCTCTTCAACCACAGTCATGTTTATGGATTGAATAGGCCTCAGATGTGAGAGGAATGCAGCTCTTAAAAACAAAACAAAACAAAAAAAAAAATCCCTAATGAGATTAATTTAAAACAAAAACACCATAGCCTTATATACAAGTGGATGGGGTGGGCATGTGCAAGAGGTGCATGGGGTTTCGGGGTGTGTATGATGATGGGTAGGTACAACAGGAAGATTTCTGAAGGCGGGGAGAAAGGAGAGAGAGTCGGGGGCTGGCTTTAGTACATGTAGCCTTTGGAGTAGGGCTGGGGGCCCATGTTTTGGGGGGCTTGTTCCGTGGTGTAGGGCACTCCCTCGTCCAGGTGGGACAGGGGCACTGTGTCCTCCTCGTTGACGTAGCGCTCAAACTCGGCCTTCAGGCTGGGCCGCTGATTGTCGGGGAAGGCCAGGGAGATGAGGGCCTCGGGCTCACAAACAAACTTGTAAACATAGCGCTCCCCTGCCACCTGGAGAGAGAGGGGAGGGCTTGAGTCATATAGGAATGCATGTAAAAAAAAAAACAAAAAAAAACTAAGCTCTTTTTTTTTTTTTTTTCCAGGTAAGCAGACTTTTCAGTTGCCTGTTTGAGTTGCATAGGTGTGTAACACAAATCTTACTGTCTGTCTATATTTAGATATCCAGTAGAGGATCAGATCTGCGTCACAAAAGTGCAGTGACCCAGTTATCGTCTGACAAAAGCCACTCAGCTGTGATTGATGGTGATTTTAGTGAGATTAATAAACATTTAATTTGACTCATATACTGTACGCCATTACACAAATATGCAAATATGGCCACTGCAACTCTTTAAAACTTACTTCTTTCTACAAATGTACACATTAATGTGTATCTTCTAAACCTCAGCTGATGTGAAATTATGAAATGAGACTAAGGTTGATGCTTGATGCCTAAGAGATTGAGTAAATGTATTACCCTTTTCTAATAAGTAACTCTAAACTCAGGGAATTCATCATTTAAAGTTTGTCCTTTTCTTTTAATATTATAGTATTTTAACCTTTTCTGTTGCTCAAACCTTAAGTTTGCTTAAGTTTCCTTCCATATTTTTGCCTTCCATATGTCTTCATAGTAGGATAACTAGAACAGGTCCACTTATATGATTTTATACTATGCTTTCTACTTTATAAAGTGATTATAAATTGTAATTATTGGCTTTTTAATGGTTAAGGATAAGGACAACTTTTGGGTTGCCAGTTTGTGGAAAATGTCTCTTAACTGGTGTTTATCCTCCTCCAACTAAATTTGCATTTGTCTTCTTGGCTTGCACTTAAATCCACGACCCCTCCAACGAACCAGTCAACCACTTACTTTCTGGAAAAGTTGCGCAAAGCATCTGGATCACAGTCCATTTATTCGTGGCTTGTTTACAACTGCACACTTGATTGGCTGTTGTAAAAACCTTTTATGCATGACTTTCTAACATTTATAACTGCAGACCTGATGGCCTAGTAAAAGGTAAGAAACCCATGAGGATTGAAAGTGTCATACAGGAGGATGAGGGTAGGTTTCCTTATTGTTTCCTTAAATGTAACTGACCTATTAACTTTTTCTAAAACCATTAGTTACAACTTGTAAACCTTTTACAAAGCGTGCCATGTTAGAAAGTGATACTATAAAGTGAACCATGATATAACTTGAGCAAACATAAGGTTTTGTGGACATTGATGGCAAAATTTAGAAGATTATAATACCTGAAACATAAGGACAATATTAATAGTAATATAAAAAGGACGTGTTTTGTACCTTCTGCATGATTCCCTTCTCGTAGTAATAGCGCAGAGAGCGACTGAGCTTGTCGTAGTTCATGGCTGGACGGTTCTTTTGCATACCCCACAGCCTGGCAACCTGAGGAGAGGGAGAACGAGGAGGTCGAGGAGGGGAGAGGACAGCAGAAAGGAAATGGTTGTGGTTACACTTATGGCATAGTTCAGCTTTAGTGAGGTTCATTTAAAGGTGAGTGGGTATTTCTAAGCTTTTGAAGTTCTGAAGAATATAGCCTTACTCAAATGACACGTCAACATTTGAGAATTGTTTGCGTCAGCTTTTTTTTTTTTTTTCCTGAAGTTCATATTCCCAAAATCATAATCAGACACAGTTGTTTCTAATTCCAAGCTGTGGCCACTAGGGGTCCTTGGTGACAAGTCAAAGTCTTCTCTGCTCCTTAACTCAGCAGCGTCAACACGCCAAGACCAGGGCGAGTCCCCACATGTGGATTCACTTCCTTTTTATGTAACCCATTACCACTTGAATGCAACCAGAGTCCCACAGTGTTCGCAGTGAAATAAGAGTCATGGCTGGTTGTCAGAGGCAGACCATGAAACACAGCCCCAACCCAAAATTGAACTCTCAGCTGATGAGGGACCACTAACTCGGATAGAAAATTAGCATCTCACAACAACCCCGCACAGGCAAGGGGAAGTAAATGAAGTCACAATAGGCACCGAGCCTCATGTTGACAAACATCTCAGACCCTGGAAGAACAGTAAAGCTGGGGGGAGGGACGCCGAGATTCATGACTCATGAAGAGACAGGTCGTATCCCACAGTGGCCATCCAGCCAGCAGCCCTGTTTGATCTCTGAGTGTGCTCTCAGCCCTAATTGCTCTTGTAAAACTCTTACCCCCATTCATTATTAATGTACAGTAAAAAGATAATGGAAAACACAGTATAGTCCTGTCCGTATTAGGACCCGCCTAAAAGGACGCTCTGTCTGATAGATCCAATCAAATTGCAGACTTAAACATCGCAAAAATGTCTCGACTGAAGAAATGTGAGGAGGTGAGAGAGAACCGGGGTGTTGGGTGATTCTGTGATAGCGCTTGTCCTTCATTTATCAATCCAGCGTTTCATGTGTTGAATAATGAATGGGGAACTAATGGAAGATGGATCAGAGAATAGAGCTGCGAGGAAAGTGGCCAAATCTCACTTCTAATCGCTCTAATCTAGGTAGCGCCTTCAAACCCTGCTAACATAAATCCATTCCCAGAATAACTCTTCTGCTGACCTTATCAGATTTATATTAACATCATGATTTCTATGAACACTTCTCCACTATCCCTTGATGAGCACATACAGTAATATAGACAAAAAATATTATTGATGCATTTTGAATGCTCCATATATTTGAGATGATACTATTAATAGAAAGAGACTTTGGCCTAGAGAGGTCCTTACACTATTCAACAACAACAGAGCAAGAAAATGATTGTCATTTTTTCACAGTTAACGCACCGTCCCTTTTCTTTGGTTTCACACCACCATCATGAAAAACTAAATGCAATCTAAATTGTGAAATGAATTCAGTTCAAAAAGTCCCAGCTTCTCTCTCAAAATCACAAGCATTACATTTTCTTTTCCCTCACAAAATGTTCTGACCGCAATATCTAACCAACAGCCATAGTGGTAATTTTAAAAATGTTTCAATAAAAGATCTTAAAAAGAGACTGAGTGTATTTGCTTGATTAACAGGAGTCTCGGCCTATCACACTGGATCTGCTGGTTTCAGTAAACACAAAGACGTGTGTGAGCAGTAAAGAAATATACAGTAGTCACAGCCTGTACATTCATTTATAGTCATTACTCATGATACAGTGAAGGATCTGCTTTAAACAGGCAGAATACTGCACCTGTTCACATAAAAAAAGACCAGTAACTGTGTTTAAATGACTCTAATTAATCAGTGAATTTCTGTATGGCACCACCCCCACTCCTGCTGTTTTTCCTTGTTAATGTTCTCTTGAAAGATTAAAAAAAAAAAAACACTGATTAAAAGAGATTGGTTCAGACAAACCTCTTCAGGTTCAATGAGTTTGAACTCCATGCCGCGGCCGGTCCAGGCGATGAAGTGGGCATTGCCCGGGTCGTCCAGCAGGGCCACCAGGAACTGCCAGAGCTGCAAAGAGCCACGGCGCTGGTAAGGTGTGCCCTCGCGAAAAACACCACCCCCCTCCTGCTTCACCTCACCTGGAACGAGGAGAGAACAGACTGGAGGTCAGCAAAATGCTTTCTTTGTATAATAAAAGGGACTGTTACTGAACTCTTTGTAGCTTCGATTGTGACTTTGTGACCAAGTTTATTTGATATTTGATACATTTGCAGCACATTAATCTACATCAGACCATTAAGCTTTAAACATTAAATTAAAGTCTAACGTGGTTCTTATGTTACATGTGAAAACAAGAAAAGTTTGTAACAGCTGCAAAGCATCTGAATTCTAGAGGGGCCAGTACATCAGCAGGTCATCTAATCTGATGTTTCATGTTTGCAAACTGACGTAAACTGAATGAACTGCTTACTAACAACGGCTTATCACTAGAAAGGCAGCAGTGTGTTGAGTAGAGACGGAAACAGAGGGGAGATTTCAGAGGACTGAGAGATGAAATTAAAAGCATGAAGTGGCTGCACAGTTATTTGAAACAAAAACAATACCGGGTGAAGCAATATGTGCGTAAACAGACACTAATTCTCGTTTGGTTCTCGGTTGTTTACCGGTTATTGGATATGTTGCACACAAGTGTGGGAACACGAGAGGCTGTGCTAAGTTACTGCTGTTGTCTCTCAGAGAACTTGCACACTTCACTGGTTCAACCAGTGCTGACACCCTTGGGCTCTCCACTCAATCTCCTTTAGTGTCAATCACCAAAAAACACCATGGGAGACTGCATGTCTCTGTTCTCAGCGTGACAGGGGAGCCCTACATTGTGTGCACGGAGAAACCAAACCCACTAACTAAGTTTGTGAGAACACAAAGACCCATGTAGCTCTTACACAACGCTCTCTGACGTCTATATAAGATGATCGTCGGGTATAGAGATCGGAGTGGGTGACTGTACGGATAGTGTTTCTCTCCTATAACGCCGTCATATAGACTAACACCTCGACAAGTGGACTGTGGTGTGTGAATGCGGAGGGATTATGGGCGCAGCAGGCCTACCTTCGAACTTCTCTGGAACCACACGGGAGTCATTTTCAAACAGATAGCCTGGAAGACAAGGGAAGAATTGTGTTTAGGTTTCAAGGGGCCTTGAGCCCAGCACAACTAGGTTGTTCATTTGGGATCTGTGCCAAGCTTTGAATACCAACCCAACAAAATACAAGGACCTATTCACGCATGAATAACGTTAAGCCAATAAGTGTGTACTCTGCTTTTACAAAAGTGGACCGGAGCACTTCAGTAACAGGGAAAGGATTTCATAGTGGAAACATTTAATGGGTCTTGGATCTTTGCTCCCAGTTTCAGGGCCAATTAACTTATTTGTAACATCTTTCAGGCCTTTCACAGTCGTTTTGTTCTGAACACAATTGGTGAATAAGAATTTGAATTACCCAAAATGGTGTGACAAACAATGGGAGTAAGAGGAAGGATTGTTTTCTTTTTTTCGCCGGGGAAATAAGTGTGCTTTTTTCCAGGAGTTATGTTTATTCAGGGATTCTTGAGGCAGGGGTGAGCCGAGAACCTCTGCCAATGGAAACATAGGCACACCGCTGGTTAGCCAATGGAAACACGGACACTCTACGCCGGTTAGCCAATGACCACAGAGCTCTAACCAATGAGGGCTCAGTGAAGATAAAGGGATGAAGAGGAGGAGATTGGACACATTTGGTGGCAGAATTTGGAGGTGGTTCTAAAAAGGGGCAAAATATGAAGGTTATTACAACATAAGTCAAAGAAAGTCTGATTACCTTCATTGCTGTGCTGGGGGTTTGGGTAGCCCTCACTGTGGTGGTACATAGAGGGGCATCCAGGCACATCTGTGACAGAAACACAAACAGCTTTAAGTCAAAAATATATTTATTTCAGCAGATTAAAACTTTGTGTTTTAACAACCATCCAGTTAAAGTGGCAGAATAATAACAGCACACAAGGGGTAAAAAATATTTACGTGGAGTAAATTGAATCATTAGTTGGTGTGCATGGAGAAACCCAAAACGAACTTATTGCTTACTAAGCCAATATCTGCATGAGAAGGTGGCTGCAATGTACAGATATTTTGTGTGATCACCCTGAGCACTGCAAGGACGAATGCTGCATTTATCATATCCCTTCTCTTGTCTCTGGCGGTATTTTTAGGCCATGAACAAGCACCTTCACCAGACCAGAAAAGTGGTACAGTATACAGTGTCTGCACTTTGTCTGGGCACATCATTGACTGTCTCGAATAGCCGCATTCACCAAAATAGATTTTTATATTGCTCCCCGTAAAAACCTTCAGGCGAAGTTCTGTGCAAGCTGGGACACTTGTAACGCACCTTTAATGTGTTATTATGAGCTCTGCGAGAGCATTGTGCTCGATTTCCTGTGACTACTCTGCTCACCTTTGTGTGTGTGTTTATTTTCTTTTTCTTTGGCTCTTTGCGGTAATTAAAAAAAGGTGTGTCACTGACTATTCTGTATGTGTTTGTCCATTTGTCTTTCAACTGTTGTGAACGACACAAGCGAGAGAATAAGAAACTGAAAAGGTGCAGCTCTTTGCCTCTGGCTCTGGCTGTGACTCACTCCTGGGGAATGCAGCTGCAGCGCTGCGACTGTGATAAGATGCCAGTGGGGAAAATCAAACCCTCCATTCCGGGGCAGCGGCACTCGATCATACTGTAAATAATATGTCTGCCAGAAATGGCAGGGCCCCCACCAGGGAGCGATGGGCAGATTGGGTGTGAGAGCACCGGGCTTAATTGTGTACTCGGTGGCATGAGCGTTTTGTGTCTTTCATGTGACAAAATAGCAGTGATTACACGATGGAATGGCATTTCATATGTGAAACTAGGAGTCTCTTTCTTTAGCCTGCTTTTAAAATAGGACTTAGAGGCATTTGTCTGCCATAAAAGAAAACACTGGTGGTGTTCTCTTTACAAGCTGTTTACTTCAATACACCTCTTTTGTACGCTCTATTGCCATTTCACCATTACATGCCTGTTACCGCACAATTTGGGAAGGGGTTTTTCTTTCAACTAAATGACCATAAATGAATGACATTATAAATCAACAGCAAATAAACAACACTCGCCGGAGCCGATGTGGCAGTGTTGCTTTTATAAACCATTTAAATGCCTATGATTTAGTTTGCAGGGAGCATTCATTGAAAAGCTCTTTAACACAAATTATCCAATTAACTGCCTGAACGAAACTATATTTTCACTGAGTCTGCTAATTAAATTTACATTATTCGATTTATATGGTCATAGATTAAGGTTTCTCATTCATACTCATGCTTTTCATTAGATTTTTTTAAGACTACCTGGCATCCCATGACTAATCCCTTCAACAAATTCATATTTTTATTTTTGCCTCACATCATCCATTGCATACAAACAATTCCATACACTGGGCATTGAGAAGATCTGCTCATAAAGGGATAAAAGGATTGAGTGAAATAGATTCTTATTCTCCAGACATTAATTTGACAAAAGTATCTCCAAATGTTCAGCCCCTGTAACCCTGCACTACTACCTATCTCCTGAAAAGCGTGGCGCCTTTGCAGAAATGTGGAGGTCTGCAACAACAGAATGATAAACTCTGATCTTTCATGTGTGATCCGCTTCTGCAGCTGGTCAAACTCATATCAGAGACACAGGAAACTCCACCAAATTCAACTTTCTCCTCCTCCCTGCAGTTATCCACACAAAAACATCCTTTTGTACTTTCCCTGTCTTCCTCAAGGTTGTGTGATTCCTTGTCCCCCACCCCCCCGCCCTTCCCATCAAAGGTGAGTATGAAAACATAGTGAAAAGAATTAGGTTGCTTTTTTCCTGGGGTTTTTTATTATGCATAGAGGATGCAGGTTTCAGTGCTGGAAGGCATGCTTTGTAGCCATCCACCAGTGTGCACGGAGGCCCCTCAACAAAAGCATTGTACACTGTCAGTCCTACAGCAGCTGTAACACAGGTGACTGAGGACAGAACGTATGTGGAGTGTTACATTTCTCGCTCCGTCTTGTTTTAAACCTCGGAGAGCAAAGCGGAGGAGCTGGTTTCTGTGCTCTCCAGTGGTTGAGCTTGTTGTTAAAGCCCCTGAGCTGGCCACCCCACCCCGCACCCATCACCCCACCACTCCTACCACTCCCTCCCCTCACCCTCTCCCAAAAGCCCAGCCAGTGAAGGGTTCGGGTTACTGCGGCCACGCTCATTTTTCCATTATGAGTTCATCTGCCTGCAGAAAAAGGAAGCCGCTGGTGCAACCTGAAACCCTGGAGCACTCCACCGGGGACTCTAGTCTTTCCAGTGCCCTCCATTTTCTCAATGAAATTCCTCTGCCTCTCTCTCTGCCTCTCTCTGCCCCCCCCTCCCCCCTCTCTCTCTCTCTCTCTCTCTCTCTCTCTCTCTCTCTCTCTCTCTCTCTCTCTCTCTCTCTCTCTCTCTCTCTCTCTCTCTCTCTCTCTCTCTCTCTCTCTCTCTCTCTCTCTCTCTCTCTCTCTCTCTCTCCTCTCTCTCTCTCTCTCTCTCTCTCTCTCTCTCTCTCTCTCTCTCCCTCTCTCTCTCTCCCTCCCTCTCCCTCCCTCTCTCTCCCTCCCTCTCTCTCCCTCTCTCTCCCTCTCTCTCTCCCTCCCTCTCCCTCTCTCTCTCCCTCTCTCTCTCCCTCTCTCTCTCTCTCCCTCTCACAGAGAGCAGTGCAGGAAAGGAGGGAGGGAGGAGTGTAGCTGCAGCAGAAAAAAAAAATACTTTTTTTCTTTTCTTTGCAAAGTGTCAGAGAGTTGAAAGGAGGAGTTTTGGAGGCGGGGAGGGAGGCGAGTAGAAGTCTTCATACAGTGAAGAAGTTTGTTTTGCCATTTGGACATTTTGTTCTTGAGTTAGCTGCCCACACTGGGGAGGCTTTTCTTTAAAAAGGGACTTTTTTGTGTCAATGCAATTCAAACATCCCTTGAGAAACACATAAAAAAGACTCCAGTTTCATTTCACAGGTACATGCCATATTTGCTTCACCCTCTTAAATGCTAAAATTTGATTTTATAACACAAATGAGTTTGAACTGATCCTTGATATTTCTCTATGACTCTAAATTACAACCCAAAACAACTGCCATTCATTGTACTGTTTTGGTTCCAGATTTCCAGTCTGAGAGTTAATTGAATATCCCCCAGCAGGACTGAAACAGTTAGTCGATAAATAGGTTTTTCCATTGCTTTTTGTTCATTGATTAATCATTTAGTTAATTTAACAAACGCCTGCTGGTTCGTCGCCCTCAAATTTGAGGATTTGCTGCTTTTCTCTGTTTTCTAATAATTCATAGACTCAATGATTAATCGATTAATCAGAAGAATAATCAGCCACAGTTCCCCGGTGATTATATTTCACCCACAGGATGTGAAGCCAAAAGTGACTCCTCCTGCAGCATCATGTTTAAGTATCATCTGTATCACTCACCAGGTTCGTAGGTGTAGTCTGTGGGCTCCTGCTTGACCATCATGTGGGCTGGTGGGAACCGGTGTGGGTGTGGGTGTGGATGTGGATGTGGGTGGGGGTGAGATCCATGACCATGGCTGTGGCCGTGTCCCGGCCCGCTCCCGTGCCCAGGCCCCGCCATGTGAGCCGCCCGCTCGTACAACGGGTCCAGGTATTCTTGCTTAAAGCTCTGCTGCAGGTAGGGCATGCAGGGGTCAGAGTGCTGCCGATGATAACCCGCACTAGCACCGCCACCGCCGCCGCCGCCGCTGCCGCTGCCGCCACCACCACCACCGCCACCTCCTCCTCCTCCACCCCCTGGCCCTCCACCGGCTCCACTGCCGCCGTGTCCTGCTGGTGCAGATGGCATACGTTGAAAAGCCTGCCCTGGTGGGGGGAACTGGGGGCACATGGGGTCTCCTGAAGGGCCCTGATACCTGGAACTGAGAAATAAGACACAGCAGCTCAGTTTAGGAACTGTACTGTATTAAACACTTAAATAGTTCCCAATATTCTTTTCCACATTGTTGGAGATTTTTCTGTAACTTGATGGAACAAATTTCAATTATACAAGTTTTAATTAATAAAATAAGACTTTTGCTTGGATATAAAAGCCGTAATCCAGGGTGACTCTACTGGAAACTTTGTATCTTTGTAACTCTGTGTCACAAAATCAAATTTTCATTATTTAATTCTAGTTTATAGTTTAATGCAAAAATGAATAATTGGATGTGTAACATATCCATATAAACCCCAATGTCTACAGTTAAAATGTCATCAAAAGCTCATCTCCTTCCACTCAGTGCTTACACACCATTTGCTGCTCTGGAGAATAATGTGTTTCCTTTAAAAGAAATTTGTAAAATATCATGCAAGTGGTAAAAATGTCAATCGCAGCTGCCGCCTGGATTTTTCTGGTGTGTCACCTGGTGTTGATGGGGTAACTGTTGCTGGGCAGCGGCTGGGTGGTGGCAGCAGGGTTCATGTAGCCAGCATCGGGCCGTCCGGCTGTGGCAGGTTTCGGGGAGTAATGCTGCTGCATGGGAGACATGGGGGTCCCTGGGCAGGAGCTCTTGGCCCCTCCTGCAGCCCTTTTCTGCTCATAGGCACTGTGAATGAAACAAAAATGAACGCACTCGTGAGGACACGCACCCGTGCACATGTCACAACAGGGCTGCAACTGGTTTTACAAGGTTTTCTTTTTCAGTCAATACAACAAACAGAGCTAATGGGAGTCAGTGGGTGGGGGTTCAGTGGTCAATAGCATGTGATCGGTGTTTTAGCTGCACTGACTTATTCATGACAGCTGACCAGTGCTGGGTCATTTACAAGCATAGCTGTTGTTGAGTTGGGTAAAATAAAGAAATTATTGTTTCATTTATTTTGCCCTTGGTAACAATGGATGTCAGTAATTAGGCAGGGAGACAATAAATCAGCACCACCATGAATCATTGGCCTAATTTAATTTGGACAAGTTTCCAAATTAAAAAAGCCTGGTACATACAAGAATTAAGAGGAGGAAGAGACAAGCCTTCTCTTTGCTTGCTTTGAGTAACATAAGGGTGTGTGTGAAGAACGCAGAAACGAATGACTTTCTACTGAAGAAATAGTTCCTTTGAAAAACGTTTGGCCGTATGCTCTGTGGATTATCCAGAGTAACCAGGAAACTAGTTTCTGGAAAAAGAGGCTACAGTAGATTTTGTACATGCAAATTTCCACATTGTCTGTTGATAGATTTGCTGATTTTTTTTTGTTTGTTTGTTTGTTTGTTGCAGAAACCAAACTTTAATATAAAACCACTGTGAGGTTTGGAGACTGTGATTCTTCTCATGAGGAGAACCTGGACGAACCTGGCATAAAGGCACTGCTCTCCATTGGGGTAGCTGAAGCTCTGCTTGTGGCTACAGGACTGGCTGGGGTCAGAGCCTGGGCTCTGCGGTTCCTTCTTGATAGTGACTGGAGGGCTGTGAAATGCCACCGCTATAAGAGACAGAAAACAGAGGTGAGGGTTGGCACACACACACACACACACACACACACACACACACACACACACACACACACACACACACACACACACACAGTGGGCTTTGTACATCCTCTCCCCATTCAGCCCTGCCCCGATACTACTGTTGTTAGGCTCAAAGGCAAAAGCAAATACTTCTGTCTGCGCAGGAATCTCCTTTACGTGCCAGCCAAAATGCTTAAGTGACTGTCAGCTGCAAAACACAGGGCAGCAGACAGACACATATAAATACACACACACATAGGAACGAGCACACAAAAAACACACACGCTCACACACGACTGCATTCCAGCATTCATTTGGAAGTGTCCTCGCCCACTTTTCCTCGCTCCTCCAGACACAACAGCAGCCAAAACTTCCTCAGTCAAAGTCAAGCTTAAAGCTAAACAACTCTACGGGCCAGAGAGATGTCTGTGGACTGATGAAAGCAAATGTCACACCTCTGTTAGAACAGCATATACACCGATTGTGCGTCTCAGCATTCTTTCCTATTGGTATCCAGATGTAAGCCATCGCTTGTACGCTTTGTCTTTTGCCTTTGTGCAAAGAGGGTAACACGAAAGAGCGTGTGATAATCTGATAATGCCACGTATTCCCACAAAGTCCAAAAATATTTAGCAACATTTTTACCACTTGATGCTCCCCTAAAGGCATCCACTCGATGTCCAGCAGACCTGACTGTCTGTCAAGCTGGACTGCCGGAGGGGACCTTTGCCTTGACGG